>NW_022111369.1:98467759-98509338 GCF_000313985.2 Echinops telfairi | reverse complement strand
CCCTCTTTTTCGGTCTGACTAAGCCCATTTTCTCCCTCCCTCCATTCTGTGACATTTGAAAATCCAGGCCCTGTGAGGTGGGGGAATTTGCTCTGCCAGAAAACACGAAAATCTTCTGAGCTCCTTTGGAAGAGCAGCCCCTGAAAATCATAGGGGAATCTGGGATCTGTGTTTTACCCTCCAAACGGAATCATTCACATTTCCCCGAGTGTGGGGGAAGACTTTGGCTTAGAAGAAAGACGTTTCAGTCAAGCAACCTACTGAAAAACGAAATGGTAAACCTCACCATCTGACTGGCAATTGTACTGTGGAGCCTTGTGTGTTGTTACGCTGCTGTAAATTATACATGTCACCGTTTTTACAAATGCCAAGAGGTTCACTCATCGCAGACAGGTTTTAGCATAGCTTCCAGACTCTGAGAAAATCGGAAGAAAGACCTGGCAATCTCTTTTCTAAAATTAGCCAGTGAAAACCCTGTGATACAATAGGGTGACGTCTTCTCTGTTTAAGAGGAACTTCCTAGGTTGGAAGGCAGCTATGCTCACCACGATCCCACCATGAGCTTCCTCGGTTGGAAAGCAATCAACATACAGTAGCATTTGCGTGTCAAGTTTGGTAAACTGACTGGTGATGTCTTTTCCTCACTTTTTAGTCAGAGTATTTTATTTCTCTTCTTCGGATGTTTCAGAATTCTGTAGTTTTTAGTAATTAGTCCCTTGCTCACTGTGTCCTTGCTAAAGGGTTTTGAAGACTCCTCTGTGGACTAAGCCTCTGGAGAACCCCCATAGACCAGGGGTGTGAACAGAGTGCACTGAAAAGTGGATTATTGTGGGTCTAACTAGGTTAAATGCTTACATTTTATTATTTGATATTCATTTGGACCCATTTTAATTTGTCTCAGGGTTTCGATATTTTCTTTCCTTTTGATTGAAGTTTCACTGTTGTATTTTCTCATTGTACGTTTTCTTGTGATTTTGTATGTGTTTATGTGTAGGAAATCCACAATAGATGGATCTATAGAGGCAGTACCTGGATTAGTAGTTTCCTTGGGGCCTGGCAGGAGAGGTCGGTAGAAATGGGCAGCTAACAACAGTGAGTGCAAGGAAGAAACTGTTCTAAAACTCTGATTAATAGAATTGAACCATTGAATTGTATGCTCTGTGAGTTACTAAAAAAAAAACAAAACCCAGTGGCCACAATAATAGGGGCAGTCATGCAAAGATTTATAAAGGTGGTGTAGGGCCGGCGACCACCTGCTGAGTATGTGGGAGGTCTGTACTCAGGGCTGACTTGACAACTAACAACAAAACAAATGGAAAACACCCAGATGTGGTCTACCGATTCAAAGGGACAAAACACCCTTCTCTCTTCTCGTCCCTGTGTGCATTCCACTGTACAGCGGGATTTTACTGCTCCTCCTCTTCCTATGGAGAAGTGGAGTCTACGTCTTTACTTCTTGCATCCCAGGTTAGCCATGTGACTTCCTTTGGTGAGTGGAACAGTAACAACAATGATTCAGAGCAAGGGTGCACTGTGGCTGGCTCATTCTCTAGCTGACATGAAATAAAGACAAGCTGTCCCACGTGAGCCTCCCTAGAAGAGAGAATTTAAAAAGCACCCCAGTAGCATCATTGGTTATACACTGGCCTGTGAATCAAAAGGTCAGCAGTTTAAAACCACCAGTCACTCCACTGGAGAAACGTGAGGCTCCCTGCTGCCAAATAAAGTGGCAAACTCTAATACCTAGTGAGCAATTCTACTTGCCCTACAGGGTCACTTGGGGTAGGAAAGGAGGAAATAGCAGTAGGTTTGATTTGGGGTTTAGAGGTGAGAGGTTGGCATTTTTTCCCTTGAAAATGGCCAGATTGTAAGTATTTTAAGCCTCGCAGATCCTGTAGTCTCCTGTGCAGGTAGTACTCTGTAATGTCATAGCACAGAAGCAGGTAGAGACAGTCAGTAACGGATGAGCGTATTTGTGTTCCAGTTCATCTGTATGTGTCTGAGAACTGGGCGGGTTTGACTAATGGTCCATAGTTTACGTCTCTAGACTAACCAAACACGAGGCCACTGCGGCCACTTCTGCTGACACTGAGCCAGGACAAGTCCCTGCTGGCTGAGCAGAGCCTCAAGCATACATAAACCACAAGAACCAAACACCTCCACTGTCACCAAAGCGATGGCTGTTTGGGGCTGCTCCACTTCAATGTGGTCTGTTCTTCAGAAAATGCCAATTGACATCAAGTGTCTTCTCTGAGGATTTGTATGTTAATTTGGTTCTAAACTCAAGTATCCAAAAAAAGAAAAAAAAATTGGGATGTTTATTGGTGCATCAAATGCTTACTGGTGCATCAAACTATGAAGTTTGAGGCAAAGCCAAAACAATAAAAGAAGCAATCTTTCCAGAATGGCTTTAGTCCGATTTCTCCTTTCCTAAGATTTCACGAGTCACGAGTCTATGAAGCTGTATAGAGAGGAGACTTGGAGTAGGACTTCATGAAGGATAATCCTCTGAAGTCCATGGTAGCAGCATCTTGCGTTGTGGAGAATTTGAAATAATTATAAATGATACAATTCATGTTCTTGACATGTATGTGAAATGTAGATACTCCAACGATATTGTCCCCAAAATGCTTTGTGAAAATGAGCAGGCATGGATTTGGGATCTACAGCCAGGGGATCTAAAGCATATACATAACATCTTTAGTCCCCACTGATGGAGCCACACTTCAGAGAGTGAAATTGCTATAAGCCACTTCTCTTCCCTGGGATTCAAAACTGTCTCTTTCAAGATCTGACTATTTATTACTACATGCCCTTCTTCAAGTTGAGCACAATCACCCAAAGAAACATATGAGATATTCTCTTCATGCCAGCATTTCCTATGAACCACAGTTTCTTCTCTCCTCTGGAAAAAGAATGGAGCGGGAGACAAAGATGACAAGAGGCATCCGTGCTTAGTTACATGTGATTGGAGCCGTGAGTTAATAGCATGAAATATATTCATACAGTGAACTTCTGCAAATGTGAAATTTTTGTGCTTCTGGCTCAAACTTCATTACCAATGGAAAGGTGTAAAACCAGAGAAAATGAATGGTGAAAACTGCTCCAGAATGTAACAGGCTTGACAAACAAGAGAAACCTGAGCTAGAATTGATAAAAAAAGAATGATCTCACATTAAGATACTTCGGTTAGATCGATGTATATGTATGTGTGGATGGATGTATGTGTGGATGCATACCTTTTCGGATAATGAATAATGTAGTAAGGAAACGATGCTAGAAAAACATAAGGGGTGAGATTATACACATATTCAAATAAGAGAGCAGTAGCATTTATGGAGGGGGAAAAGAAGACTAGAAATGTAAAACTATGTTGGAATGGGATACAAGACCTCCGTCTCCCCCAATGTCACCCACCAAATAAAAAGAGAATCTTGTCTCAAATTCATGTCATTTTCATTCTGACAAAATGGGTAAAAAGGCAGTGCAATGATCATTTTTTTGGAGTACTTAATCTAGAGGAAATAATCCAATTTAAAATAATGAAGTCAATTTTCAAAGGAAGCTGCATGAGGCCAGATTGTCTATAGAAACAAAACCAGTGACATGCATGTGTGTGTAAGAGTTTTACACCAAGGAGTAGTTATATAACATGAAAGCATCCTGGCCCAGTCCAACTCAAGTCCATAAATCCAATGCTAATCCAAAAGTCCTTTATCAAACTCACATAGCCACACGGCAGTGATGCCGAAAGGTGATGAACCAGGAAGATCACAGATGGATGAGTGCAGTCCTGTGGGTCCAAGGTAGTGGGTACATGGCAGGTCACTGGCTGATTTCAGGGTTGGGTGGCCAATATAGGGCTACTTCTCAAGGCAGGCTGAGTTTCAGTAGGCAGCAAGGCAGTAGAGCAGAGAGAGAACACGTCCCAGAGCCCCTCACTCATATACAAAAGGCCACATCCCCAAGGAGGTGTCATCACACTGCCACTTAATTGACAGGTTTTACTCCACCCCGTAGCCAGGAGTGCCGACTTGATGCCATCCCTACCTACCTTAGTTCTTTTATTACTTTTGTTACCAGAATTCAGGTTCTGGACTTACCAAGAGGAGATTTATTGGTGGAAGATATAGGACATCACAAGATCATTTTACTTAGAGATTCCTAGGAGGAAAAACCCTTACAAGGCAGTATGGCTGCCCATCGTGCATACACAGTCCGTTTAAGAAGGATGCCCAGTCTCACACACAGGATGCTCGGGAATGTCCATTGAGGTAGCAAGGGGTTATAGGACATGTAGGCCCGAGATGTTGTCTGGGACCATAAGCATGCTCTTATCAAAGTCTCGACCTTCACTCCTTTGCCCGACTCACTTTTAAATTCAAAACAGTAATGAGAATCAAGATCTTCTCATCAACCTGTGCCTTCCTCTTAATCACAGACACTGTAACTCTGACACAATGTTTCCTGTTCATCCATTCATCCATTGTTCATCTCACAAGGCGTGGGTGAGTGTTGCCTCGATGACAAGCATCATTCGGTGAGGGTGAAGCCCTGTTGAGGATCAGCAGGCACTTCTCCTGCCCACACAGAGCAATGCATGTAATGGGGCTGGCCGACACTCCCTGGAGAGCAAGCAACGGAAAGTGAGAATTGCGATGTAGGGAAGGAGGAGCGATATTATGCAAGAGTGGAATAGGGAAACTGGACAGGCTTCTTGGAAGGACTAGACAAGTTAGCTGCCATACGGCAGGTGCACACAATATCCGGGGAAAACCTCTCTGGCTCAGGACAGTAGGTGCAATAGGCAGGGCTGTGCAAACCAGTTAGCAATTAGAGCGCTGCAAGTCACAGTGGCGCCCTCGGTATCAGCGCGTGTAGAATGGTGCTCCATTGTAAACTCTCTCTATGCTTCAGAAGTAGGCTTTCCTTCCAAGGTACCACCGGTTGGACTCAAGGCACCAACCTTGCAGCTAGTAGTTGGTCATTTAAATCTATTCATCAGTGAAAAGGGGATCAAAAGGACAGCGTGACTGCCATGGGGTTGCTCACTAAGACTATAGGAGGATAGTATTTTAAGGCTGGCAGGGGCATTTGTAATCATCTTGTTCAATTCCTTCATGTTACAGGAGAGGGAACAGACTTTGAGGGGTTAAGTGACTTGGCCAAGGTGACACTGCTAATGAGTAGTGGCTTTGGAATCAGAGCTCTTGGCTCCTAATTACCCTTTTAATGCATTTCCACCACATCATGCTGATTCTTTGTATCTGTGTTAATGAGTAGATCAGGAGGCTGTGAAATTAGCATAACAATTATTTGTATATCAATACTACACTTTAAGTTCTTTTAAAAACAGTTTATGCTTTAGAGGAGGTTACCCTTCACAAGCCACACCTGCAACCTTTTCAGTTTTTAATCATAAGTAAATAAATAATAATTGGGTTTTCAAGATAATTGAGTTTATACAAGAGTGCAGACCCAACTCCAAGCTCAAGCCCAAATTTATATGAGCTAATGCAAGTTATAAATTAATGAAGTAATAGATAAATGTCATTTTACTATACATATTATTTGTTACTTTATTCGATAATTTTGTGCTGTGGGAGAAAGACAAGGCTTCATACTCCTTGGAAGAGTTAAAGTCTCTGAGACCCACAGGGGCAGCTCTGCCCTGTCCTACAGGGTTGTTGTGAGTCAGCACCAATTGAATGGCAGTGAGGTTTTTTGTTTTGTTTTGTTTTGTTTTGTTTTGTTTTGTTTTGTTTTTGAGGGGGTCTGGGATTATGCTTTGGATTGGCATTGGGTTAGGATTTAAGTGGAAGCACTCATTATTTTTCTTTCAAGGAGTCTATAATCCAGTGATTGTACTTGCACACACTGTTCTTTTTTATTTAATTGAAAACTTATTTTATTGTGTTGAGGCACGACCTGGCACAAAAATGATGAGGGTGCAAGAACACTTAGGGTTGGTGGCCATTTTCTGCTGCGAGTGGGTCTCCAGGGTCTGGGAGTGTGCAGGAGACCTTGGCTTGAACTTGAACATGAACTTTCCTGTTGGACTCCTAGGACAGATTGAACTATGTTGGAGGGCTAGGGATGAAGTCTGGCCATTGAATTACACTGAACTATAAACTTCATTTGTTTTTAGGTGCATAGTGATTTACTATATATAATAAGGATCATCCATTTGCCAGACAGCTGAGATTTTTTAAAAAGCTTGGTGGCTTTTGGCATTGCCTTATTAGTCCTGGAAAAATGCAACCCCTGTGCACCCATTTCCAGCTGGTCCAAGCTAGAGCACCCACCTCTGACAAATGCTCGCCATGCACAACCCACGTATCAAGAGTCAGAATCCACTGGCTGCTGGAAGTGAGGGTTGCCTTCTGTACGTCCGGCAATTCCGCAGCAGCATATACACTCTAGCTTTTCTTTACCACCACCATGAAAATAATCCCCTTGGACATTTACAGGGAAGCAATGTTTTCTGGACAGCAGGGTGGAGAGAAATTGGGGTGTCTCCAAAGCAAGGTACACACTGTCAGTTTTCTTTGGCCAAGGAAAGCCAAACAATTCCAAAGAAACCCCTCTTTCAGAAATGGATAATTCTGGAACCAAATGCCCCAAATTTCGAAGCTCTGAGATGCTTTTTCCTCAATTCTTGCTTCTAGGCATGGACAAAATAATTCACATAGAAGAAGCTTGGAATTAAAGCTTTCAATCGTGTGTTTTAATAGTGTGTTGGGGTAGGGGAAGGTTACGGTGAATGGAGAGGTGCATGGTCTTAAAACTCTTGATCTATTATCTCCCTCCACCCAGACTGGTCTCCTCTCACCCCCACTCATAGGCAGTGCCGCGGGTTTTTTGATGAGTGGGTTCTGTAGCTCGTTCTTCTTGTGCCGATGTCTCAGTGCTTGGTGGGCTTTAGTGGGTGGGCTTTAGAGTTGGTGGACTTCTAGGGGGCTGTGTCATAATTGGAAGCCCCAGGGACAGCGTGGTTATGTGTTGGGCTGCTAACAGCAAGTGCAGCAGCTTAAAACCACCAGCTGCTCCACGGGGAAAGCTAGGGCTTTCTCCTCCAGTTCAGAAACTCACGGGGCAGTTCTAGACCCTGCCCCATAGGTTCTCTATGAGAAGGATTGACTCAATGGCTGGGAGCTTTGTGTGTTTGGGGTTTTTTTGCTATCATAAATAACTTTAATTGTGCAAGCTCCTCCCCTTAGGCTTCTAGTACATGCCTGCTCCCCATGGAGGCCTGGTGGCAGTTCAAGACCATCAGGCGATCTGCAGTAGCAGCTTTCTACTGCAATGATGAGTTACCGTCTTGGAAACCCACAGGGCAGTGGGTCTCAACCTTCCTAATGCCGCCACTGTTTCATACAGTTCCTCATGTGGTGGTGACCTTCAACCATAAAGTTATTTTTGTTGCTACTCCATCACTGTAATTTTGTTACTGTTATGAATCGTCATGTGAATCTGATATGCAGAGTGCATTTTCATTGCTACACATTGAACATACTTAAAGCATAGTGATTAATCACAAAAACCATATGTCATATATATTGTGAAATATTTCTTTCTATTGACAAATAAATGAAATTTTGTCTTGAAGCATGGTGTAGCATGGGTAACAGTCTTAATATAACAACAATAAATGACATTGCTACATTTTGGGAGAGTATGCATAAAAAACCAATGTCAGTTGGAAGATTGAGATAGCTTGCTTTCACCAGATCAGCATATCTGCATGTGGGCAGACCCACCTGAGACAGATAGAGGAGCAGTGTCTCGGTTCCTAAGACCATCGGAGATATGTATTTTCTGATGATCTTAGGCCCTGAGAAAGGGTTGTTTGTCCCCCAAAGGGGTTGCGACCCGCAGGTTGAGAACTGGTACCCTAGGGGAAGTTCTTCCTAGTTCCACCCCATCGTATAGGGTCATGATGAGATGGAATGGATGTTATTTCACTGTGTTTGGCTTGGCTTTGGTTTTTGCCTATGGACTTGTCTCTTGCTGATTGGTGGGTTCCTTGAGGGACATCACTCATTCTCCCTAAATTTCTGTCTAACAATCTGATACAAATCTACCCTCCCCACCCCCTAACCCTCCATTGAATGACTACCTCCAATCTCATGCTGTGGATTTTTCAAGACCAGTAAAGGAATCAACTCCCATCTCGGATTCAGATGCTTGTTCCTCCATCCATCTTGACGATGTCTATGGAATGATTCTGTCGTACCTTCACAAATGAAATTCATAGGCATGGATTTTTCTCACACAGCAACTTTATACACAAAGATGAGAATAGCAGAAAGGTCATTTCCAAAGAAAGTGACATTTATTTTGTATTCACTGAAAAGCCAAAATAATTTTCTCATTCACCCATCCCCACTGAGTCCCTGAATCCCAGCCAAAAGAGGTGAAGAGACTGCTCCTCTCTGATCTTGTCTCCAACTTTGAAGCTCAAGATTTGCCCAGATTCTAAAAAAAAAGCAAACCAAAATACTTGCTTCAGGGTGAGTCTGTTACCCTCATTAGAAGAATTATTTTGTTTATGGTTCAAGCTTGTTTGACAGGCTTTATTTACTTTATTCAATTGCAGTGGCTTCCAGTGGTTTCCAAGTCCCAGTGACCTCTTCCAACACAGCTCCCCCATGGGCCTTTCTTGATTGTAATCTTTATGCATGCTAATCATCAGACCTTCATCCTGCTGAGATACTTGGTGTGCTTGAACCACCAAACTTTAGGTTAGCTGCAGAGGGCTTGACTGGTGTGCCAATTCCTTTTCAAAGACGTTTTATTCCAGTATTACCCTCCATGTGTGTTTTCTTATGATGTAAGGCATTGTTCATGCTACTAGGATATGAAGGGGATTCAAAAAGCTTGTG
The DNA here is from genome assembly GCF_000313985.2 of Echinops telfairi. NCBI lineage: Eukaryota > Metazoa > Chordata > Mammalia > Afrosoricida > Tenrecidae > Echinops > Echinops telfairi. Next base: position 98,500,453 of record NW_022111369.1, on the reverse strand, counting down.
GAAAAATTCCTTTATGCTTCTGTTCCATTTTTCCAGGAAATTTTTGAAGCCCCCCTCATCTATGTAACTACCTGGGACAGAGTGATTGATTTCAGAAAAAAAGGTAGCCAGCCATCAATTATTGATACCAATGGAGATACTGTCCAAGCCTCCTAGTGACAAATAGCTTTGACTTCATTTGCAGTGGGATCTTTTCCTAGAGATCTTGTTGACTGGACCTCCTACAAGCAGTTTGGAGTATCAAATGGAGCTGTCGAGCAGTTTTTAAGTCATCACGTTTTGTGATTTGCCAGAGTTCCACCTGCTTTCAGAGTGCAATCAGGGCTGGCTGATGCAATGCTGGAGCTAAGGGTGGAGAGGGAGAATTCCAGTAGGACTGCAAGGTTTTCCTGAATTTTCATTTGCCCTGAATTGGAGTTTTAATGACCTGGATCCATATAACCAACAATTAAGACTTTTTTAAAAAATCATTTCCCCAATTGACACTTGTTTCACCAGATGAGTGTATTGCAGAAGGGTTTACTGTACAGAGTCCCAGGGGACATTATGATTGTGCCATTCACTTGGTATGGAACCTTGAGGGACTCTTTAGTCTCTCTGCTCTTTTGAACCATAACGTGAATTGCCTAATAGTCTCTACCTGCCTGGGTTGTTGTGAAAGTTAAATGAATGAATACATATGAATCAATGAAAACATATCTTCTTCCCACGTAGAAAGGACACACAATTGTGAATCATTAAGGAATGCCCCCATCAGACACGATTTAGGCCAGTGGGAAATTGAAAAGTTTGGAAGGTGAGAGACTGTGTTCAAACTGGAACTCAGCTGCAGATGTAAATCTAGCTGTTGAAATAATAAGTGGAGTAATTATTGGAGAATTAACAACAGCTCTTACAGCATTACATTTAAGACTTGAACCTTGTTCGAACTACTTTTAAATTCTTTAATGTTTAAGACCTATAAATGTCAGAGCTCACTAATTTCTTTGGCTTTCAATAAATGCCAGTGACTTTGAGAATCGCTGTGCCTTTAGCTTATCTGGCAAGAGCACAAGCTTAAAGGGTATCCAAGTGGACAGCGATTACAGTGGTGGCCCTACTTTCCAAAGAGAAAGAGTGCGTTAGGAAAGTCAATGTGCTTCTTTAGCCATAAAATTCTTGGGTTGTGGGCCTTGAACTAGGTGCTGAATGGGGCTTTCAAGGTCAGAGAAGCACCTTCTATCAAATATTGTCTTATTCACTAGGGGAAATAAGTTAATACATATATACTAATGTATCAATTTACCAGAGTCTTCAAAGAATAAGATAATTTTATCTAAGTAAATGTTCAAATTTTTTAAGTATCTCAAATGGAAGTATTTTAAAAATAGAAATTGAACACACTTGAGCAGAGGCTCCAGAGAAGAATTTTGCATTTATTTAATAATGCGGGATCGTCATTATGAACATCAATTATTGAACATTGCTATAATATAGGAACCTACTGAGGTATGAAGAACTGGTTGCCTCTGTCTTCAATGACCTCAGATAGACATCATTTTTCTAGTTCTTCTGTTTTTGTTCCTTGTGGATGGGCAGGTAGCTTGCTTCCAATTTTTGTCACCTTCTCTCTTCTTTCATCATGGGTTGAACATCCAGGGGGACGGTGGGTAGACTGTCAGTTGTCTACCCAAATAAAAGTAATGAGATCTACTTTCCTTCTTTAAAAAATATAAATAAATACAAGAAAAGCCATATCTGGACCACTTTCTATGTGCTAAGCATGTTCACATACATCATTATTACCTAAGCCTTAAGGAATTGTCCAACATAAGGAACATTACTGAGGCTCAGGGGACTTCCTGATTTGACCTAAATCAGTACATCTCAAAGTTTAATATGCAGGAAAATCAAAAGAGGAGCTTGATAAAACAGCTTCCTGAGATCCACCTTTATAGATTGGTTCAATAGCTGTAGGGGTCAGCCCCAATAGTTGCACTTTAACAAGCTCTCAGTGCACCTAGTATTGAAATTCACTGTTTAGGTATAGCTGTAGCTAGTAAGGGAAGGATTAAGTTAAGAAGTGTGTACAGGGGGTCCGGTGTACTATCTCCATTATAGCATGCTGCTTTAACCGTAGAGCATAATTTTGGTTGGCTCCTGTTCTGCTTTGGACTGCTACCTGCCAGGTCAGCAGTTCAAAACCACAGGAGAAAGATGGGGTTTTCAACTCCATCTAGCTATAGTCTCCAAAACCCACAGGGGCAGTCCACTCTGTCCTTGAGGGTTGCTATGAATCCGCATCCATCGAGCAGATGGCAATGGGTTGGTTTTGCTTTTGTTTGCTCTTACTAGACATTGTTGAGTTGGTTCTGATTCACGGAGATCTCATGCACAGCACTGTCTGGTCCAGCATCATCCTTAGAATTGTTGCTGTGTGTTGGTTCACTGTGTCAATCATTTCTTTGGAGGTGTTCCTTTTTTCTTTCCTTTTCTGGTAACCCTCTGTTTTAGGGACTGGTTCCTCCTGCTAACAGAGCCAACGTACATAGCGAAAGGTCATATTGTTTTCTTTTCTAAGAAACATTCTGGACAAGAAATATTTGCTCATTCTGGCAGTCAATGGTAGATTTAATATTCATGCCAACAACACAATTTAAATGCATCAATCTTTTTCAGTCTTCTGTAGTGTGGCTTGGGTCAGCAACACCTTTGTCTCAAGAGGACCTTGTTGCTCTTTAGCACTTTAAAGAGGTCCTCATGCAGCAGATTGGACCAATGCAACACATCTTGGATTTCTTCATTGTTGTTTCAATGGGTGTTGACTATGGAATCATGCAAAAGGAAATACTTACACCTGCAATGTGGTTTCCATGCATCATGCTGTTGTTTACTGGTCCTATGGTGAGGAATTTTGTTTTCTTTCATTGAAATGTAATCTATAATGAAGGCTATTGTCTTTGATCTTCACCGGTAAGTACTTCAAGGCTTCACTTTCAATGATTAGGTTATGTTGCCTGTATGGCACAATGGCCTACACACTGAGCTACTAACCACAAAGTCAGCAGTTTGAACCCACCAGACGCTGTGCAGGAGGAAGATGACGCTGTCCACTCCTGTAAACATTTACTGTCTTGGAAACCCAAAGGGACAGTTCTACCCTACCCTCTGGGGTCACTAGGAATTGGAATCAACTTGAGGACTTGTTTGTTTTTTTAATCACACGTTTTTAATGAGTTCCTCTTCCTCTCCTAATGTTGCATTCCGATTCATCCTACTCAATTTCTCCCAGTGTTGCTCAGATATGGAATGAATAAGTAGAGTAACACAACACAACGCCGACACACACACACCATTCCTGACTTTAGGCCATTGAGTATCTCTCTGTTCTCTTTGAGTGACTGGCTCTTCCTCTATCTACAGGTTCCACATGAGCAAATTGAGTCTTCTAGAATTCTCATTGTTCACAATGTTGTCTGTAATTTGTTACTATCCACAGATTTAATAATTTCAGCTAGTAAGATGTATCCTTGCTTATTTTTAAACTTTAAATCATCTCCATTGCTATGGAATGGATTAAACCCTCGAAAAGATATTTTGCAGTTTTAACCCCTTTAACTGTGAATGTGAACTTGTTTAGAAATGACCTTTCTGTTTTGTTACCAGCTGACTTTTGTTAACATCCTGCAATAGAGTGGGTCCTAAAGCTCATCTGATGTGACCTCTTAGACCCATTGCCTGTTCTCACTCATGGGGATCTGTGCGTCAGAGGGTTTTCAGTGGCTGATATTTTTTTAACTAATTGCCAAGTCTTTCTTTTTAGGAACCTGCTGGGTGGACTTAAACCCTCATGCTCTCAGTTGGCAGTTGAGTGCATCCATCATTTGCATTCTCAGGGACTCTAACACTTCTGAGTAGTGTCTTAGAAAAGAGGAGAAGGCAGTGACACACAGAAGGAAATTCTTGGTTGGTTACAGAAGACCTATGCAAAAGGGGTTTCTTTCTTTCTTTCTTCTTTCTTTCTTTCTTTCTTTCTTTCTTTCTGTCTGTCTGTCTGTCTGTCAAAATGCACCACCTGTCAATAAATCTCACGAAACACCTATGACCACCAGATCTTACCCTAGATCTAAGAGAAAGAGCATACCCTTGTTTATACTATGAATTTGAGCTCTTTGTCTCCAGAATCGAGACAATAAAATTGATTTCTTTAAAGCCATTGACTTACATTATGATAACCCCAGAAAACTAAGACATCCAAAGGGGCAAGTTTGATGGGTAAGTGAATACCCCTGAGGGTCCGTGGTATTGGTTACGTAGGGAGGTCCCATGGTGTTTAATCATTTGTTATTTTTGCCTTTAGGGTCTTATGATGGTGAGGGAGCATGTCAACTAGCCATTCTCATGTAAGGACAAGCTCAACCTGTCAATTTCATTACAGGCTAATGATGCGTGTTTTGATATGCTAAAACCTTGTTTTGTTAAAGAGGGAGACTGAGCAGTCCAATCCTCTTTGGCCCTTTGCCTTCTGATGGAGCTGGATGGTCCATCCGGTTTCTTCATTCAACTGACTTTGACCTTCGCATCCACCAGCCTATGCCTGCTTCAGTCTCTGCTTCATTATCCTGCCTCCTGTTCATCAGCTTCCTGGAGTTAGGAGAAACCTGTCTTGAAGTGGACTGGACTTCCCTATTTCTACAGCTGTGTAGAGCATTTCTTGATATAAATATTGCTCTATAAATAACACATTCAAGCCTTACTGGTTTTACTTCATTAGAGAACCCAGCCTAACATGAGTGCCCCCCGGTTAATTTCCTAATGCCTCATGTGACAGAGTAACACTGCCTGATAGGCTTTCCTTGGCTGTAATTTCTATGGAAAGTGTTTTTTCCACTTTATCGCAGAGAATGGATTTCAGCCATGGAGGTAAAATATCTGACCTCCTCTGACTTCCCGATTGCCAGGAGTCATGAGTCAGACCCGCCGCACTCCAAACTTCTTTACCTATTCTGCCAACAACCCTTCTTCCTAGGGCACTCTACTTCTACGCTGGCCATGTAGAACTAACTCACAGACAAGTCTCACAATTAAAGGGGTTCATTAGGGAAGTTCATCGGTTACCACCAGTCAGGATCAGCCAATGGTAAGGACATAGTGATTGGTCCTCAGCCAGCAGCCAAGTTGCTCTCTGGTCCTCAGTGTCTTTACCTCCATGGGCCAGGAAGCCAGGCTGCCTGTCACTTCATCCCAGAGTTTCATAGTCTCAAGCCAGATGAGGAGCAGGGTCCTCCCAGTGCTCCTCCTTGGAGTCTCTTTGTTACAGGCTTGCGTACATTTTTGGTCTCAGTGAGCTCCATTACTTCAGACAGATACCTTGAACATTCTCTGCCAAACAGTCCTTCAAATTTCCCCGTGTCCCAAATACCGCTCACTGTACCTAGGAATGACTTTGATGCAGGTGTGGCTGTCTATTCGCGGATCTTCATCTCAAGGAACAGGAAGACTGAAGTATAAGTCACACCCTCTTGTAAATTAGAGTTTAAAGATGCTTTCAGGGAAACAAAAGGGGTTATTTTGTTCACGCCATCTACCAAGATCAAAGCAGTGGTGGCACAGTGATTATGCATTGGGCTTCCAAGCAAAAGATCAGCGGTTTGGAACCAGCAAAGACTGCTCAGAGCTGCACAAGGCTTTCTACTCCTGTAGAGAGTTACAATCCCAGAAACTCACTGGAGAAAGTCTACCCTGTGTACAGGATCACTATGAATCAGAATCGACTTGATGGCAATGAGGATTTTTTAATGTTATTTTGCTTGTTTGTTTGTTTGTTAACTAAGGTCAGGACTTAGCCATTCCTTAATCCTATAGTAGAGAACTTCCTACGAACTGGGATCATTGAGTCCAGAATTATAACACATCACATAAGGAATTATGGCTAGAAGGGCCATATTAATTGACTACCATCTCAAGTTCACCCCTCTGCTTTTTGATTAGCAGTCCAATGTTTAATCCACTATGCCATCTGTACTCCTGATGTATGCATTTCTAAGGATTTGTTTCATTTCAGCAAACATTATTAGTCAGGTATTGTTTGGGGTGCCTATCTGAATAGTCAGAACGATTCATATACACTATTTTCTTTTCTGGTAGAGCTTACATTCTGTAAAGGAGATGCATTTGAAAAAGGACAGGGTCATTTCAGAAATGGTAGGTGCTGTAATGAAACCAACAGAGGCTGGCCTGACAGCAAAAGATGACTTGGAGGTGGTTGCTGGATGCTGGGGGGACAGGAGTGGCCTCTCTAAGGAGGGGGTATTAGAGCTGGGACTTCGTGACATGAGAGAACCAGGATGTTTGAAACCCTGAGAGCAAACCCTTTCAGACAAAGGGAAAGGTTTCCGACTTGCTTGGCAAATTAAGCTCGGTGAGCTTAGGCGAGAGAAAGAATTCCAGTGTGTTCGGATAGCATGGAGCACAGGTTGAACAGCAGGCGACTAGGAGAGAGAAGACAGCGTGGCCAGAGTTGGAATGTATTCTTCTCTATACCTGTCACATGACAGGCAGGCAGGCCGATATGATCATCAAGGGGAGCAGAGCAGCAGCAAGGACTGGGAGGAAGGCTTTGTGAGGAGCCGAGTAGATGGATGGGATTTGAAGTGAGGGAAGCATGTCCTTTGCTTATGAAGCAGTGAAGGAGGCAGCTTGCAGGGACTTTGGAGGAAATCAGGCTTCTATAATGGTAGGCACCATGGTGCAGTAGTGGTTACTGGTTGTGTTGTAATCCCCATGGTCAGCAGTTCAAAACCACCAACTCCCTGGGAGACAGACTGGCCTTTCTATTCCTGTAAAGAGGTACACTCTCAGAAACCCACAGGGGTCACTATGAGTCAGCATTGGCTCGATGGCAGGGAGGTTTTTAGTTTCAAAGGGCGTGCGCCATGCATTATGTAAATATTTCATTATGGCTAGCACATGCTAATCCTAGTGGCCTATCAAATGGAATGCTTTGGAATTACAAGTTTATCTGCCTATGGTACCTATCTTGTATTTATCTATCTATATATTTAAGCACTGATTAACCCCAGCTATGAATGAGAGTCACCTGATACTTAAAGATACAGATGCATGCAGGCCTAGACCCCATTCCAGGTGAATTAAATGATAATCGCTGGGTAATTGGGCCTAGGGAGAAGTGTGTAGTTCTTAGGCACACATACCCCCAACTGAGAATCATTACTCTGGAGCAGGTGTTAGCAACCTTGACTGCACATTAGAATCACTTGGTTAAGCTTCAAAAAATAAACCATGCCCAGGCTTCACCCCTGGATCCATTAAATCCGAGGGGGAGGGGCCTGAGCTTTGGTGTGTTAACAAATTCCTACAAGATAAGACAGACAACTTTACAGGTGGCTCTAGTGTGCAGCTAACGCTAAAGAACACTGCCCAGGCCTACCAGGATCAATGAGGCAGGGCCCCTACCTTTCTATTCTGATAGGGAAGACATAAATAAAGCAGTGCCGTGCACCACACGCCTTGACATTGAAAAGTATACGGGTCGGTAAATGGTAGATGGAAGAGCGATTCATTCTATGTTCTGTTAGTTGGGTGTGAGGAGTGTTTCCCCACTTACATGAGGTTTTCCTCTTTCTGCAGTGACAGTCCGAGTCCAGAACACCTCTTTGTCTCATGCCCACTGGTGTTGGTGGGTCATTGGAGGTGCAAGAAGCCTTTGATGATGGCTTTGAATGGTACCAGCAACTTGCCAAGCAGGCTGTATGAAGGAGGGGTGGGCACAGAGAGAGGGTGGGAGTCCATCTCAGGGAAAATGCACCACAGGGAGTAGGGGGGTTGGAAACTCAAGAAGCTTAAGGTCTGTGGTGTGTTAAAGGGATGGGTGGAAGGAGATGAGTCTGCAGTCATTCTAAGTCACAGGGGACCCTGCCTTCAAAGGTCACAAGTCTTGTATTCTATCCCCGGGACAGTGGGGAAACCAGTGACAAAGCTGAAGGAAGTGGTGGAAGAACAAAGAGGTGACCTGCCCAGATTGTTGATTTTCATTTTAGAAAGAGCCCTAGAGGAGACTTTGGGGTCATGCACTCATTTTCCAGAAGCAGGGCCGACTCATTCAGGGACTCACTCATGGAACCGGAAGATGCAGGTGCCACACCGGCAAGGGGCAAACTCAGAGGAAAGCGCTTGTGTGGTGTCCTCAGACACAGCAGCTTGGGAAGTTACCCACTGTCCCGAGCTCCGATTTCATGTATCGGGTACACAGCTCACCGCATGTGGTCACATGGCCCGACCAATTCCATCCACTTGCGTCTCCCCAGGAGGCGGCAGCACGCACGAAAGAGCTTGCCCCCTCGTGCAGAGGTTGTTGGGAAGATTCATGAGGTTTGATGTGCAAAGGTTTTGTGCTCCTGGAGGAAATTTCCCACATAGGGGTTTCTTCTGCTGGAGACATAACAGTGGAATCCCATCAACATAAAGAAACCTACATTCCCAAGTTGCTTGTTGGGAACGGCCAAACTAATGAGAATCTCATTGTAATTTCCAAAATATGCTATTGATAATCTGCTCCGATCTGTGGCCACCCCATGCACAGGGGAACGAAATACCATCTGGTCAACTGCCACCTCGCTGACAGGTTTGAGATCAGAGAATCCACAGATGTTATAGCTTTGAAATTTTATTTCATTGTGAATTAGTTTACATATAACTAGCCACACATTCCTGTGGTGGTGAATCCACTCGTCATTTAGGGAACTCAGCAGCCATTGGAGCTGGTGGTACCATATTGGGTGGAAGAGATAAAGACTAGTTCTGTTGTCACAGAAATTCTGTTAGGCAGTGGTGGCGGAAGCAGGAAACTGCTTCCTGGACCTCAGGATTGGAAGGCATCGGTGAAGGGAATCAGCTTCTGTCTCCTACCGCCTTATTGGCTCAGAGCTGAGATGGCTGACTCAGCACCTTCTCGTCCTGGTGACTGGACAGCCCCTGGAGGGAGATGCGCTTCTCACAGATAACTGCCACTTGCTCTCGAAGGATGCTTGGAGATTGCCAACCTCGATGAGGAAGAAAAGTGGCCAAGTTCGCTCAGGTTCTAACGCTCACGTCTCCAAAAAAGGACCTCACTCTTTTTATTTGTGTGTGTGTGTGTTTTTTCCCGATTCATTTTAAGCCACTCGGTGACACAGAGGGAAAAGTTGGCTCGGTGGAGAGTGGTCTGAATTTGACAGGGCTCTTCCTGTTGGAGTAGTTGAGGTGGGTATGCTGAATGAACTCAGAATGCTAGTAAACCATCCTGGGAAGCTGCCCATGTTTAAACGGGCTTGCTTATTGCACGGAGCTCAAGGGCTTTGTAGGTTGTTGTCGTTAGCTGCCATCCAGTCTGTCCCCAACTCCCAAGAACAATGGGATGAAATACTGCCTTGGCCCAGGGGCTCTCATGTGACACGGGCCGCTTTCTTTGGCTGATTTTAGAAGTTTCAGATACGCAGGCCATTTTTTTCTGCTCCATCTTAGTGTGGAAGCATCTCTGAAAGGTGTGCCCCTCATCAAAATGAGCAAGTTTCTACTGAGAGGCTGCTGGTGGCTGTGCTTGAACTGCGTTGGCTGGGAATCGAACTTGGGTCTCCCTTATGGGAGGCGAGAATGCTGCCACGGAACCACTTTGCCCTTAGGCCAGCTTCTTGGATTTCACAGACACGCTCATCAACTATGGAGTGGTGATCAATAAGGGGCCCACAATGATAACACAATGGAAAGATGGATAACACAAAGGAACTTACATAGAACAATGAAAATCTTACAATCTGGGACCATGGGCCCTTTCTCTGGAGCTCCTTTAAGGACCAAACAAAAACAGACTTCTTGCTGCCACGTTGGTTCCTGTTCGTAGCAAGCCGATAGGGCAGAGTAGAGATGCCTTATTGAATTCCGAGACTGCTCACCTGTCAGGAGCCGACTGTGCCATTTCTCGCACGGACTGGCTAGTGGGTTTCAATGCCCAGTCTTTCCGTAAGCAGCGAGCCTTAGCCAGGGCTTCGCAGGGCTCCTTCCATAAGCCTCAATGACCTACAATGAGAGAAGCGGAAACTCAGGAATTCCTTGTTAGCAACTCACAAGAAAGCTCAGAGCTTTGACTCCATGACAGAGCCCCAGGGGATCATCTCTCCTGTTGGGGTCAAGACCAGGATTTGGAAGGGTCACAAGCCATGCATTCAGATTCTCATGAGCCAAATGCAGATGCAGTTATTTACCATATATACTCGTGTATAAGCTGAGTTTTTCAGCACATTTTTTTGTGGTAAAATTAGGTGCCTCGGCGGATATTTGGGTTGGCTTATATACTGTATATATACTTATATACTGTATATACTGTATTTCTTCTGTACACAGCGGAGATTTTCTATACATTTAACTTCTGATTAGAAAATGTTTACATTGGAAATTTTAAGCAATGCAATTTCAGGAATAAGTCAAATGCTGTTTCTCTTGAAGCCGAATGAAATTTCATCCAGGACTATCCAAAGGAATGAAGGAACTTCAAGTTCCTGCACATTCAAGATCAACGGTTTGGATTCTTTCATTTTTTATTTTTATTGCAGTATGTAGTTGATCTGTAGTTGGATCTGTAGTTGATCCTGGGTGGGTTTTTTTGTTTGTTTGTTTTTTAACCAATAAATTTTGGACCTCAATAGTAAACCTCATTTGCTTTATCAAGCCCGTATGGCTGCCTGTCTGGACATTTCTAAGACACCAATTGCTTTAGGTTGCTGTGGTTCACTTCCTTCTTTCAAAACAATGAACCAAACAAAATGGTTTGCCATCTGATCATCAGCCCAGTAGTTCTCAAGCTGTGGGTCGTGACCCCTTTGGCGGTCCAACGACCCTTTCAGGGTGTCGCCTGATTCATAACAGTAGCAAAATTACAGTTGTGAAGTAGCAACAAAAATAATTTTATGATTGGGGGTCACCACAACATGAGGAACTGTGTAAAAGGGTCACGGCATGAGGAAGTTTGAGAACCGCTGATGTAGCCATCATGTCTAGCATACTTATTTGAGCTATTTAAACTGGGAAACTGAGGCAAAAATACATGTCAACCATGATAATTCACTTTAACTCGGCCTCCTCTAAAATAGGAAGGAAGGAGAGATTTCTTCGCACCCACTTCCCCACCGACTTCCTCATTTCATCCACAGCACATCTTGTGCCAGTTGTTGGGGAAGTCACTCCAGCGCCGCCAGGGTGCATCTCTGTATTAGTGCCTTGCATTTGATGTGGTTATTGTACTTTTACCGTCTACTCTCTCTGATCAGGTAGTAATTTGTTTAAGGACAGAACTTGTACTCTGGCCTTGCATTTCTCCACTGGAATGCCTAACATAAATACTTTAACCCAGTCCGATCCAACCATCAGTGCGACAAGAGATGCCTGCCAGAACAATTGCTGGAGACATCTAGAATTTATATAAGGGGACACACAGCTGGGCAGTGAACTGGGGCTTAAGAGATAGGGATATTTTTTTTTTTGGCAACATTTGCCCAAGATAGGTGTTGTTTCTTCCATTCCTCTTCTGAGAGCCTTACCCTTCACTCAGGCCGTATTGAATAAAGGCAAGCGCTCGCTCAACAGAAGGGATTTATGGCTGAAAGCTTCCTTAATTATGAGCTAGTATAATAAGTTCTTCTACCATCTTAATGATTGGGGAATTAAGAAGCTCCTTAATAGAAATTGACAGGATCCATTGTCATTGCAAAGAAGGTTCTGTTATGGTCTGGAGTACCTTGCCAACCATCCCAGGATTTAGGGTTCCCCAAAGGCTCATTAACATCTCAGACCATAAGGTCTCCGAAGGAGGCACTAATGGTCCACCTCGTTATGATCTGAGGATAATGGCTGCATGAAGTCCGTATCCAGTCAGATGATAATGGCTCTGTAAAAACGGTTATGATGTCAGCAGCCGGCAAAAGAAAAAGATCTCACTTGCACTTCATAATCTATGGCTTGTAGTGTGCCACAGGATCTAAATTATATGAGCATTATTATACAAATCTGGCTTAATTGAGGCAATATGAATGAAGCACTAAAAAAAAATGATCAACATCTTCTCCTCAAACAGCTGTCATCATCCTTATAGTACTGTATACATGAAGGGTAAGATCAGTAATGCTCTCATAGTGGTGAAATACTATGAGTAATGGATTTTAAAAACAATAACAAAGACTTAAACGACTCTTCATTTACGTCCCCCTGTCTGAACCTGAGCCTGAGAGGAAGTTCTGTGTTTTAGAAGGTTCGAAACCCAAGCCTCCAAACTCAAACTCTCCACTATCGAGGCAATGCTGACTCAGCCGCCCCTTGTGGGTTTCTGAGACTGTAACTGTGTGCAGTGGTAGCAAGCCCATTCTATCTCTTGAGGAGCTGCTGGTGGTTTTGAACTGTCAACCATGTGTATCGTAGCCCGAGGCATAACCACCACAGCCACCAGGGCTCCTTCTGAATGCTCCAAAGCAACAGAGACAAAGGCACTGATACTAATGGGAGGGACGGTCAGCCCAAGCCTAGGACTTCAAGGGCTCCTCTCTTATGTGCCAGGAACATTTTGGTGATTTGATCATCAGAAGAGATGCACTCCTGCTTCCCCAGGAACCAGCTGTGTGGGCTTAGACAAAGGTTTTCAGTTTGGTGAGGCTTCTTGAGTTCGCTGTTGTTGCCTTCATGTTGATCTTGACTCATGGGGACCGCCGTGCATGTAGCATAGACCTGATCCATGGGATTTTCAAAACCATAAGCTTTCAGCAACAGATGACTCAGCCTGTTTCCCGAGGTACCACTGGGAGCATTAGGATGGTCAACCGTTCGGCAATCAGTCAAGTCTTTAGGCTTTGCGCCCCCGGGCTCCTTTGGAAAGGAGCTGAGCATTTGGAAATCTTGAGTTTTTCAGTTCTAGTCTGCTTCCTAACAGGGGTGGTGCATTAGCAAAGCCAAGAGCAGAATGCCTGTATAATGTCCACAGTAACCCACGACTGTCAAGTCGGGTCAGACGCAGAGTGACCTTCCCAGCCCAAAATGGGACTGCGCCACGGGATTTCTGCAGCTGGAAATCTTTCTGGAAGAGACTTGGGTGAATTCACAGCGCTGTCCTTTCTATCAACAACACCATGCTAAACCCACTATGCCACCAGGCTACAGGAGCCTCCACCAAACCTGTGCATCCTCATGAGTGGTCAGGCCATTGATGCCTACCACAAGCTGCTCTGAGCAATTTCTCCCTTTGGTGCCAAATTATTGATTTGAACATAACCTTGGAGTTTATAGATAGCCTATTGGCGGCGGGGGTGGGGGGTGGGGGCATGCCCTGTTTTTATTTAACTCTGAAGAGTATTTAGGAGATTATTTTTTCAATCAATTCCTATTTGACTTTAAACAAGGGAAAATGGAGAGGAGTACATACAAAAATCTATCAGCGCAAGGAATGCTTGTTCATGGTTCTAAGCATTTCCCTATGTATAAACATAAGAAAGCAAATTAACTTTTTAAACAGACTTCTGTATTTGGATATACTTCATAAAAAACCAGTATAAAAACAAAAGGGAAGATGTGTGTGTGTGTGTGTGTGTGTGTGTGTGTGTGTGTGTGTGTGTAGAAGCTCCCACAGCCTTCAGGTGAAGCTATTTACAGGAGTTCCACTTGCAATGCCTTCATCTCCCCACTAGAGGGGTGAATTGCTCCTAATGAATCAGGCCTTACTATCCAGGAGCGTGGCAGATGAAAGCTGTAAACTTTCAATGATAATGTGGAGTCCAAAAATATACTTGGGATGGCTTTCTTTTATCTGGGCTTACTGAACGAACGTAGCTAGTTTTAGGATCGAGAGTGCTAGAAAAAAATAGATTTTAAATATAAGGACCTAATGGATGTACAATCTATTTTGATGTGAAATTATTTAGACTACGGTTAGAAAGAAATTGATTCCATGCGACAGCTGATGATGGAAACAGGGAGAACTGAATCTGAGGAAAAGGTTCATTGAAAACCTCAGATCATTCCTGGTTCTATAGCTATCAGGAAGCAAAATAATCATTATGATATTTACACACAGCATGACTAATGAGGACAAGAATGGCCTAGGAGCAAATTGTACAGAGATGTCTATGGCTTGTTGAGAGGGTATGGACACACAGCTAAGAAACCCTCTTGGTTGCAGCATTGCAATCCTGTTTCCTTCCCAGGCTCTGCCGCAGAGCACTGCTGCCGACTGCAGCAGGCGGAAGGTTGAAAGGCTGGAAATGCCCTAGGTCAAAGACTTGGCCAAAACATACATTCGTGCAAACTGACAACCCGTCTAAATGTAAATGTCAAAATTAAGCTTTAATGTTCTGAAAAAGCTGAAATGGCTTAAATAAAGGTCTTTAGGGGACTCCCAGTCCTGGGTCACACACGAGCCTCCTGCGCTCAGAATGTGGACATCATCCTGATGGAAGTGGGCAAAAGAAAAAAGAAAGACCATGCGAAGGAGACATGGCATTAAAAGAAAGAAGTTCAAATATTAGAGACAGCTTTTTAGTAGTGTCCAAGCTTCATAAGGTTTTTCGAAGGATTGTTCCCTAAAGTGGCTTTGCATACAGCTCCGGGTTGATACACGGTTCTTTCATTTTATGGTATGAGACAGTTTCTGCCACATGATGGAAATCTAGCTGGCATTTGAGATAGCACTTAAATAAATCAGTAACAGCTCGCACGTGCACACACGCACGCGCGCACTCGCGCACACACATACACACAGGTCTGTCGTTACTATTACTATACCCACAGCAGCATGACTGTTGTCAGTAGATGCTGCCCAGCTGCTTTTCTATTTCTGCTGCTGTTGTGCTTAGGTGCTGTGCAACCCTTCAATTCTCAGCAAACCCAACAACAAAACCAAACAGGCCATGGTCCTGTGACATCCTCATGAATTGTCAATCCAACCAAGGGCTCACACTTTTCACCAGCGGGTCTCCTTGCTTTACTGCAGTTGTAGCTCATATAGTAGGAGTCTTGCAGTCCAATGCTTAAGAGCTCAGCTGCTAACAAAAAGTGGGCAGTCTGAGCCCACTAGCTGCTCCAGTGGGCACAAGAGACCTGGTGATCCGTCCTAGTAAGGAATTCAGCCTATGGTTCACCTCTACTCTGTCCTATAGGGAATCTATCAGGAATAATTGATTATATTTGAATAGATGGCACACAACAATAACAAAATATAGATATATATTTCCAAACATATATAGAAAGGTATGTCCAAATACATATACATATATACAGTTATTGTTGTGTGCGATGTAGTCAATTATACACACACAAATATCTGTGTGTGTGTGTGTGTGTGTGTGTGTGTGTGTGTGAAAGGAGACTAAAATGAATTATCCTGTGCTTTGTGGGCATAATGGTGGTTGTGTCCTTTTGCCACATAGTAATCATCTCTGTGTTTTCAAATCCTGTCAGTCTCCTAGCTGAATCTTTCCTCCTCCTTGGCCACCCATGTGGACACTTGCCAGTGTTGTAACCCATTGCTATTGTTAATTGACATGAATTAAGTCCATCTCATGGTTGCCTTACATATGTTATTATTATTGGCGGTGTTCGGTGCCAACAAGTTGGTGCTGACACATAATGACCCCAAATGCAACAGAATGAAGTACCGCCATCCTCGTAATCCTTCCTATGGTTGAACTCGTTATTGCAGCCAATGTGTCAATCCCTCTTGTCAAATGTCTTCCTCTTTTGCACTGCCTCACTTTTTTAATCAAACATGATATCCTTCGCTAGACAGCATGTCCAAGGTACATGGACGATGCCTGGCCATCTTTTCCTCCAAGAAACATTCTGGCTGTACTTCTTCTAAGACAGATACATTTGTTCTTTTGGCAATCCATGGTTCTTTCAATATTCTATTGCAGGTCCGTAATTCAAATGCATTGCTTCTTCTTCAGCCTTCCTTATTCAATGTACAGCTTTTGCATGCATACACAACAAGTGAAAATACCATGGCGTGGGTCAGGCATGCCTTAGTCCTCAAAATAGCATACTTGGTTTTCAACACTCTAAAGAAGTCTGGTGCTTTCATGAGCATTAATTGTGGATGCAAGCAAGATGAAATCTTTGACAACTTCATTCTTTCTCTATTTATTATTTTGTTTTCTGCTGATGCATTTGTGAGGATTTTGATGGTTTTATACCTTAGGTATAGTAGAACGAAATGTTGTCCAACCCTGTGCCATCATCATGTTTGAATCCATTGTAGCTGTTATTGGAGTCAGTACATCCACCCTAAGGTTTCCGTAATTTTCATGGACACTCTTCTTCACCAAGCATAATGTCCTTTTCTAGGGTCTGTTCTTTTCCGATGATGTGTCCAAATTGAGCTAGACAAAGTCTTACATCCGTGTTTTTAAGGAGCATTGTTTTTCTACTAAGACTGATTTCTCTGTCCTTTTAGCACTTGCTGGTATATGTATATGCTTCATCCCAATCAGTCTGAATACATCAATTCTTTGTCTGTGTTCCTTTTAAGTGTCTGTCTTTTAGTGTGAGTTCACCCAGAAACAGGCTCTGACACAGTTTCTAATACATGTAGTTTATGGTGCAGGATAGTTCAGAAATCATGGTTAGGGGACTGGAGAAACTAGTCAGGGAAGGGAAGAAAATATGGGATAATATTTGCGTGTATTTTAATTTCCTCTAACTGGATCACATTAATTTTGATGACTTTAGAAATAATTTGTATTTCTGCATCTGAGGACCCAAGTCCTTTTGATCCTATCCCAGATTCTTAGTTCCAAGTAAACTTCCTAGGGACTTGTGATCCTCAGCATTTCCAAAACTGCCTTCACAATTTCACCTTCTGAGACATTCCCTTTGTGACTACCACTTCCATGGGTAGCATAACCATCAATTGACTCCATCACCGGTGCTAGACACCTGCAGTCATTAGCAAACTCTATCTCTTCCATTACCGTCCATGGTCGATCAGTCACAAAGTCCCATTGATTTGGCCCACTCAGTATCTCCCAGATCGGTTCTTTTCTATTTCCTCTACCATTAACACAGTTCAGAAGCAAATCATCTCTTCCCTGGATTACTGCCACCAGCTCCTAATGGGTCTCCCAGCTTTTTATCTTGCTTCCCTGCCATCCAGTCTCCACACTGCTGTCAAATGTGAATTTTTCTAAAGCAGAAATCTGATCATATCACGACTAGGTTGGATTCCCACAATGCCTCTTCATTGCTCCTGCATAAAGGAAAATCTCTGTAGGTCAGTTCGTAAGGGCTTATCCGATATGTTCCTGGACTATTTCTTCAGCTATCTCCTAACCATTTCCTTATTTTCATTCTTAGGTTGTAACCTCGGTTAACCACTGCCCATTCCCTAATGCCCATTATGATGATATAATGTTCCTGCTTCCAGGGATGCAATTCCTCTCTTCCTGGAACTCATCAACTTTCTTCTTATCTTCTCCTTTTTAAATAAAACCTTTATTATGAAAAGAGAAAATCAGTTTTCCATTCCACAGTGCAGACACATTTTGTTTCGTGTCATTGTTTGCAATAGAACATCATTTGTCCTTTCCTAACTCTTCTGGCCTTCTGAGTTTTGTCCTTGGATAAATGTTGCCTTTTTGTTAGCAAATTGTTGACTAGTCTGAGTGTGTATGCCCCAAGTAGTGTTGTTCACCCGATAGACCTGTGTATAGTTTAATTGAAAAATATGCAACAGCGATGTCGGTTTTAGACCAGAAGTGTGATGAATGTCTTGACGGTGTTCCACCAGTCACTATATTACCAATAAGCTTGGTGTTTTCAAATGATTTTTATTATTGTTCCTCATTTTCTTTCCAATTTATCAAGGTCCTTCTAAGCTGATGCCATTTCAGAGTGGCCCTCATCGTTCTTCTGGCCTCAGGCTTAGTTTGCCTTCTTGTCTAGATAATGGCTCCATACGTTTACATTTTAACTCACATTGTATCTGCTCCGGGGGATTCGCTTTGAGCAAAGCTACTTACAATCCATATGATAGATTTTCATAATATCTCATTTTTAACTTTCTAGAACGCTTAACACTTTATATTATAATGGTCTAGTTAAGTGTCTGTCTTTTCGTGTGAGTTCACCCAGAAAGAGGCTCTGACACAGTTTCTAATACATGTAGTTTATGGTGCAGGATAGATCAGAAAGCATTGTTAGGGGACTGGAGAAACTAGTCAGGGAAGGGAAGACTAGGAATATCATCAAACAATTTATTATTGCTGCTGCTGGGACATAACCAGGTTATGGGATGCCAGGAACTTAAATAGAATGCAGGCCTGATATTGGTCTGAAGCGATCCATACACGTTTGGTAAAACAGAGGGGCCGTAGAAAAGAGGACAGTGCTCATGTGATGGACTGACACAGTGACTACAATAATGGCTCAGACATAGGAACAATTGAGGACGGCGCAGGATCAGGCAGTGTGTCATTGTGTCTGTGGGGCATAGGGTTGCTATGAGTCAGAACCCACTCCACGACACCTCACAACAGTTGCTCTGACTGAGGGTTGTGGAAGCCGTATCTGACTGACTGTGGAAGGTTGACTATTGGATAAGGCATAATTGCCAACTACTTCCAGTTGGGAGTGGACATAGCCCTTAACAAAAACTTGAAAAAGAAACAAGCAAGCTCACAAAGAATTTTAAAAAAGGAAGATGCTAAGAATTATAAGTTGAGTCTGTGTTCACAGACATGTAGGGCCCGATGGGATAAGGACGGAGCACTGCTAGCCTAAACAGCCCCTACCTCTAAGGGTGCAGCCCTGATCGTGCTCATGCATTGGACGGTGATCGGCAAAGACAGCAGTTCGAAACCTCCAGCTGCTTCATAGGAAAAAGACAGGGTTTGCTACCCCCTTAACCAGTTTCAGTCCTGGAAACTCACAGAGGCCACTTTGCCTTGTCCTGGAAGGTTGTTATGAGTCAGAACTGACTCCATAGAACCAGTGCCCTTGGTTCTAATCTACCTGGGAATTATAGTCCCTTGGAAGTGTGCAAGAGCAAGGCTGTCACCTGGAGGACGAAAGTACACCTGCCCAAAGTTGTGGTATTTTAATCACTTCACGTGCATGTGAAATCGCTACATTGAATAAGAATGGTGCTGGTGAAGAATAATGATTAGATTTTAAAAAATCAAAAGAAAAAGGAACAAACAGATCTTTAGAAGTACATCTGGCCCAGAACAAAAATCATATTGATGTGAGTGAGGGAGAGGGCAGAGTGGAGACCTGTATTAGCCTGGGTACTTTGGAGAAACAAATCCACGGCGACTCAGGTATAAGAGAGAGTTTTATGTAAAGAAAATGTGCATCACGAAAACATCCCAACCCAATGCTGCCCAAGCCCACAAGTCCAACATTAACCCATTAACCCAACACCAGTCCACAAAGTCCTTCACCTCACAAAACAGAGGCAATAATGCCGACTGCAGGAGGAAAGCTGAGTCCGTGAACGAATAAGCATCTCAGCACTAGCAGGGTTCTCCACACGGCTGCTCCAGCACCCAGGGCTGCATCGGGATAGGTCCATGCGGCTTCTCCTTGGGGATGTCTTGTAGGACGTCAATCTTGCAAGCTGAAGCAGGGAGCTGCTAAGGCAGCTGCATCCTGGTGTGACCATTACAAAGCAAGAGACCCGAGAACTAGAAAGGCGAGGCTTCACCAACCATTTATCCCTCCGCCTTTCAACCAGCACCACATGTGATTATCGGCCAGGCTGGCACAATTAACTAACTCAAGACCCAAAGCCCATCTGTAGACAATTGGACATCCCCTTAAAGAAGGGTCACAAGGAAATGATAATCAGGGTGCTGTATAGCACCAACGAAAACATCCAACTTTCCTCTAGTTCTTTAATGCTTCTCCCCACCCACCCCCCGCCACTATCATGACCCCAATTCTACCTTACAAATCCGACTAGAGCAGAACATGTACACTGGTACAGATAAGAGCTCACAACACAGGGAGTTCAGGACAGATAAACCCCTCAGGACCAATAATGAGAGTAGAGATACCAGGAGGGGAAGGGGAAGGTGGGGGAGGAAGGGGGAACAGATCACAGTGATCTACATATAATCCCTGCCCAAGGGGGATGAATTATAGAAAAGAGGGTAAAGGGAGACAGTGATCAGTGTAAGACATGAAAAAAATAATAATTTATAAATTATCAAGGATTCCTGAGGGAGGGAGGGGGAAAATAAGGAGCTAATACCAAGGGCTCAAGTAGGAAGGAAGTGTTTTGAAAATGATGGTGGCAACATATGAGCAAATGTGCTTGACACCATGGATGTAAGGATTTTGATAAGAGCTGTAAGCAGCCCCAATCAAATGATTTAAAAAGAAGAAGAACATCCAGAATTCTCCTTAGAAGCAAGGATGATGAGACCCTGTCTCCTATATTTCAAATCTGTGGTCAGGAGAGCCCAGTCCCTGGAGACGGCCATCGTGCTTGGTAAAGGGGAGGGGCGGCTAAAAAGATGATGAACGCCAGGAATTGGCAACAGTTGTGAGCAGGGTGCAGGGCCTGGTGCTTTCTCATTCTGTTGTAAATAGACCATTAGAGTCAAACACAACTTGCTGGCACCAAACTCAACCTCTCGTCATTGGTCTGTCAGTTGTAATACGCGGTGGTTTGGGTGTTGCTGTGAAAGTGAAAGCTATGTCACTAGTAGTTCAAATGGCAGCAGGGTCACCCAAAGTGACTAGATGTTGGCGGAGCTTCCAGACTACGAATGGACTATGAAGAGTGAATAGAGTGTCTACTTGAGAGGACTTGTTGTGGTGCTATTAGGTGCCATCACTTCCGCTCTGACCCATAGCATCCCTATACACAACACAACGAAACACTGCATGGTCCTGCCCAGTTCTCACAATTGCTCCTATACCCAAGCCCATGGTTGCAGCTCAATGAGGGCCTTCCTTTGCCCCTGCCCTTGCACTTTCCCAATCATGATTTACCAAAACTGAGTCCTTCTCCAGGGACTAGTCCCTCTTGACAATGTGTCCAGTGTATGCAAAGGGAAGTCTTGACACCGTTGCCTCTAAGGAGCATTCTCGACTTACTTCTTCCAATAAAAATCTGTTAGTTCTTTTGTCAGTCCCTGATACTTTCAATATTCTTCCTCAGCAGCACAATTCAAATGCATCTTTTTCTTTGATCTTCTTTATTTGGTGTTCTTTCATGTGCATAAGATACAACGGAGAACCCATGGCTTGGGTCAGGCACCCCTTAGTCCTTAAGGTAGCATCCATGTTCTCTAATGCTTTTGATAGGTCTTGTGCAGCAGATCTACCTCACGCTATACATCTTTAGATCACTTGACTGCTGCTTCTAGGCACATTGACTGTGGCTCCAAGTGAGACGAAATCCTGGACAACTTCAAGGTGGGCTAAAGATTTACATGTAAGCCCCAGAGCTATAAGAACTATCAGTGAGAAATTTGGGAAAGCGGAGGACTCCTAGTGCAGGGCGTACACAGACTACTAAATATAATAAAGGAAGCACATGTCAGGGAAGACAAAATAGAAGACTGGGATCTATTAAAAATACAGCACCTATGCAGATTAAAAACTTCATCAAAAGAGTAAAAGATGAAATATACAATTCCTCTCTAGTTCTTGAATGCTTCCTCCCCACCCCACCCCCTGCCCAGTATCATGATCCCAATTCTACCTTACATAGCCGGCTGGACTGGAGGATGTACACTGTCACAGAGAGGAACTGGAAATACAGGGAATCCAGGACAGATGAACCCCTCAGAACCAGTGGTGAGAGTGGCGATATCGGGATGATGGCAACATATGTATGAATGTGCTGGACACAAATGATGTATGTATGGATTGTGAAAAGAGTTGTATGAGCCCCTAATAAAATGAGTTTTTTAAGGACAGCCTTTGGATTGGGAGAAGATGCTCTATTCATGACACAATGGACAAGGGACCAAGTCTGACACTGTATAGAATTCTGCAGTACCTCAGTCAGAAAAATCATTAACATCCCAATTAAAAGGTGGGGAAAAGACATGAACAGACAGTTCATCAAAGATGACACTGAATGCTGTAGGGATTAAAAGTACTTAGGAACTTCAAATTCAACTTATGTTCGAGGGCCTGTCTTTATTCCTATGAGATCAAAATAGTAATAAACACATGCTTTCTCACCTCCAAACATATTGGTGTGTTTGTGTTTTTAAGAGTGAGAATGTGTGTGCATGTGTGCATGCATGTGTGCCTACAAGCATGTGTGTGTGTGTGTGTGTGTGTGTGTGTGTGTGTGTGTGTGTGTCTGTGTGTGTGGTGCTAGAGGAAGCAGATAAAGTACTTCAAGAAATCAGTGCCCTCCACATAACCCAAATTCTGGTTTCTTTTACCAGCAAACGGATGGCTATAAATTTATGGCATACGATTCTTTTTCAATGGTAACACATATCACATTGTCATGGAGTTGATTCTAACTCCTAGAAGCCATCTGCAGGGTTTCTGAGTCTGAAAATCTTTACTGGAACAGACCGCCTCACTTTTCTCACACTGAGCAACTGCTGGGTTCAAACCACCAACCATTCCATTCGCAGTCTAATACTTAGCAGATACGGCTACTGGGATTCTTACAGCAAAAGGAGTACTCAATTAGAATTAAAAGTCGTATGCTTTCTGATCACTTTCAGTACAGTTGCTGTCTGTCCTTGAGTGGCTGCTGAGTTACCTGGCTTCAGGTGTTTTATCTGTAGAAGGAGGCTAGGGTGAGCTTTCTAATTTTAGAAGCTGTATTGCCTCAACAGCACACAAAAATGCTCTTCCAGATTCAAAACTGTCATGTCATAGCTTAAAAAGTTTTCAGGCAGGCCATTTTCAATACTATTCTTTCATTTCTTTGTCTTCAGATAGAAAAATGGCCAGTTAATGTTTACTTTATGAAAGAATTCTTGCCTTTTTTGTGTGTGTGTGACTGAAAGTAACTCATTGATATTCTAAACAGGGCATTTGCTAAAGCCCTCCTTTCGCAATATGACCCCTTCCACATTAATAGTCAGGATATTAAGACTTAAATAAATAGAAATGACTGTTTGTCCCAAGGATTAGAAGAGAACAAGTTTGCTATTGTCAAATATTTTTGAAAAAGAATCTTAGGAGGCCAGGCGTAGGCTTCATAATGGGTAGAACAAATTCAATTTTACAAGGTAAGTTCTTAATGAAAAAGAAGCATTGTGTATTCATTATATGAATAAAAGTATATATTAATAATTTATTGTGTATATTCACATATGTATAGATATTTTTAAAGGGCTCAAGTACGACTCCTTATATTTCTCTTGCATATTTCAAAGACTACAAATCCAAATGATTCAAACACAGTAACCCTATGGGGTAGAGAAAAACTGCTCCTTACGATTTTGTGAACTGTATATATTTATGGAAAGTCCCAACTTTCTCCAGAGGAGCATCTGATGGATTTGAAGTGTTGACCCACTAAGCCACCAGGGCTTCTTATAGAATAGTGTTAAAGACCTACTAAGAACACAACATGTTCTTATTAATTATTGATTGATTTTCATCTCACACTAAAACTCCAATCTTTTCAAAATATCATCTTAGGAGTTTACATAGCACTTAATTTCTCAACATATTGAGTTAAAGATAATTCAAGAATGAGTACCGTAAAATTAGTTTCATATATATTTCTGTTTTGGTTGTCAGGTGCAATTGAATCATTTCTAACCCATGGCAACTCTATGCAAAATAGAACAAAACATCACATGGTCCTTCTCCATCCTTACAATTCTTCCAATACCTGAGCCCATTGTGGCAGCCACTGTGTCAATCCATCTCATGGAAGGCCTCCCTCTTTTTCGCTGCCCTGCAAATTTACTAAGCATCATGACTTTCTCCAGGGATTGGTCTCTCCTGATAACGGGTCCCAAATACGTACGCCTAAGTCTTGCCATCCTTGCTTTTAAGAAGCACTCTGGCTATTGTTCTTCCAAGACAGATTTGTTTTTCCTTTTAGCACTCCATGGTGCTTTCAACATTCTTTTGCAACACCATGATTCAAATTCATCCATTCTCCTTTAGTCTTCCTTATTCCTTCTCCAACTTTCACAGGCATATGAGGCAATGGACAATATCAGGGCTTGAGTCAGGCACACATTGGTTCTCAAGGTAACATTCTTGATTTTCAATCCTCTAAAGAGTTCTTGTGCATCAGCTTTACCTAATGCAACACTTCTTTTGATCTCTTGAGTGATGCTTCCATGAACATAGATTCAAGAAGACAAAATCGCTGACACCTTCAACCTTTTCTCCTTTCATCATGATCTTACCTATTGGTCCAGCTGTGAGAATTTTGGTCTTCTCTACACAGAATCATAATCCATACTGAAGGGTATAATCCTAGATCTTCATTAGCAAGTGTGTTAGTCTGGGTAAACTGGGGAAATAAATCCACAGAAACTCATGTATAAGAGAGAGTTTTATATAAAGGGTAAGTGTACTTTAAGAAAGCATCCCAACCCAGTGCTTTCCAAGTCCATAAGCCCAACATTAATCCATATGTTTGACCCCAATCCACAAAGTCCTCCTCCATGTCACAAGGCACACACAATGACACGACTGCAGGAGGAAAGCTGAATCAGTGAGTGTGTAAGTATCTCAGTGCTGACAGGGGTCTCCACATGGGTGCTCCAGCAGGGTAGGTCCATATGGCTTCTCCTCAGGGATGTCTAGCAGGAAGTGAGCCTTGCAACCTGAAGCAGGGAACTGACCAAGGCAGCTGCACTCTGGTCCAACCATCACAAAGCAAGAGACTCGAGAACTAGCAAGGCGAGGCTCACCAAGCCATTTATCGCTCCACCCTTCAGTTAATCCCACGTTGTTTGTCAGCCAGCTTGGCACAATAAACCTTAACTCTCTCAGCAAGTACTTCAAGTCCTTCCCATTTTCACCTAGGAAGATTGGCCATCTGCATATTGCAGTTTATTAATAGCCTCCTACAGTCCTGCTGCCACCTTCTTCCTCATATAATCCATCTTCTGTGGTTATTTACTTGGTGTAGAGATTAAACAAGTGTGGTGGGAGGACATAACCCTGATACACATATAAAACATTTCCATTTGCATAATATTTTTATCTCATTGATACATTAGTGATATTAGTTCCCATACAGAAATCCAGTCCTGTGCATGATTCACCTTCTCAAGCGTTGCTCTCTGAAGGTTGCCTTGCATTGCTTTCTCGGGATGATTGGTTATGTTGCAATTGCAATAA
Source organism: Echinops telfairi (assembly GCF_000313985.2). NCBI lineage: Eukaryota > Metazoa > Chordata > Mammalia > Afrosoricida > Tenrecidae > Echinops > Echinops telfairi. The sequence continues at coordinate 98,475,145 of NW_022111369.1, read as the reverse complement.
CAGGTGACTTCATGTGTTCAAAGCTGACAAACTGATGTGCAACGTTGGCTCTAATGACACTGGGATGTCTGGGGTACCTTTCCCCAAATAAGGAAGATTGGGAGAGCATAAAGATGGCCTTTGGAGGCAATAGTCCCTTCCTTCGGCAATGAAATTCTGTTCTACTCCCGGGAGAAATGGACTACAAGCTTGTGTCTACTGCTCTCTTTTCACGTGCTGCTGTGCATTTGAATTGGGGTGCTGGTGAAGAATATTGGAAACACCAGGGGCTGCCAAACAACAAACAAATCTGTCTTGGAAGAAATACAGCCAGATACTCCTTCAGGGCAAGGATGGCGAGACTTTGTCTCAGGTATTTTGGATATGTTATCAGAAGCAACCAGTCTCTGGAAAAAGACACCATGCTTAATAAAGTAGAAGGGCAGTAAAGGAGAGGAAGGCCGTGGATAAGATGGCTTGACATGGTGAGTTCAAACATAAGAAAAATGGTAAGGAGCATGCAGGGGTGGACAGCATCGGTTTCTGTTGTGCACAGGGTCTCTATGAACCAAAAGTGACTCAGCAAGAACAACTCTCTCGTTGATACAGACCCTGGCCACCATGTCAACATTCTGTTAGGTAAAACGTTTGCGTAGTTTAGATTTAACCTGCCTGTATCACTGCCACCGTGGGAAACATTCCCCTTCGTCCCTGCCTGTTGCTGTTAAGAATAAGTCTTTCTGTTACATGGTGGTAGAACTTTCTACACGTCTTCATGAGATTCAACAAATTAATAATTCATGAGTAGGATCTTTCTTTCTCTAAGACAGCAGCAACTATCCGTATTTGTTTCCTGATACATCGCTGGTATCCAACATGGTGCTAAATTATGTGTGTGGGAAAAGTGCCTGATCTGGTCACTGCTCCAAAGCAGCCTGTCAGGTAACTTCTTCAATTATTTTTTGAATAATTGAAGAAGGGCAGTAACTAACTACTGCAATTTGTCAATAGGCCATTTCAATTTTGGATATATTGTAGTATTTGAAAAGAAATAAAATGAAAAAATGAGGCCGGATGGAAATACATTTTGTAATATTTTTACGTGTAGAAGTTAGAGTATCTTAAATACCAATTTTGGAGATTTTATATATCAATAAATCAGATACACATTGCTAGAAGGAAACTACTGGGAATTAAGTTGACATTTTCTCCATGGCCCAGAAATCCACTCCTAGATGTGCTGTCATGGTTAGCCACTGTTGATTCTGCAGAGACTCGTGGTGACCCCTGCAAAGTGGATAGAAATGACGCCTGGTCCTGTAGCATCCCCATGATTGAGTGAGGATAAGGTCTTGCTAATCCTTATGGTTGTTACTGACTCATTTTCAGAAAGAGATCACACGACCTTTCTTCCTAGTTCATCTAAGTCTGGATGCTCTGCTGAAGCCTGTTCAGCATCAGCTGTAGCCGCATACAAGCCTTCATTGACAGATGGGCAGTGCTTCTGCCTGAGTTGCAAATTGAACTTCAGCCATCCACATCAAAGGCTAGCCATCTACCCCTGAATACCCACAGTCCCCTTACTCCTTGTGGTAGTTTTATAATTGTCAATTTGAGAGGATTATGAGTGAAGAGGTGGAGTCTAGTCTGTCAATTGTATCATAGCCAATGAGGCCTCTGTGTGGGCATGGCCTTCTCCTGAGGATTCTGGGAAATCTGGTACTTCCTCCTTGGAGGTGGAAGACACTTCTCTCTCTTTGCTCACACCCTGGGAGACATAGCAGCTGACCAGACACATGGACCCACCCTGATGCAGCTCTGGGTGCTGGAGAAGTCATGCAGAAACCCCTGCCAGTGCTGAGATGTTTCCAAGGCCACTGGATCCAAAGACTTTCTACCCACTGGCCTGTGATCTACATTCAGCATCACTGAATGTGTTTCATGAGTCTGAAGAGGACCTTATAGATTGGTATCAGACATATGGGCTAATATTGGACTTAGGGACTTGATTTGGACTGTGCTGAGATGTTTTCTCAATGTTCAATTGCTCTTGTATATAAATCTCTTTCTTATACACATATGTATATCCATGGATTTGTTTCTCTAGTCTACCCAGAAAAACATACTCCTACATATAAACCACACTCTCTGCCATACAATCCTTTCTAAATCACAGGGTTTAGAATTTCTGAGGATTTCTGGGACTATATATTTAAGGGAGCAGACATCTTCATCTCTCCTGCAGAGCAGTTGGTGGGTTTGTACCACTGACTTTGTGGTGAGAATGCCAACACTCAACCCACAGTACCAAGAGGGCTCCTGCCTTCTTGCAATCGTGCCAGAGAAACACATCTACCTTTGTACCAGAAGACACGTACCCCACCATCCAAAGAAGCACTGTTCATAATAGCCAAGGCCAGGCAAGACCCAGATGTGCATTAACAGGCAATGAAAAAGCAAACACGCTGAGATGTATTTATACATTGAAATATTAAATAGCAGCAAAAATAAATAAATAAACCCAGTTGCATGCGAAAACACGAATAAAAATCTCAGTCACAGGATATTGAGTAAACAAAGAAAGACTGTAAGAAGACAACATGCTAGATGATGCCCTTTGTGATAATTAAAGTTAAGGAACTAAAGCAACCAGTACATATTTTGTGCACACCTCTCTAGATAATGACATAATTAAACAACAACAAGAAGAGATAAACACAAGAATAGGGGAAATGTTGACACCAGAGAATGAGGCGAGGCAGCCAGATGGGACAGGGATGGACATATGCATGTTCTTGTTGCCGGTGTTCTAATTCTGAGTTGGGTGGTCAGGTCCCAGGTTTTCATGATAAGAACATGGCAATTGACTGAATTAATGTGCGTATGAATGGACGAATAAGCACAGCAAAAACAACCACAATAATAAAAAACAAGCAAGCAAGCAAATAAATAAAAGGAGACCTGGGCGTGGACTCATTATTAGAGTCCACAATGAGCCATTGTTTGTGCTTACAATAATTTTGTGCATCTAGAGTCCATTAAAACTAAGTTACAGTAAATTAGGACTGGTGAGGCTTTTCCTTATTAAATTTAATTGCCCAGATTGTATTTTCCTACTGACCAAGGCTAAAATCAAATATCAGCCTGCTAGTACTCTATAATCATCTTTAAATATTCAGGTAGATTTATGAAACACGGTCTCTTTTGGTTGATTGGCTCATTTGTTCATTCATTTATTTATAATTAATTGCCTTCAGAAATATTTACTGAGCATTTACTATGCGTGGCAAGTATGCTCAATATTCAACTATCGAGAAATCTGTTTTAAAAAATCTCTAATGCATGAGTTAATGCTCAATCTCAGAATATGTGTATTAAACCAAAATCTATTACTGCAATATATTGCTTGAAAAGTAGATGTATATATCTGTTGAGAGAAAAATACTTATGTTCACAGAGTAGAAGGTTAAAATGCCAGGAAGGTTAAACCTGACCTTAGCTTTCTGGGGGATTTTCTCTGGGGAAGGACCTGGTGAACTGAAATCTGAAGAATACATAGATGATCTAGGACAGGTGAAAAAGAAATAGAAACAGCAATTTAGAATACCTAGAAGTGAGAGGAAGTTAGTGCTTCACTAAGGGAAATCAAATAAGGCGGGTATAGCTCAAAATGTGTAAAGTGAAAAGTGAGGAGAAGAGATGGAGATGGGATGTGAAGACGGAGGATATATCCTTTTAATGGTAGTAAAAAGTGACCATTGCTTCCAGTTTTATTCGGTCACTAAGAACTAGTCAAATGACTCATCCAGATGCAGGGAACATGGGGAAAATATTTTTATAAGACCAGCATTTTATATTGAGGAGTATATTCTCACCCCTGTTAAGGATTTATTAACTTCAAGCATTATCTCTGTCCCATTCTGGCTTTCTTCTGAGAGTAATTTTATTTTGTTAAAAGCCACTGAGTCACTCTGCATTCAACAGATGGGACAGTGTCTAGTTCTGCAACTTGAGCCATCTATATGCATGCTGAATTCGGACTCATTATTTTATATGTTGTTACATCTATCTCTCATATTTGACATCATGGCTGCTTCTATGTTTCTGTCTTCAGATTGTTGTTCTTGTTTGCCAATGCTCTCTTCCACCATGACTAATGTGACATTTAATACCTTTATTGGGTTTTCATTTCCGTAATTATATTTTTACAGAATTTCTTTTTGTTTTTAGCTTTAGCTATTTTCATACTCTTATAATTTTGCTGTATCTCACTTATTTTTCCACCGGTTCACCAATACTGTGCACTTCTTTTCATTGTGTATGAGAATGTCAGCATCATAGGTCCTTTGTAAGTCTAATTTCATTTTTGTTGCTTCTCTTGACGTCATCCTGGTGGTTCATTTGCCTATGTGCTATTAATTCTGGATTATCAATTACTCTCCAAATGACTGCACTTTATTTTTAGAAATTTTGCGTATCTTGTGTTAGGAGCCATTCCTTCAGAGAGGAAATATATGTGATTTTACTGGGATTTCCAGAATTCTACTAAATGGCAGTCACTTTGAATTCAGCTTACTTTTCCATTGTGTAGCTTGTTATATCATGGAGGTAGAACAAATCACAATCCCCAAACGTCCACAATCCCCAAACCTCCCTCTTCAGGGAAACCCCAATTTTCACAAATTCCCAAAGCCCGATTTTCATAAATTCCCAGGAGAGACATTAGATTTCCTCTAAGTTTGGCCTGAAACATACATGTTTCCATTGTCTGCCTTTGCTTTCAGAAAGACTTTTTTCTCTCTTCTTTTCTGGTCTATATTTTCATTAAAAACATGTCTCCCTGATGGCTCCGGCCTCCAGTTGTAAATCCTCATCTTGAATAGTCCCAAAGCTGTTTGAATCCCAGATCAAGGGCTACTTAAGATTCAGTCAAGGTAGCTAGGATTTCAACACCCCCTTGCTTGGTAGCTTGTTTTTTTTTATGACTTTGTTCCAATGAAAGTAATTTTTTGTGCTCATAAGGTCAACTCAACGTTTTCAAAGATGATTATTACCTTATAATCCCATCCTCCTAGAGACTTTGTCGAAGAATGAGATTTCTGGTCTCCAATTTACCGGGCTTTGAGGTGTGGAAGTTCTTTGTCATTAATTGGATGTGGAGAAAACCCATTCTTGTCATTGCCGTCGAGTTGATTCCAACTCCGAGCCACTCCACAGCACAGAGTAGACCTGCCCTTTCCGGTTTCGGAAACGACATTTTTAGGAGAATAGGAAACCTCGTCTTTCTCTCCTTAAGTGGCTGCAGCATTGCGATTGTGATTGCTGATCTTGTCACTACTTTACCCAACAGCTGCAGCAGGGTCAGGGAGAGACAAATTATTTTCATAGATACACTGTCACAAGGAGCCCAGGTGGCATAGTGATTCCTTCTTTATGCTGCTCATCCAAGGTCAACAGTTGAACTCACCGGTCCCTCTGTAGTAGAGAACTCGGACGTTCTGTTCCCGTAAAGATCTGCTGCCGTGAAAATCCATAGGGCAGTTTTACTTTGCTTTACGCAGCGGTTCTCAACCTGTGGGTTGCGACCCCTTTGGGGGTAGAACGACCCTTTCACAGGGGTCACGCAATTCATAACAGTAGCAAAATTACAGTTATGGAGTAACAATAAAAACAATTTTATGGTTGGGGGGGCACCACAACATTAGGAACTGCATTTAAGGGTGGCAGCATTAGGGAGGTGGAGAACCATTGCTTTACTGGGTGACTGTGAGTTGAAAATAACTAAACGCAATGGCAGTACATTTTTTAATACTCTTTTATTTATTATGGCTTACTACAAATTGTATGGCCCCTCCCCACCAACTTTTCAAAATGATTGGTTAGTGTTGCCAATTTTGTGTTAATCAGTGGACTGAGTTTGAACCGTGTGCCCCATCTTCCCTTCTTCCCTCTCTGATTCCCTCAGGCGTGTTTTCTTCTGCCTCACCCTCAGGTCGCCTTCTCTTAGTGTAAGCTGAGTCTTGGTTTGGTTTCTCCCAAGCTTCTTTGGTCGTGTTGGGAGTAGAGACAACGGTCGGTGTGTTCAGTGTCAATGAGGCACATGGACCTGATGGTAAAACTGATGAGAATGTAGGAGGGAATAGCACTGCCACATTGCAGGAGCTAAAGCAAGGTCAGGTCACGTGGCAGAAAAACAGTAGATTCAAGGTTGAATATAAGATTATAGATTCAAGGTTGAGAATAAGGTTGACACCGATAGCTTTATTAGAACTTGAATGTCTGCCAGAGAAATCGCATTTGAAGAAGAATCAGGGATAGAAAGCCTCTATCTTTAGAACCCCTGTTGAATGGAAACCCAGTTGTATATCTGGCCATCACAGCTGTTTTCTTAAGCTACAATTTGAGTTACCTATAATATGGAAATGTTATGGTAAATAAGTAGAATAACACAAGTAAGTATTGTAAGATATAGATGGCCGACCAAGCCGTCTATGAGTCTCTGAAAATAGAGCAAGTTGATGTATTTCATCCTCTTCTAAGCTTAACAGGAATATTTATATTACTTGCATATGAAGAACATTGGTTTGGGATATATCCTTCCGTGTCACTTTGCTATGGCTATTCAGATAGTTGGCCTACAACAACAATATTAACACATACTCAATTATAGTGTAGTACTAAAAAAAGTAACTTCCAAACTGTCAGTGGCTCACAAAGTATATTCTCAATCAAATTCTGTAAGTTTTATATTTCTTTTTTTTTAATCATTTTATTAAGGGCTCCTACAACTCTTATCACAATCCATACATACATCAATTGTGTAAAGCACGCCTGCACCTTCATTTCCCTCATCATTCTCAAAACATTTGTTCACCACCTAAGCCCCTGGCATCAGGTCCTCATTTTTGCCCCTCCCTCCCCGCTGCCCCTTCCCTCATGAGCCCTTGATAATTTATAAATTATTATTTTGTCATATCTTGCCCTGTCCAACGTCTCCCTTCACCCACTTTTCTGTTGTCCATCCCCCAGGGAGGAGGTCGCATGTAGATCCTTGTAATAGGTTCCCTCTTTCCAACCCACTCTCCCTCTACCTCCTAGTATCACCACTCACACCACTGGTCCTGAAGGGATCATCCTCCCTGGATTCCCTGTGTTTCCAGTTCCTATCTGTACCAATGTATATCCTCTGGTAGAATACCTTGCCAGACTTGCAAGGTAGAATTTGGATCATGATAGTGGGGGGCAGGGGAAGCATTTAGGAACTAGAAGAAAGTTGTATGTTTCATCGTTGCTATCACATCCTGACTGGCTCATGGTCTCCCCGAGGCCCCTCTGCAAGGGGATCTCCAGTGGCCTACAAATGGGCTTTGGGTCTCCACTCTGCACTCCCCCCATCATTCACTATGG
>NW_022111369.1:98445083-98466915 GCF_000313985.2 Echinops telfairi | reverse complement strand
TCCTCTTTGTTACATTACCCTTGATGATGCCCTACTAGGCCTCCCACACCCACCTCACCACCAATTTGGATCACTTGTTGTTCCCTTGTCCCTGGGTTTGTTAACACCACTTCCTTTGCCCCCACCTCCCCTTACCCCATGTTGCCCCGGAACTTTTGGTCTCGTTGTTTTCTCCTCCAGATTATTCATCCAGCCTATCTTATTTAGACAGACCTGTGGAGATAATAACACGCACAAAAACAAGATAGAGCAAAACCAAGTTTTATAATTCTAACATGTCTTTGGGCAACCTTTCTCAACTTTGGATTCTCAGTTGAACCACAAAATCCAATCAATTATTTGAATGCTTATTTTTTTAATTCTCCCAATCACGGTCAATTCGTAAAGGGATCCGTTGTTTGTGAAGAATAAAATTTCATATGTAGAGCCCCTACTGAAAGGCAAATTAACTTCCATTTACTAAGGAGGCTGAAGATGACCCCATCATTCTATACCCACATCATTTGGAAAACACTCAATCATTATGCAATAAGCTAAAAACAGCTGGAGATGCCTAACCAGTCCTGTCCAAAAGTATCATATGTTGTATCTCTTCACAACCATTGTCCAAGGCTAGTCTCATAACGCCAAACAATTGCGCGAGGATTGAGAATGAGAATGGGAGAAGAATCAGATATTCGTGAGCAGTGCAGGTTGTTATCCAGTACCATCAAATACTGACTCCTAACGACTCCATGCTCTACAAAATGAAACACTGCCCAGACCTGTGCCATCCTCACAATTGTTGTGATGTTTGGGCCTATTGATGCAGTCATTGATACAGTAGCTGGACACTGGATAGGTCTACCGTAATATACTATGGAAGCAGGAAAGAGGTAATAAAGTCTTGTTTTGATTGGTAATTTGGAGAAGGAAAACACCTCACTTCCATAGGTCAGTTCTGTCTCATAAGGACCCTAAGGGAGAGGTAGCAATGCAGCAGACTGAAACGCTTACAAAAAGAAGAAGAAGAAACAAATCCACTGCCCATCAAGGTGCTGCTGACTCAGAGAGATGCTCTAAGATAGGGTAGGACTGCCCCTGTGAGTTTCTAGGACTGTAACTCTTTACAGGTGTAGAAAGCCCATCTTTCTTCTTTGGAGCATCCGGTGATTTTGAACTGCTGGTCTTGTGAATTATAACCCAATGTACACCACCCTGGCTCCTAGTAGAAAGTCACAGGTTCAAACAAACTGCTAGTATTGTGGTTAGCAGCCCAAGTGCAACCAATGCTTCTCAAAATAATCATGTAAAGGAAACCACTTAAATGTACGGTGATTTTCCTACTACCAGAATGAAGGCAGTCAGAATTTTAATTATACACTTGGGATAGACAATATTGCAGAAAATTATTGAAAACATTCTGTGAAACCACATTGTAGAGTTGGTCCATAAGGATGTCAGTTTCAAAATTATATTCTCGATCCCAATCATGGCAATGTGCAATTAACTTGTAAAACTAGTTTTAAACTTTATTTTCATTTTAAAACTTTAGAATAAAGTGGTGGATTCTGCATTAGAAAATATAAAAGCTTTAAAACATATGGTGAAAATACCTTTCTGGTTAATCACAATGCATTATTGTGTCTAAATGTGACAGCTATACTTTTGAAATGAGGGAAGCATGGGTTGGTGTTGCTTTGTCACTGACTTAACACCATAAATTGGATACATGAAAAAACCCGATGAATAGTTAAGTTTGACTTAAAAGTCTATGGTCTCTCCATTATACTCTATCTGTATATAAAGAATATGGGAGTATGTAAATACATTTTCTAATTAAGGAGACATGCTGCTCAAATGAAATAATGTAAGTGAGTGTGCCTATAAAATTTTAATGCTATATTAAAATAAGATATTCACATGTAATTCCTTCATAGCTAAGGAACATTATTGAATGTATAGGAATCAGACACAAATACTTCCTGCATGTTAATTGGCCCAGCATTTCCAGAGGGAGGGCACTTTAGAGAGAAACAGAAAGACACAGAGAGAGACTGATGTCTGACATACTTGTGTTGCTTTGTTTACACATAGACCACTTTTTGTTCAAGACCTACTTCCAGCCACTGATCCATCCACGTTGTCATCTGTCATCACATACTTAATGAGATTCAATTACCTAACAGACACTATTCTAGGCAGTAGGGATAAACTGTCAATGGCGGCCCTCAAAAGCATGCTTTCTGGTATGTACCCGGGACATAAATAATAAATGAAGAATGAAATGCAATTTTACATTGCAATAACTGTTATAAAGTGTTAGGTTTCAAATGAAATATTGATCATTTTCTGAGTGGGATGAGAATGGCGCATTCTATGTAGGACATGCTAATTGTGAGATTCCTTGGAGAGTGTCAATTGAAGTTATAATGACACCCCAGAAACAAGGGAAAAGCAAAGCAAACTATTGGAAACATGAAAAAAGGGTGGTCAAAAATTGGGGAAAATCAACTTTCCAATTCCTGATACTTAATGCATCATTCTCTCCGTTCTATGTTACTTAAGAACAAGAACAACAAACAAGCTACTTCATTAAGATGCTTACTGCCATTGAGCGGCTTGCTACTCATAACAACAGGGTAGAACCAGCCTTCTGGGCCTCTGCGTGTTGAACTAGTAATGAAAAATAAAAACAAGCTTTGAGAGTCACCTCGTGGAGTGGTTTACTGCCTAATGCACATGACATCCCCTTTCCCGCTACTTTGACATAAAACATTTATACTTCCCCTGATTTCTCTCCTTTTGTTCTCCCCCTGAATTCCTATCTTCATTTGAAGAGCCTTGATTATGTAGAGGGGAGGGGTTGGGATGCCATCTACAAGGTCAGCAACCACCAGTAGCTCTGCAGGAGCTTTCTACTCACTTAAACAGCTGCAGTCTCAGCAACCCCACAGGGCGTCACTGGGAGTCAGCACTGACTCAATGACGGAGAGGGATTTTTTTGAGTAGTCTTAAACTAGTCATTAGTCTGGTAATACAAAAATTCTTCAAGTGCAACACGTGCGAGGATCATCTTCCCTGACAATAATAATAATACAAATAAAAATCATCAAAAACCCCACTGCCCTCAAGTTGATCTCAACTCAAATCTTTCTGGTGGGAGCACAGAGCCTCATTTTTCTCTTGGGGAGCTGCCGGTGGGTTTAAACTCCTCCTTTGGGGAAGAGTCCCCTGATTGAGTCATCTCACAGCTTGTGAATAACACACATTCATGGCCTTTCAAGATGGACTCTGGGACCAGAGACATATTTGTTCTTTAAAGAGATTCCCAAGACAGTTTGATTCATCGACTCATTTATCAACCATTCATGAATGCGTACGTATGTCTTAGCATAAAAAACACACAAACCGCAGTGTCATCGAGTCCGTCTGACTCACAGGTCCTTAGGGTTTGGCACTACATGTGCCTGACACTCCGTGAGGCAAAAAGATAGAAGGAGAAATAGAATAGAGAAAACTGCTTTCTGTTTTCAAGTGTTTACTCTGACACAGGGGATGTAGAAGGTGACATATTATGTAATATGCATTTCAAGTAGAAAATAATATAGTGTTGAAGGCTTTAAGTGATGGAGTACAAACGAAAGTTTGGACATAGTCCTCTGGCATGGCTGCCTGCCTGGGATAAACATTTTGTCATTAGTGAATTGGTCTGAGGAAGTAATTTTATTTTCTAGAGGAGCAAGTACAAAATTCACTGTTGTGATATTCTATAAACTCAAAAGTACCAAAACTTGAACTTTCCTTTATTTCTCTATAACTAAGCTAAACTTAGTTCTCAATATCTCATTTTCCCTGATAACCCCAAACTAGCTCTTGCCGATGTATGATCAATTCAGACATTTTCATGTTAAAATAAAGTGAAATTCAAAATTTTACATTTCCCATTTTTCCCTTCTTTCTGAGTGGGATCTAAACTCTGTAGCCAGATTATCTACAGGTGGGACAAATGAGCTTCCTTTTAATGAGTTTCCCTTCAATCCTGATTCTTCATGCTTCTTCAGATAGTAAAACACCTTGAATTATTTGGTTACCATGCCAATTAGTTAAGTATGGTGAGAGTATGCAATCTTGACATATATTTATCCTGATATTAAACCTCGTGGTCAATATATAGGTTCCATATAGGCACAATTAAATGATTTGGAATCCCTATCGTGATGATGATGATGATGATGATGATGTCTGATAAATCCTGGGGGGATAGCAGGTTAAGCATTGGACCACCAATCGCAAGATCAGCATTACCAAGCCATCAACCTCTCTGCAGGAGAAAGATGTAGATGGGACTGGACAGTGTTGTTTCTGATATTCATAGGGTTGTTATGAGTCAGAACTGACTCAAAGGCACTGGAATTACTACAAAAGTATTTATTTAGGTGATAATTTAGATTAAGTACTTTATTGCTTTATTATATAGCCCATCTCAGTATAGGGGGTAAGCATAAAAATAAGTAAGTGTTTTATGTGTCCTTGATTGCCATTTCCCAGTGCTTGGGGCCATGTTTATTGGTAGGTGTCGCTGTGTTGGTTCTGACTCACAGCGGCCCTATGCGCACTTGAACAAAGCACTGCCCAATCCTTTGCAGCCCCACAGTGTTCCTGGCTTGATCCCATTGTGTCAGTCACTGTGACAGCCTGTCTCTGAGGGGCTTCCTCTGTTGACTGCCCCTCCACTTTACCAAGCATGATGTCCTTCTCCAGGGATTGGTCTTGCCTGAAAATATGGCCAAGGCACCTGGGTCATAATTCTTCCAGGACAGATTTGCTTGTCCTTTATATGATCATGGTACTTTCATTATATTTTTCTAACACCACAATTCATATGAATTGATTCCTTTTTTATCTTCCTTATTCATTGTCCAACTTTTACCTGCATGTGAGGCAATTGAAAATACCTTGGCTTGGGTCAGGTGCACCTTATCCCTCAAAGTAACAACCTTGCTTTACAACACTCTAAAGACGTCTTTACTCAATGGATCGCACCTTTGATCCCTTGACTCTTGCTTCCATGAGCAGTAATTGTGGATCCAAGCAAAACAATTTTTTTACAACGTTAATCGTCTTTCCACCTATCATGATGTTACCTATTGGTCCATTTGTGAAGATTTTGGTTTTCTTGACATTAAGTTGTAATCCATACTAAAGGCTACCATCCTGATCTTCATCAGCAAGTGCTATAAGCCCTCCTCACTTTCAGCAAGCAAGGTTGTGTCATCTGCACACCCCAGGATGTTAATAAGCTTTCCTTCAGTCCTGATGCTACATTCTTTTTCATATAATCCATCTTCTCTAATTGCATTTCAGTCGGCATACAGACTGAATCATTATAGTGTGAGGATACCACCCTGATCCATACCTTTACTGATTTTAAACCATGCAGTATTCCCTTCTTCTGTTCCCACCTTGGTCTCTTGATCCATGTACCAGGTCTGTAGGAAAAACAATGAAGTGTCTAGAAATTCCCATTTTTCACAAGGTTTTCCATAATTTGTTATGATTGACTTATGGCATAGTCCATAAAATACAAGTAAACATATTTCTGGTATTCTCTGCTTGCAGCCAAGATACATTTGATATCAGCAGTGATATCCCTTGTTTCATGACCTCTTCTGAATCCAGCCTGGTTTCAGACAGGCCCCTGTTAATATACTGCCACAATTGTTGGATGATCTTCAGCAACATTTTATTTGTATGTAATATCAATGAAGTTACTTTATCATTTGAGTGTTCTGTTGGATCACCTTCTGTCTTGAGTGGGGACAAATATGCCCCTCTTCTAGTTAATTGACCAGGCAGTTGTCTTCTAGCTTTCCTGCCATCCACAACTGAATGTTTCCAGTGCTTCGTCAATTTCTGGAAACATTACATCTATCTTCTATATTGAAATAGACCATATATAGTTGAGTAAAACCTGACCCGAATATCAGCCAAGGCACCTAATGTTAGCACAAAAACTGCATTAAAAATGTACAGAAAAGCTCAGCTTATACTCGAGTATATATGTACATTTAGATGATAATTTAAGTACAAAATACAGGAATATTTCTTGAAGAATAACTTTCAAAGATTATTTTAATAAATGATCTTTTTCAGAAGTATTCATACTTGACTATTTCCTGAAGTATTTCGTAACGCAGGTCTGGCACTTTGTTGTGAAAAGAACTTGCAGGAACAGCACTATTGGTGTGACAGAGTGATTGTATCATTTGCTCTGAGGTGCGATCTAATGCTCTTCTAAATAGTTTAAACAGCATTTTATTTTGGAGGGAGGTCTGTATCCCTTTTGGCTCTCACCACAAACTGAAAGGACTCTACTGGCACTGGGAGTTAGGCAAGCATTGAGCTACCAACCCAAGATCTGTAGTTCAAACCCATCAATTTGCTCTTGAACACATATATGCTGAATGCTCCCAAGAACTGAGTAACTTAATACTTGGTCTCACGTAGTGTGGATTCAAATCCACTTACATAACTACATCAGTAATTTTTATAAAACCATAATGGAATGTAGTTTTCATTTCCTTGGAGAAACTGTACATTTTTATTACTATAAAATATTCTGTGTGTGTGTGTGGAGAGAGAGAGAGAGAGAGAACACATTATTTCAGGAACAGCCTGGAGCAGGAGCTTCTTTTCAAGATTATTGAAAAACATCTAGCATTCACTTAAGAAATATTTACTAAGAACTTAAAAGAAGCTGGACCTTGTTCTGGGTCCTGGAGATACCAACCCATTGAAGTTCCTCCATTCTCATAAACTGTACAGTCTAGGTGAGGGAAGTTGATATATGTGCACAATAATAAAAAGAAAATCATTCTGAGGGAGGGGTAGAGATTGAGGTTGAAGGAAGAGCTCATGTAGCAGACAAATGATTAATGAAGGTCAGTCTGTGCTAGTCACTTATCGATGAACAACAAGGAGCCCACCATACCAAAGATAGAGAAAGAGCATGCCACGTGGATTGGACATCAGGATGGAAAGGAGTCCTGGGTTCCCAAAGCACAGAGAAGAAGCAGAGATGCCAGCAAGAGTCTGGCTTATAGTCCAAAATGAGATTGAAGAGACAGTAGGGATCAGATCATGCAGTCTTAAACATAATAACAAACGCCCTTCACAGGTGAATGTTTATTGCCTAATTTCTTGGTATTTTTATTCAGATGTTACACAAATGAGGACACAAAATAAATCAATTTTTTTTCAGTTCTTTAAGGATTTCTCATCCTACTTGAAGCACTTCCTCTTGTTGATGGCTGCTGCCAAGTTGGTCCTTGATTCACGGCAACTGCAGACACGTCGGCCACAACATGACCCAGTCCTGTGCTATCACCACGAAGCGTTGCAGATCAACCCTTTGTGATTTAGAGAACTTTCATGGGCTAATTTTCTGAAGTTTGTTGTCAGGTTTTTCTTCCTTGTTTCTCTCAATCAGAAATGTTTCTAAAACCTGTGAATGTCACAGCAGCGTGCAAGCCTTCCCTGGTGGATAGATCGTGGTTGTGCACATGAAATACTGGCTAGAAAGTAAATTAGAAGTTTCATATGAGAGGCAAGAATTCTTGAACAGATGCACCAGTGCTCACACTGGAGCAATTTGTAGATATGGATATATAATAGATGATGGATGAGTGGGTAAATGGTTGGATGGATAGCTAGTCTTAAAGGATAAAACAAATTGGTATATGGATTAAAACCGATAGAAATTTAGAAGAGATGTTTTCATAGCTAAGGAGACAATGAAATAGCCTTTTTGAGAAGAAACCATTTGAACTAGACCCTGAAGCCTGATAGAAATAGGCAAGAGTGGGAGGAGGAAGCTGGATAGCAATGAGTTGATATCGGGGGTGATGATGAAATCACAAGAAGTTTCTTCTTTGAACTCTAAGACCATTTGGAAAGATGAGTGTATTGGTGAGAACAAATGTAGTAATAAAATAAAAGATGAAGAGCTTTTTTTAACCCCAAATAAGTTATCTTTCTGAGTTCAACCGTAACGGTGACAGAACACCAAGACGTTACTTGGAGGAAATAGTCTGGATCTGCTAGGAAAGTCTTCCTTCTCAATAATATGTCAGTCACCATGAACAGCTTCTAAAATGATCAATCAGGATTTTCAACTTGCCCGTGACCTTTCTGAGAAGCATGCTCACAAAATAGCATTTCACAGATTATGGACTCTACTGCAGCACTGGCAGAAAAATCATGGGATGCTCATTGTGGCTGAAGCCATTATAGAATTCCAATTCAGCTTTGGAACCCATCAGAATTATTTATTAGTGCCACCGATATTAACACCTGCTCTCATGGCAACTCACTATAAAAGGTAACGATGAACATTTTATATATATATATATATATATATATATATATATATATATATATATATATATATATATCATATATAATACATATATATACTATAATACACATGTACTTTATATATACATAACAAATGTTCATCCTTCCCTTATTCATGAGAGAGAGACAATTATGTATCTTCAAACTAACACATGTGGATTTATATAAACACTATAATGTAGTCACAAACTTCAAGAAGATGATACTTTTAAATTTAGTATCCAGCCCTGAAAGTTGGACTTAAGGAATCAATCATACTCCACCGCCAGTGTGCTGCCCAATTCTGATACTGCAAGGTCAATCACTATTGCATCTCCTAATATTGCTGCTACAATTGAATTTGACTTGGGTTGTCCCTAGAGGCAGATGGAGCCTGCCTCTGGTGTTGTCCCCTTCAGCTCTCTTCCTACACGTTAGGCAGAAAGGTCTTCTTAACACCTGTTGTGATGCAAATCGAATGATGCTACTTTGTAGTTCAAACCATTCAGAGATTTTCTGTATTCTTTGCTGGATGAGAGTGACAACCCATCAGTGTAAACAAAATCATCTCACCTGCCTTCAGAATGCAGCTTAAATATCTCAACCTTAGGGAGGTTGTCCCTGACCTTCCAAACCAGGTCAAGTTGCCCTGTCAGTAAGCTTTCACTATGCACATTTCAAAGATTTAGAATTTACAACAGTGATGAATTTCCATCATAATGTAGAATCATTATTTTAGAGTTTTGGCCTCCTTCATTATCCTGCGCACTACAGGTATGAGGATAAAAATGAAATATGCTTCTACAGTCGATTCTTCCATTGTTAACACAGGGCTTGACACATCAAAGGAATTCAATGTAAGACTGTTGGAAGTATGTTTCCCAGTGTGCAAGCATACCAAACTCCAAACTCACTGCTATCGAGTCAGTTTTGACCTTTTATGCCAGAATGCATGGCTCAATGACCTTTGTAGAAAAATGTAGTCATCGTGTAGTACATTCACAAGATCGCAATGTCACTAGGGAATTTCTATTCCTATAGATGTGTATCTATTCCATTTGTAGCATGTGTATGTATAGCTACAACTATGGGTGTAGCTATCATCTTTTACTCCACTTCTCCCATTTCTCAGAGGAGGAAATTGAGGGCAGAAATCAAATGACCTGCCCAAGGCCATACAGGTCATCAACAGGATAGAGAAGGGCTTCGTAGAAACCCAGTTCCAACTCCTACTCTGCATGGGTGCTAGTTGATCTCTTTTCTATCAACTCTCCCCTCCACCCCTGTGTAAGAAAGGCAAATTGCAGTGAATTTGTGCAGGTACTGGGAGGTTTCCAGAGAAAGATATATCCCTACCCTTTTCTTTATTCAGGGGCCATTAAGAAAACTTTCCAATAGTATGGATCTGCTGAATTTGAATTCTGTTGGTATTTGTATGTGTGTGTGTTTGTCTTCATCATTTGGAGAACTCTCATCTCACATTTTCTCAGACCAGTCATTCTCTACCTCGTCATCACAGTCACACCAACTGTAGGAAGGTGAGTTTGAATGGAAGAGGGATCTATCCTGAAAAAGTAACAAGCAAGGCTAATGGTAGCACCACCAAGCCAATCTATTCTCACACAAAACCCAACACCCACATGAGAAAAAACGGGCCAGTTCCCTCCTATCTTCAAGGAACTCTAGTTACTTTGTGAGCCAGGCATTAAACTGCGAGCGGCAGGGTTAGTGCTTTAAACTCACCAACCGCTGTGCCGAGAAAGAAGCAGCTGGCTGCTCCATAAAGTTGCTCAGGCTCAGAGACCTGGTAGGGTTTCTATGACTGACTACTCTCATGTTCCCGAGTTTGAGTAACTCAAGTCTCTAGCCTGTGTTTATATCTAAACTTATTCAATATACTCCTAATATGTGCTGACTATCAAAATATCCTGAGGAATTAAGGAGCTATCTTCTCTGTCATGTTTTTCCCTTTCTGGTACATTTACATATTTTTGTTGCCTCTTAATTGCAGCACCGTAGCTCAGTGTGAACTAAGCACCACTCAACGGATCCCCCATTCATCATAATGTCTCCTTACAGCTGGGTCAGATCATCCAATGTCTTCACTCCCTTGGGTAGCTTGGGGTTACCACTACGGAGTCAGGTAGAGTAGCAGGTCTGCCATTTAATCTTCCCCCATTCTCAATTTCGCTCCCTTTCTTGTGAACACAAAGGAACTTTAAGTGATCTGTCCGCGGCATTGAAATGCCAACCTTAGTTGGTACTTTGAAAACTCAAAGCCTTTTACAAGATGAATAGCAAACTGTGGATGACAGCTCCTGTGGAGCCATTATTGAATTGCAGCCCTGATGACTGCATTACTTTGGATTTAGATAAAAGACTCCATTCGAGACAAATGGTAAGAGGACATCAAACAAGAGTGTGTCCATACAGTGACAGAAGCAATCCAATTGAAGAAGCTGTTGATTTCCCCAAGGCTACATACTATTTCTCTTTGAGTAATTGATATTAAGGAACCAAAGATTGTATATTCATCTTCTATTTATATTTTTCTCTAAAACTATGAAAGTCCAGTTATCAAATTGAAGCTTTACGTCTGCTCTTGCCCAGAAAGAGAAATATCGATATGGGAGCATGTTAATTATTTTGTATTGTGTTTTATTTAACCACAATAGCAGTGTGTGTAAAGGTTATAGACGGAGAGTTACAATCTATAATGATCAGATAAAAAAGATTAGTCAGCAAATCGATAGTTCCCTGTACCAACAGGAAGCTCGGTATTTTCAAGGCAACAATGAGTACAAAGGGTACAGATAAGCATCATCGGGCACCTTTATTTAGATGAAAACTAATTCTAGAGAAGTTCCAGCACCTCATTAATTATGTACCAAGGTTCAGGAGGCTGATCCGGGTGAGGTGTCATTTGTGCTTCTGCACTGTGTCGGGAAATGGCCCTGCCTCTGTAAAGGACAGTACAGGATGTGAGCTGTTCTCTCTGTCGGGCTGGCAGATGTTGCACACAAGCCTAGTTTCTCAAAATGGAAAGGGTGCCATGCATAGAACTTGCATATATATTTTTTATATATATCCTAAATGTTAGGTGCAAGATTGCAAGCAGACTTTAGCTTCCATGGAGTGCAATGTGGATTTCGATGTTAATTGACTTAAGAGGGAGTAACTTCCTTTATGGAGGTTTTAATGACCACAAAACACCTCCCTGGGTTGTTGTCTGTTTCTAATAAAAAGAATAAAACGTTCATGCTCTTGAGATGTCACTTTCCTATTAACTCTCCTTTGTTTCATTTGGCCTACTATGCCGCTTCTCCTTCTCTCCTTTATGCACAAGCTAAAATTTTTAAAAGAAATCGGAGCTGTTGAACCCTAAACTTAGGAGAGAACTTCTGGAGTAAAAGTTGGAAGAATTTCCTCAATGAAGACTTCTGCAATATCATGCATCTTTGTTCATGTACATAAGCTTGTCTGTGAATGGGGACGTCCTTTGATTCTAGGTGGTTTCCAAAATCAGCCCTACTCTAATCTGGAGAATTATTCAGTTGTTCAGGAAAACTTCAAGAATAAGGTATAATTCTATTCTGTTTGTTTAGTGTAGAATCCTACAAAAGAGGATGTTTCAATAAGCTCACAGCTCCTAAAATAATTTCAGCGGTATCTAAGCAGCAGCTCCTATTTGACACCAATAATTAACACCAACTCCACACCTCCCCCCCCAAAAAAAGAGCTAAAGCACACTGATATAGTTGTGTTCAGTAAAGATGACTGAATCCCACCTCCGATATTACTTTGAATCTTTGCTTTCAGTCCTTTATTTGAACTCACAGTTTGCTCACATTGGCAGGGTGGGTCATGATTTAGTTGTTCCGGGTCACGTTACACCTTTATGCAGTACTGCCACTAACGCTCACACCGAACACAATGATAGAAAATGCAACCTATGTCATGTTTCTTAAATACAAAACTACAAGAGGGAGGATATGATTTGTAATTGTTGTTGCTATGAGTATCTCTGGGAGCTTCTACACCAGCCTAGCTGCTATTGCAAACTTTCTAAAGGAGACTGTGCTCCATTTTTATTCCCTTCCAATGTTACTTGTGAACTTGGTAACAGCTTCCTTTCACTGAGCTCACCTTGGCTGTGGCTATTTGTGCTGCAATTGAACCCTTGAAGGGAGGTTCTGATTAGTTTCCAAATGAACCAGTCAGCAGCCATCTGGCTGACTGGGGGAGACCTTGTATCCTATCACACCTGCAGGGTAGACTAGCAGTTGTGATTGCAGTTTAATGAAAGACTGACTTCAAATGCCTGCTTAGTTGAAGATAACAACTCCTCCTTTCCTTCCTTTTGTTCCTTCTGTTTCTTCCATCTTCCACCCAACCCCACCCCCTTTGCTTCTTGCATTGCCTCCCTCTACTCTCAACCCTGGCATTTTACGTTTTACAAAGCAATTTCACACACTGCTACGGCCTTGGTTCAGGCCATCATCATTTCTTGCCTGGACCACTACCAAAGACTCATAACGTGTCTGGTTCTCCTCCCTGAATGTCGCTCACCACCCTTACAATTGCTATCTCCTAATAATCCATTCTCTACAATGCAGCCAGAGTCATCGTTCTAAACTCTGATGATAGCATCCTTCTGTGAAAAATACTCCAGAGGCCACATCAAATCCAGAATAATGATTCAATTTCTTAGCTGGGCTTCTAAACCATTTCACGAACTAGCCCTTGCTTAACTCCCTCTTGTTATGCATTGTACTATCTCATGTGCATGTGGACTCTAATCATACGGGTTCCAAGGCATGCCACCTGACTTTGCACACGCTGAAAAACACCCAACCCCTGCTTCCCTCACCTGGACCTTGAGTTTAGGGCTAGCAAGTTTGAATCTCCTCTGTAATGTTTAGCTAAAAAACATCATTTCCCTTTGACATCTTCCAGGGTTGGCTCTGGAGTGCTGCCCTCCCCCTCACATGTATAGTCATTTACCTGTACAAATTGGATATCATTCTCTGTAGCTCCATAAGATGGTTAGTTACCATCATTAATTATATTAATGATTATATTATATTACTATATTAATTATATTACTATGCAGTCAGTTGTGGTTTCCATTAGTTGCCTTGGAATCGGCCCTTTACTCATGGCAGCCCAGACACAATGGAAAGGAATGCTGCCCGGTCCCATGCCATTCCCATGACTGGCTTTGGGATAGACCACTGTGATCCATGGGGACTTCAATGGCTAGTTTTCCGAAACAGATGGCAAGGCCTTCCTTTTAGGTCCATCATAGGTAAAAGTTGGGTTTTTGAAACCTGTTCACTATCATAGCGCTATAGAACCCATAATTGGGTGACAATGGTGACAAGGTCCGAGATAACCTTGGTTGGGAATGGAAGTAAGTCACCTGCAAGGCAGGTGATAATCCCACCACTAAACCTCCAAGGCCCTCATGACACGAAGTTGAAGGCATTGTAACTGCTCACTTACTTAAACATCTCTTCTTCTAGAATCCGTAACCTTTTAATACCATGAACGCTAGGTGCCCTGTGTTGAAGTCCCTAGACTTATATCAATCGGAATTATGTTTTCACACATCTAAAATACACGCAGTTATACAGAAACGCCCTAATAAAATATGTTTGCCACAATCTTACCACGATGCTGTGATATTGTATATGTGTATCTCTATGGAAGCGTTGCGAAGACCTGCCCGTGGATCTCGTGACTATAGTAACTTTGAAGTAGTGGTGAATGCCAGCGTGTTGCCAGACCTTTCCAACTCCTCAGATGACACCTGTGCTTCGTGCCTTTGACGAAGTCACAGGACCACTGCGGTCGGTTGCCTACGTTTCTAATAAAAGAAAACTCTCCAGAAACTTCAGTTAGACATTTGCGAAAATAAAGATGTCATTGTAATCCAGTCTCGTTTATGGAGACTCTGAACTCTAGCATGCGAATTTTAGTTTTGGACCCAAAGATCTTAACAGTTTCATCTTAATGTGCCCATGCGTTGCATAGTCTTCCATCATACGAAGAGCTTAAATAGGTGTTGGTCAAATGAATGAAAGAGAAAAGAATGCATCATGTCCTCTAACTTCAATGGCATAAGATCCTCAAGGAATGGTTTAGTTTTATGATCATAGACTAGAAAACTGAAACTCAGAAAGCTTAGGCCAACTTTGAAAGTTCACCGTGCTTTGAAAAATATTTATTCCAATAAAATGGTGGGATTTTTAAAAATCATTAATTTGATTGATTAGTGTTTTGGGTTGCATCCTATTTCCCAGTAAGATATGGTCAATTGCTAAAGCCTGCTCTCTGTGAGTATTAAAATAGGCCTTTGCAGAGGTTGTAGGTGAGATGAGTTCCATCTACATGAGTGAAAAATTGATATGATTGGTATCATGATACGAAGAAGAATAATTAGAAACAACGATACAAACACAAGGGAAATTGGCCTTGGGAAGACAGAGGTCCACAATTGGACTCATGTTGCTACAAGCACAAGAATCCCCGGGGCTGCTGGAAGCTGTGAGAGGGAAAGATTCTATGGAGGAAGATCTAACAAGATCTTGATTTTGAACTTGAGCCTTCCAGAACTCTAAATATCTTTTGTTATAATTCATTCAGTTTGCAGTACTTTGTTTCATTAGTCCTAGGAAACAAATCCAATTCAGGGCGGCATGTTGTGTCTGTTGACATCTGCCAGCAAGACAGCTCATATTCCCGGAGCCTGGACAGAAGGAAGTATTTCCTGCTCATTGAACATCATCCTCAGTCTTTCATGTGTTTTTGCCGAGCAATCAAATATTCTGGAGAAAGCGAGCAAGTGTGCAAAGGCTAGGGTATTCGTTTCTAAAAGGTAAGTAATGTATTTAGATCTCAGGCAATTTGTCTTCCACTATGTTATTTTTCTATCAATATTAACCAGCAGGCGATAAGGCATTGATCTGACCTTTATGAAAAGGACTAGAACATCAGGAAGAAAAACCTGCCTTCGACAAGGTTTGGCCTCACCCGGAGGAATTGCATACATTGCCTTAGAAAGAACCAGCGAATAGGAACAAGGATGGAAATGCCGCTTCTTCAACAGCCTCCTAAGGAAACAGAGGGTGTGGAGCTCTGGCTTCTCTTTCATGAGCTCTCAGTGAGCTGAAGAATAAAAGAAAATGACTGAAAGCAGGACAGCCCTTTTCACAGTGCAGGACGTGCGCAGTGGAGTCTTCGGGGTGCTCTGTCCTGCCCATGCATTGAAATGGTCAGACCATTGTGTGTCACAATGACTTTCTTCTCAGGACAGTCGATGCTATTGGGCTTTTCTGAGGTTCTGTTTTTCTCCTGTCTCTTTGTCTGTTTTCATTTTTTTTCCTAGTGTCTAATCTACGAAACAACAACAATAAAAATCACTCAGGACTAGTGCCTAGACAGGCTGCTTCTCCTTAGAAGAGAGAAAAGGAGGGAGAGGATGCCCCAAACACTGAGTGAATGAAAGAGAAGGAGACAGTTGTCAGCCCTGGGATCTATAATCTGACCTAATTCAATAGTACAGAGCCACTTTAAATACTCTAAACCCTTGTTTCCCCTGGCAGTGAAAAATCAAACTAAACAGAGAACAACTTACCTTGTCAGGGCCTTGGAATTTACTGTATAAAGATAGTTCAGGTCCTGTCATCTGTAATACCTCTAACTAAGGTGTCTCTTGATCTTTTATTTTATGACTTTGTATATGAGGAATCAAAATATGAATATCAGAAATATAGAATTGTTGCCGGGCACTACAGTAATAACACGCACTTTATAATATTACTTACGTGAGACAGGAAGTCTAACCCAACCAAACCCAAAATCAAACTTGTTGCCATCACGTCAACTCTAACTCACAGGGCCTGTGTAGGCTGCATACAGCCACTCCATAGGGTTTCTACGGCTGCAACTTGTCATGGAAACAAACTTCTATGCAGAAACTAGGCTCCCATCTCTCCCTCCCAGGGGGGTGGACAACAGAAAAGTAGGTAAAGAGAAACATCGGTCAGTGTAAGACATTAGAAAATAATAATTTATAAATTACCAAGGGCTCAGGAGGGAGGGAGGGTGTGGGAGGGAGGTGGGGAAAATGAAAAGCTAATTCCAAGGGCTCCAGTGGAAAGAACATGTTTTGAAAATGATGATGGCAACAAATGTACAAATGTGCTTGACCCAATCGATGGATGTATTGGTTGTGATGAGTTGCACGAGTCTCCAATAACATGATTATTAAAAAAAAAAAAGTGGGGGTGGGTGGAGCTAAGCGGTTTCAACTGCACATCTTCCTTTAGCAGCCCAGTATCAACCTCCTGTGTCCCCAGGCTTCATCTGACCGGTACAAACGGGCTTGGAAGTGGAATACAGTTAACTAGGATATTATAAGATAATCTCTCTTGGTACCTACCCTTGCTAATAAAACTATTTTTAAATACTTTATTTTTTCTTCTTCATAATCAAAACAACATTATTACCATAATAAGTACATTTGCCATAATAACTACATTATCATGTACTTATTACCATAATAGGTACAATTGTAATGAGGTTTTTTTGTTGTGGTTGTTGTTTTTCCTAGGTCTTTGTGATAGTTAGGGTTTTGTTGCCAACATGGCTCCCATAGGAACATGTCGGCAGAATTTAGCCAGTCAATCGGGTCGCAGCTTGATTGGAGGGCCACTGAGATAAATGGCTCTTTGAGGCCGGCTTCTTCCTCTTCCTCCCTGGTGATTGGACCAGCTCACTGCTGCCTGAGTTAGCCGCTCTGTACTACCTGTGGTCTAAGCCAACCCTTGGATCATGGTGGTTTGTATCACTGTGCTGTGCATCACTACAACTTGAGGTTACCATGTGCCCTGGGGTGCTATGCTGCTGTGTGTTCCTGGCCTCTGCCATGCCCCAGCACCTCATCTTCCTGCTGTTGCCACCCCTCCTTGCCATATCTACTACCTGAGGCCGGTCTCTGCTCGTCTTGCCTGTGGGCAGACTGCACCTCAGCCTCCCTGCCAGTCACTTCACTGTCTGCTTCCTTGACCTTGGACTTGCAGCCAGCATGAGGAGGAAGGACCTTCAGTATATTACCTGTCCCCAAAAGTAAGTTGAACAGAGTCCTCTGTACTTTTGTACTGCTGTGTTGACTAATTATCTGTTGCATTCCCTCTTGCTGTGTGTGTGTGTGTGTGTGTGTGTGTGTAATCATAAGTGTCCTGGGTTTGTTTCTCTAGAGACCCCTGCCTAACTAACTGTCAAGTTTGTCATACCGTGGTGGCTTGTGTGTTGCTGGGACACTGAAAGCTCTGTCACAAGTATTTCAAATGCCAGCAGGGTCACTCAAACTGACCAGGTGAAAGCAGAGCTTCTAGACGAAGAACAGACTACAGGAAGGAACTGACTTTCAAAAATAGTGAATGATGCAGAAAGCATCAAAAGAAGTTGGAAAAAATATAAAGTCACTGGACCCAAACAAACTAGTCAGCATCCAACTATTTAAAGAGGTAGCGTATGAGCAAGAACCAGTGGTACTGGTAATAGACGTACAGTCTGCACTGAAAGCATTGGCCAAAAACCTTCAGAAATTGAATAAATAACAGTTGAAAAGTCTCGCCAAGCTGCTGATGCAATGGAAGCACTCAATGGAGTATGCCAAGAAATTTGGAAAACCGCTAGTTGGTCAGTTGACTGGAAGAGATCCATATTTGTACCCATTTCAAAGAAAGGTGACCCAAATGAATGAACAAATTATAGAACAACATAGAAAAGTTATAGAGCAGGATCTCACATGGAAATAAAATTTTACTGAAGATAATTCAGCAATGGAACTGTCAGACACTCAGGCCAGATTCAGAATAGGATGTGGAACACAATCTATCTCTGCTGATATCAGATTAATCTCAGCTGAAAGCAGAGGATACCAGAAAGATGATCACTTGTATGTCATTGACTAGGTAAAGACATTTGCTGTGTGGGTCATAACAAACTATGGATACTCTTGGAAAGAATAGGAATCTCAGAATACTTCATTGTGTTCATGTGGAACCTGTGCATGCATCAAGAGTCGGTTATATGAATAGACCAAGGGAATACTGCGTGGGGTACAATCAGGAAAGGTATGTTTCAGGGTTGTATCCACTCACTATTCTTATTCAATCTGTATGATGAGAAAATCATCAGAGAATCTGGGTGATATGAAAAAGAATGCACTATCAGGGTTGAAGACAAGCTAATTAACAACCTGGGATAGGTAAATGACACAACCTTGCTTGCTGAAGTAAGAAAGACTCGCTGATGAAAATCAAGATCGCAGCCTTCAAGATGGATGGCAACTGAAAGTAAAGAAAAAGAAAACATTTGGTACTAACATCACGGTAAACAGAATAAAGATCGGAATTGTCCAAGATTTCGTCTTGCTTGCTTGAATCTACAATCAATGCTCAACGAAGCAGTTGTCAAGAGAGCAAATAATGCATTGCAGTGGGTAAATCTACTGCATAAGACCTCATGGAAGTATTGAAAAGCAAGGATATTAGTTTGAGGAAGAAGATAAACTTGACCCAGATCACGGTGCTATCATTTGCCTCACATGCACGTGAAAGTTGGACATTGAGTAAGGATGACTGAAGAAGAATCAATGCAATTGGGCTATGTTGTTGTCAAAGAATATTAAAAGTGCCGTGACTTCCAAAAGAACAAATAAATCTGTTATGGAAGAAATATAGTCAAAATGCTCCTCAGAGGCAAGGATGGCTAGACTTTGTCTCACATCCTTCGGACATGTCATCAGGAGAGACAAGTCCCCGTGAAAAGACAATATGCTTGGCAAAGTGGAGAGGCAGCTAAAGAGGAAGGCATTGGTTAAGTCTCACTGCCATGTTAGGCTCAAACTGAAGGAACAATTGGGAGGATGGCACAGGAGTGGGCGGTGCTTCATTCTGCTGTATGTAGGTTTGCTATGAGTTGAAACTGACCAAGTGCACCCAACACCAACCACCATAGTCCTTGTGAGCAACCACCGCATTGTAGATCCAGCAATAATGCTACCAAACTGGGGTAGAGTGTGAATTTTTAAATGCTCTGGATTTAGCATGAATTCATACTGTTCCGGTGTTAATCCTGTGAATGCAACTAGTAAGCTGTGTGTCCTTCAACACATTGCTTAACTTACTTTCATGAACTTCACTCTTTTGAAAAGTAGTTGTGGGGGAATTTTACAAGCCAATAGTTTACAGCCGTCCAAATGAGACCCAGGGGCTTACTGTGGAGGAGACCATCAACTGCTAATATGTAAGTTGAAGAAAATTAAAATAAAGCTCTGATAGTCAAACGACAGCCATGAGTATAACCCACTTTGATTCTGAGACCGTCTCAAAAAGAGATTTGACTCCCTGAATACGAATGACAGAATACTTCAGAAGCTATGAGAAACTATTAGGAATATCATATCTGAAAGCAAAATGTCATGAAAAATACAGGCATGAAGGAAAGATCAAAATGAATGTCAGAAGAGACTCTGAAACCTGCTCTTGAGAGTGGGACAGATAAAGTATAAGGAGCAAAAGGTACAATAAAAGAGCTGAACAGAAAATGTCAAAGGGAAGTGTGAGAATACAAAGTAAAGTATTATAATGAAATGTGCAAAGATAGAGTTATAAAACCAGAAGGGAAAAATATACTTTTTGAATCGCCACCTGATAGAAGTGAGAAAAGAAACGTCTCCAGTTTTAAAACAGAAAGATTTGTCTTCCATCCATTGGACGCCTTCCCCAGAGAGACCACTCCCCGGAGCAGGGAGTTGTGTTTGCTAAAGGAGAGTGGCAGGAAAAGCGAGGACGGCCCTCAAGGAGGTAGACTGAGACAGTAGCTGAAACAATAGGCTTCAGCATAGAAAGAATGATGACGATGATGGACAGGGCTGTGTTTCATTCTGCTGTGCATAAGACCCCTCTGGGTTGTAACGAACTCCATGGCACCTAACAGCAACCAGAACAGGGGGAAAGTATGGAAGGACGCAGGAAGCATCAAAAGAAGGTGGAAGAAATCCACGGTCACTGTACCCGAAAGGACTAGTCAGCAAGCAGACATTTCAAGAAGTTGCATATGATCAACTTGCTGAAGAAATAAGTTCACGCTGTACTAAAGACATTATGAAAAAGCAGGATTTCATGAATTGATAGAATACCAGTAGAATGTTTCAATTAGCTGACGAAGCCCTGGGATCACGCACCTATGCCATGAGATTTGGAAGATCTGAACAACCGACTTGAAATGATCCATATTTGTGCTCATTTCAAAGAAATGTTACCAAGCAGAATGCCCCAATTATAGAAAAATAGCATTATGATCCCATGTAAGTAAAAGCTTTCTGGTGACTATTCAATAACAGCTGCAGCAGTACCTTCCCAGGAGTCTGCCAGATTCAGAAGAGGAATTAGAATAAGAGATGTAATTGTGGATGTCTTATTAACTTTGGCTGAAAAAAGAGAATATAAGAAATAGGTTTACTTTTGTTTTATTGGCCATGCAAAGCATTTTACTGTGTGTGCCATAACAATCTGTATATCATTGAGAAAAATTGAAATTACAGACCATTTCATTATGCTCATGTGGAATCTGCATGTACATGGCAGTCTTTCAAGAGAATACTGTATAGATGAAAACCAAGAAAGGTGTGCATCAGCATTGCACCTTTGCTCATATGTATTCAATCTGTCTGTTGCGCAAATGATCTTTCTTAGGTTATTTGGACTATAAGAAGCTGGATTATCTGAAGAAGAAGGCATCGTAGGGATTGAAGGAAGGACTATTAACCTGTAATAGACAGAAGACACAAATTTACTTGTTGAAAATGACGAGGACTGGAAACATTTGCTGATGAAAATCAAGGATTGTCGTCTTTAGAATAGATTACAACTCAATGTAAGGACAACAAAAATATTTACAACTGGACCAGTAGATAACATCACACTAAGCAAAGAAAAGATTAGAGCTGTCGAGAATATCATCTTGTTTGGATCCACAGTCAACGCCCACGGAAGCAGCAATAAAAACTAAAACTAAATGTATCACATCGTGTAAATCTATGGTATAAGACCTCTTCAAAGTGATGTTACTTTGAGGCATAAGAATGTGAGCCTTATCCAAGCCATAGTATTTTAGTTTCTTTCTTTTTAATTTTTAAATCTTTTTATTGGGGGCTCATACAACTCTTCTCACAATCCATACATATATCCATTGTGGCAAGCACGTATTTGAACATTTGTTGCCATCATCATTTTCAAAACATTTTCTTTCTTGGTATCAGCTTCTCATTTGCCCCCTTGCTCCCCCACCCTCCCTCCTTCATGAACCCTTGATAATTTATAATTTTTTTTTCATGTCTTACACTGACCGATGTTTCCCTCCACCCACTTTTTTGTTGTCC
>NW_022111369.1:98431416-98443428 GCF_000313985.2 Echinops telfairi | reverse complement strand
GGGCCCAATTCCTACACTCTGTCTCTAGTGTTGTCCCCAGTAGCGCTATGGGTCGGCGAGGGATGTCATGTCTCATGGTGGGGCCACCTTGTGATCCTCTCTGTGCATTGACATCTCTGAGGGCTTGGTGGGTCAGGATGTGCTCCACTCTCTCTCCCTCCATGTCCCTCTCCCTGAGCTGTCGCTTCAGCGCTGTCCTCGGAAGTGAGTTCTTCTGGCGGGGAGCAGGGCTGCCCACATAGTTGGGATTGGGGCCGGCTCCTCCGACCTCTCTATTGGTTCCCTGCTTCATGCTGGGATGTTGGAGCACCGGGTTGAAGTCTGGTCCCTCTTTCCCTGTGGAGACATAAACAACACCCTCCCCTTGGGTGGGTTAGTGCCCAGTTTCCCCAGGTATCCATGTCTTTTTTCCCCCCTACTTTTTAATTGGCTACCATACGTATCCCTGGATTTGGTCTGGCCCCTGCCATACTACCTGGACCTCTCCCCAGGAATGTAAGTGTACAGCTTGTTCCCTATGCCCCTTTGCATTTTTAAGCTCACCTCAGCAGACTCATGGGCTCATATGCATGGGAAAGCTGAATGTTGAATGAGGAAAAGCAAAGAATAATCGACACATTTCGGTTATGGTGCTGACTAATATTGCAAGTGCCACCAACTGCCAGAAGAACAAAAGCACCCCCCAAAAAATCTGTTCTGAAGGAAGTGCAGCAATCATGCTCCTCGGAAGTAAGGTTGGAAAAACGTTGCCTGGAGTACTTTAGACATGTTATCAGGAGAGACGGGTGGCTGGAAGAGTACATCACACTTGGTAAAGCGGAAGGGCAGTGAAAACGAGAGAAAACGCTGGTGAATGGGCACAGTAGCTGCAACCCTGGCCTCAAACACACGAGCCCTTGAGCGGCGGACACAGGTTTGGTCGGCTCTCACTGGGAGTCTGCATCAACTCATCGGCACCTCCAAACAGCAACGTGATGGGGTTGTTTTGGAAACTGAAAGAGGCAATGCCTAAAGCTTTGCTTCATTCAATGTTAGACACGTGATGAGAATTTAGAAACCCGGGCTCTCTGGTATTCTCTTCATTTTACTGTGCACTTGCTTCTTTGTCATCTCTCTTCCAGTGGAGGACAGGATCCAAACCAAATGCAAACACTGCCGTCAGAGCGATTACAACTCACAGTGATCTTCTGCATCAGGATATTGCTGCCCCTGTAGGTTTCTGAGTCTGTAAATCTTGATTGAGATGCAAAACCTCATCTTTCTCCTTCAGAGCCATGAGTGGTTTTGAACTGCTGGCCTTGCTGTTTGCAACCCACTGTGTGGCCACCATCCCACCAGGCCTCCTGGAGGCCAGAATGGTGACTATTTAATCTTCAGAATGCATACATTTGTGGATAGTTTATAGTTAGCCCAGTATATTTGGGTACATCTTTTCCTTTATATCTTACTCAGTCGGTGTATTTGTTGTTGACGTCAAATTAGCACCCAACTCAGGATGCCCCCCTGCCATGAAGCAAAATGCTGCCTAATCCTGTACCATTCCCTTAATGGGATTCTGTGCGTTACGTACCATTATTATCTCTCTTGTTACCTATGGAGCTATGGGATTGGAGTGTGGATAGCTTAAGTGACTTGTTGAAGGCAAAAACTAATAAACAATAGAGCAGCTACACAAATCTTCTGGATAATTCTACTTAGTTTGTTCTCATTAACTGAAGTTTTACCTTCGTTACAATTATGTCTTTGATAAGCAGAGCTATTTTTCTTCTCTCCCTTCTCAGAGTCTCTGGTAAGCTAAGCTTCGTTAAAGGCTATAGCATTGTTGCAAAAGAACTATCTGGAAAGCTTATTAAAAGCGTGAGTTTGGTACCCCCCTCCCCCTCCCTGGGGAGTCTGATTCCCCAGTTCTGGAAGGGGCAGAGAATCTGCATCTCTGACAAGCTCCCCGGGCTGCTACCGGTGTGTGTTGCAGGGCCACAATTTAAGGAGCACTATTCAGCAGATGTCCCCCTCCACAGGCCTCCTGAGACACCTGTGTGACAGTCCAGTCACCCCCAAACAAAAGAAAGTTCACCAGCATGCTCTCTTTCGGCAGAATGGATGGGACATGCACTTTTCCAAATGAGTTATCCTGGCATGCACCTTTTTTTCGGCAATCATTCTGTACAGTGCCTAATCAGGCTCACGGAGAGGAGCGCAGGTGGGCTACGAGTCATCACGGCAACATCCGGGAGCATTTCTGGCACACCACACTTTTCATTGTCTTCTGACAGCAATTTCAACCTCCCGCTGCCCAGCCCATGACTCTCTCTCGTTAAACCTCTCTGAGCAGCCCTGCTGCAGCCATGAATCATATTCCGAGGGCTTCACACAGGCTGGGTTTATGGAGCTGCATTATAAGGGACTATATCTCAGATGGTCCCAGTTCAGCCCAAGCAATCTGTCACTTTTAATTCTTCCTGTCACCTCATTAAGTATATGGCAATGTTGACAATGAACCCCTTCACACACACACACACACACACACACACACACACACACATAAACCCCCAAAACAACATTTACTCCAGTATTCAGATGCGGATATAAATAGGTTATAAATATCTAGTCACTGAAAGATTCATTGAGCAAACATATGTGCCAGGGTACAGTATATAACTGACAAAGACAAGGAACTGTCTCCGTGGGCACATAAAGCAATTAAAAATAACTGTGCTTCAAAGCAGGCTGCTATAATAGAAAGGTCAGGCCCATAAATAAGAACTGGATGGCAGTAATGTCTCCATCCAAATATACCCCTAAACACACCACTACAACAGTTCAGAACTCAAAGGTTAATGTTTAAAAGGAAAGAAAGAAAAAAGAAATCTCTGCGATGATGCCATATTTCTCACGTGTGTCTTTCTTCCTGCAGAAGGTTAATCTATATGAAAGGTTAATATATGTGAAAACAGAGGAAAGATTTTATCACGCCAAATGTATGTCATCAGTCACTATTTTATTCAAGGCAGAATGGTGAGAGTATATATGATCCAATGAAGGAGCTGCCCTAATATGTTGTGAAAGGATAAAGACCTGTTGCTCTTCTGCCTTCTGTGACCAGGTTGGTGGTTTTCCCTTTCAGTGCATTGAATGTGGAATCCCACCTGAAGCTGTAGAATGACTGTTTTGAATGCTGGGATGATTTTCACAGCATCACCCTGAGTGTGATAAGCAGGTTTATGCGTGGTTGTAAAGCAATACTGACAGATGGAAAAGAAAGCACAGTGGTCTGTTGTACAGGATTCATATATATATATATATATATGAATATTCATATATATGCATATGCTATATATCGTATATTCTCGAGTATAAGCCAACCCGAATACCCGCTGAGGTGCCTAATTTTACCACAAAAACTGCATTAAACATGTGCTGAAAATGGCTTATACTCAAGTATATGTATTGCGTACTACACCTGACTTTGATTCAAAGTGCAGTTCTCCCTCCTGCTGTCTTCCAGGAACAGAGATATTTTAGAATGGAAAGAGGTATCTCAACCCCCATTTGAGCTGATTCTCAAAAATCTCAAGTTGTATTCACAGCTGAGAATCACAGATTCCTGTAATGCCATTCAGGGTGTCATGTGCCATGAAGATGTTAGTCCCACCAAACACGAATCTCTAAGTAGCACATCTCTTTGAGGTGAGCTAGTAAGTACACTCAAAGGATGAGCAAAGAATGGCTTCCACGTAGCAGGGACACTCCCCATCCATCGAATGAAAAGCCAAATGCTAGCTAACTTAGCAGATTTTATTTGATCCTGGTGATTTAGTGGTTATCCATTGGGCTGTGATCCACATGGTTGGCGGTTCAAAACTACCAGCAACTCCACAAGAGAAAGACTCAGTTTTGTATTCCTGTAAACAGTTACCGTTACCGTCTAGGTAACCCACATGGGGTTGCTGTCAGTCAGCATTGATTTGATGGCGCTGAGTGAGAAAAGGAAATTAAAATATGACTCTCGATTTTATTAGATGAGTAAGGTCCTCTGTGCCCTCCCCAGTGTTGTGACGTTTGAGAGCCCGTTGGTTAAAGCAAAGAGCAGGGTGAGGCAGAGCCCTCATGCTTACCAATAACCAAGCCACAGGGCGCTCCCTCTCTGCACCGCTTCCCTGCTCGTCCACAGCTTGCTGCTGCTGTTGCTCCTCATTGGCGTTAGTTGACTGTAATTCATGGTGACCCTGCGGGTAACAGGATGAAGCCCCTCAAGTAGTGGCTGTCTCTATGAGGGTTGATTGTGAGGCCAGGTGTGCAGCGGTTGTGACCCTTCAGCTCATTGTGGATTTCTTAGGGTTTGGATGCTCAAGAGTGAGAAGCCCAGTGTCTGAAATGCTCTTGGAGCAAACCTTGGTGAGATTTTATACAACCGGAAAAGGCTACGACGTGCCACCCCACCCCAAAGCGGGAATAAAATAAAAGGGGAAAAATCACTTTTTGTTCTTTCTCTATATTTTAACTTAATCTTCTACTTAAACAACAGCTAAATACAAAACTGAAATCTTCCAAGAAGCACCATCTCTTCCCTGCGGACTGTGGAAAGAGATCGTACAACTGAGACAATATCAGTTTTTGCATTTCGTCAAATAGAAGACACGTTAACTCAAAAAGTAGAGGATGAACAAAATGATTTCTTTAATTTTCATTTCATCTCCCTTTTTTTCGTGGCACATTTTCCCCAAAAGTATAAAATCTGAAAAACTGAATATTTTAAAGACAGATCACTTACCTTCCTATGATCTCAAAGCATGTCTTTCAGAGACAGGAGTAGTTTTGTTTTAAAAAAAAATTAATCATTGATAAAGATACTCCCCAAATGATTTCATTTCTTGTGACTTTTCTTCTTTAATAACCAGCTACGAAACTATATCCTCTTGCAATGATGTTATCTCCCAACTTTATAACGAATCTCAATATCCACCCACTAGTTTGCCACATGGCTCATAATCTTTGTTCTTATATCCAACTCGGCTTTACCCTATGTTACTTCTATGTTCAGGTAGATGAACCACAAAACAACTTAGCCAGTTGGCCCTTGACCGTTTCTACACAACTGCCCTTTGGTTGTGGTCTTCTTATGGTATCTGTTCACATGCACACTTGATCTATGACAGCATATGTCAGCTAAAGGAATTTAAATTCAAATACTTTATTCTTCTATCATCCTTTCTTCATGCCGGGTTTCTCGTGTCTCTACATCCTCATTACAAAGTATGCTATTATATAAAATGCTAGTGCTTTGTTATATTAATAGGGATTACACATCAAAAATGTACAGTTTTGCATAGTCAAAGCTTAAGGTAGTAGGTTAATAAAATGTAGAATGTTCTTTACTGAAGGACTTTAGGACACTAAGCTTTATAATAACCCTCAATGAGATGGATTGTCATAGTGACTGTAACAATGTTTTCAAGCAGAGGAATGTGTGGGAAGGTGGCAGGGGACCAAGCAGTGTTTCCTTGTGTTTGGCATAGGGTCACTATGGGTTGGAACCAGTGGTCGGATTCAGCCGGTTCACACTGGTGTCACAGTATCAATTCCTCATTTTTTGTTGAGTTCAGTGGGCCAGTTGTTAAAATGGCTCTTGCAATCAGTGTTCTCTTTAATCTGGACAGCTGGGTATCCACTCAGTTTAGAAATCACAAATTTACATCCCTTACTCTTTTTTATCTTTCATCTGTGCAGTAGTATATTCTAAGCACCTGTAGGAACACTCATTTTGTCCATAGGTATAAAAAATTAAATGGAACTATTTGTATTATTTATTTATTCATTTCATAAAACCCATTATACCCTTGATGAAATACTACCTCCTTATTCCCTCATGCTTATTGCTTCAGTAAACAAACATGTAACACAAGTAGAAAAAGTATCTAGCAACCAGAGAGTGATACATGGTTGTTTGATTAAGCTTTGTGTTATGCCCCAGATTTCCACAAGATATTATGGGTGAATTATGCAACCCCCGAAAGTGTTCAAAGAACTGAAAGTATTGTCAGAAAACTTGCTATAGGTTCAACAGAAGAGGAAAGGGGTTTTTCAAAGATGAACATAATATGTTCAGAGAAGAAAAGTAGCCTAACTCTTTTTCATATATCAAACACAATGATCATTGTCTACCCGGCCTATCGCTACAAGAATGGGATGCTATTCCTAACAATGAAAAGATGAGTAAGGATAAATCACACAGCCAATGATGCTCAGATAAAAATGAGGTATATTTCAAGTGAGGGCGCCCATCAAGAAAACATATCAATATATTACATGACAGTTGTATTCATTTTTGTCAGTTATTAGTATTTTAATTAATATTTAAAACTCATTACATAATCTAGTTTTGTGCACCTTTATTGTTATTATTTAAATATTAACTTTGTGAAACATTAAACTACTTTTTGATATATCATTTGTTTACAGTTAAAACAGTCATTAGGGAAGTAATGTAA
Organism: Echinops telfairi; assembly: GCF_000313985.2. Classification (NCBI taxonomy): domain Eukaryota; kingdom Metazoa; phylum Chordata; class Mammalia; order Afrosoricida; family Tenrecidae; genus Echinops; species Echinops telfairi. The sequence goes on along the minus strand of NW_022111369.1, from coordinate 98,436,940 downwards.
TTGCTAATTATTTGAATCTCTTCACTGGTGGGAACCCACTCGATGGTACCTAACAACCACAATAAGTGGGGTGACATGAAGTTTACTATGACTCTTGTTTCTGTAACTCCCACCAAATGATTGGATGAGGCTATGAAAATAGGGCATGCATAACATTAATAAAGAGGATTGGCCAGTTTTAGTTATCATTCCCCTGACTCATAAGAATGAGCCACTCAAAAACAGGAGCAGAGAGAATTCTCAAGGCCATCAAGGAAGACCAGCTACCAGCGAAGCACATGGACCAGCCCCACCTGAAGGAGTGGACACAGCAGACGTCTGGCCATGCTGAGACCCGAGGCCAAGGACAGAAGACCATGAAACAGAGCAGAGGAGCCAATTGGAGACAGTGAGACTGTGAGGCAGGGCATCAAGAGGGTTTCCTGGTCCTTGGAAGTGCATGCCAAATACATGGTACCATGTAGCTGAGTGGCTGAGGACCCAGAGACACACATGGCTGCTAGCTGAAGCGAGGTGTGACTGGACCAATGAGGACATCCTTAATGTTTGTTTGTTTGTTTAATCCTAATCTGCAGTAGCCTGTTACATTCCTTAAAAAAAGACCAGCATTGTGAATATCGTCTAAATTCTGTGGCCATTGCAATGGATTATCAAACCCATAGAAGGGTGAAGGTGTGTCAGAGGTCTGTCTTACATCAATAGATTATAGCTTTGTGTAGAGTTGGATTTGCATTGTCCCTTGTGCAGCCACAGGGCCAGATGTAACCGCTATGTCATTTGCTCACCAAGAGTTCATGACAATCTGACCACTTATACAAACAAGTAAAAAGCAAAACACACCAGTTACTGTGCTCTAGTGATCTCCAGAGCTGTTTGGGCAATGATGGATTATAATTTCTTTTCAATGTATTATCGTTGGTGCACTCGTGATGACTCACTGCCATCAAGTTGATACTGACTCCTAGGGACCCGTTAGGACTGGGAAGGACTGCCCCTGTGATCTTCTGAGACTGTCACTCTCTACACTGGACTGGACAGTCTCATTTGTCTCCCACGAAGCAGTTGGTGGTTTCAAACGGCTGACTTTGCAATCAGTAGTCCACAGCAGAGCCACCACATCACCAGGGAGATAGATGAGGTTCCTATTCCCTTAAAGACATAAAGTCTCAAAAACCCACTGGGGCAATTACGCCCTGTTCAATAGAGCCACTGTGTGTCAGAATTTAATTCATGGCAGTGACTTTTTTCTTTTGTTTTCCCTAGTTTCATCGGGATTACACATTGGACTACTAGCCACAAGGTCAGCAGTTTGAAACCAGTCCACAGGGTAAAGATGAGGCTTTCCACACCCTTAAAGAGTTACAGTCTCAGAAACTCACCAGAGACAGTTCTACCCTGTCCTATAGGGTCCCTATGAGTAAGCACCAACTTGATAGCAGTCAGTTGGTTTGAGTTTTATTACCATAGATTTATTTTACTAGCCCTCGGTAGTAGTTACATAACCTGGTGTCAATTTGGGACTTGAGAGGATTAAGAGTGAAGGAGTGGAGTTTAGTCTTCCAATCAGGTCATAGCCAATGAGGCCTCTGTGTGGGCACGGGCTTCTCCTGAGGATTCTGGGAATTCCTGTATTCTTCAGTGGAGGTGGGAGACACACTCTCTCTCTGTGGACTCTCTGGGAGACATCCCTGTGGAGCAGACACATGTAGAAAGGCTGATGGAGCCAGACCTCTGGAGCTGGAGAAGCCATGTGAAAACCCCTGCCAGTGCTGAGATGCTTATAACGGCACTGGATCCACACGACTTCTCACCCACTGGCCTGTGATCTTCCTGTATTGGCATCATTGCATGCATTTTATGTGTCTAAAGAGGACTTTATAGATTGGAATCAGACATATGGGATAATATCAGATTATGGGCTAATATTGGACTTATGGACTTGATCTGGACTGAGCTGGGATGTTTTCTTAATGTACAGTTGCTCTTCTATATAAAACTCTTTCTTATGCCCATATGAGTGTCTATGAATTTGTTTCTCTAGTCTAGCCAGGCTAACACGTCCTCTCCTTATGAAATTTTGATATATGAATTACTCTCTGGTGGTGTAGTAATTATGAGTTGGATGGCTAACTACAAAGTCAGCAGTTCCAAACTAATAGCTGCTCCTAGGGCGAAAGATGGGACTTTCTACTCCAGTGATTCTCAACCTTCCTAATGCCATGACCCTTTAATACAGGTCCTCATGTGGCGGTGACCCCGAACCATAAAATTATTTTTGTTGCTACTTCATAACTGTAATTTTGCCACTCTCATGAATTATAATGTAAATATCTGATATGCAGGATATATTTCCATTGTTACAAATTGAGCATAATTAAAGCATAGTGATTAATCACAAAACAATATATAATTATATATTGTGAAATATTTATTTCTAATTACAAATAAAGGGAATTGTGTCTTGAAGCATGGTGTAGCATTGGTAATAGTCTTAATATAACAACAGTAAGCTACATTGCTACATTTTGGGACAGTATGCATAACAAGCCAATGTCAGTGCAAAGGTGGAGATAGCTTCTTTCTCACCAGATCAGCATATCTGCATGTGGATGGACCTGCCTGGAGATGGAGAGAGGAGCCGTGTCTTGGTTCCTAAGACCATGAGAAACATGTGTTTTCCAAAGGGGTCACCACCCACACAGGTTGAGAACCTCTGTTCTCCTCCCTTCAAGGGATATGGTCAGGCAAACTCACAGGGGCACTTGTACACTGTCCTATTGAGTCACTATGTGTCGGCATCAACTCAAGGGCAGTGGGTTTGGAGTTAGGGTTGCTCAATTGTTTTGCCATTTCTTATTTCCAGCTATACTCAGCAACTCTATGTCCTTTCCGTCCACGCACAAATTCGTTGTCTACAATTTACAGTGCAAACTCAGAATTCCAACTACGATTATTCATACTAAAACTTCTCCAAATTCACTATATATATATAGTCATCACTAGTTTCTAACCATTCAATTACCTCACTTTCTTCTCCAACCTAATGGGAAATAATAAACAAGCACACGATAATTGCCATTAAGCAGGGATGTGCTCAGCTCTCAAATGCCCTTTCAAACAGTATACAGTGGCTCCTTTTCAGTGAGATTCCTACTTGATGTAAATTAATCTTCATAGTGTACCTCCAATCCTTCTGCAATATCAGGGGACTTAATACACCTCCTTTCCTTTGATCTTGTCTGTATCTTTAACTTTACTTTCTACCACTTCTTTTCTTGAAGTATTAAACCTGTTTTCATTACAAGGAGCTATGGTGGGTTACACTTTGAGATACTAACAGACGGTCAATAGTTTGAACCCAGCAGCTGCACCACAGGACAAAGAAGAGTCTAATTCATCCTGAAATGGTTTATAGTCTTTGAAACCTTAGAAAGGAATTTTACTCTGTCCTGCAAGGTCACTCTCAGTCAGCATTGTCTCATCTGGAGGGGGGTTTGGTTTTTAGTACAGTTAAAATGCCCATTAGAAGGGAGGGTGTGTTAGCCCGGAGTGACTAGAGTAACAAATCCAGTAAATATATACGTGTGTGTGTGTGTGTGTGTGTGTGTGTGTGTGTGTGTGTGTGTAAGAAATAATGTTAAGTTAAGCAATAGTCATGTAGCAGCCAAATGTTCCTCAGTCCAACTCAAGTCCATAAATCCAGTTCTAGTCCATAAGTTCCTCTTCAAACTCATGTAGCCATATACAATGATGCAAAATGCAGGAAGATCACAGGCCAGTGGGTGCAAAGTCTTGTGGATCCAGTGGTGGTGGCTCTGGCTGGTCGCAGAGTGGCTCACCAGCAGGAAGAAGAAGGCAGAGAGAGAATGAGAGGTTCAGAGGACCTTTATTATGAGAAGGCCATGCCCACCAGGCATCACCATCAGGCTCTTATCTGATTGGCAGGCCAGATTTCACCCCTACACTTATATATCTTCAAGTTGACATGAAATTATGAGACCTTGACCAATGGTTTCTTGGCATCCCTGAGATCTAAGTTTCTCTTTTGTGAAGGCACAACAATAATTTATTCTTTGCAGCTTTTTTTAAAAATAGAATTAAATTACTTATTGTGTGAAAGATGTCCAGTAGGTGATAAATAGATGTTAATTCTTCTCCACGTTAACCTCATTTTGCTTCATGCTCTGACACAATTACTCTTTTATTGAAATTCTTCTTCTTTTAACATGTGACACCAAAATTCTTTGTATCTTCTTAGTACTTTTACTGTTCTTGCTTTTTCTCCTTTCATTCATACCTTATAATGTTATGTACCAATTTTCCCCTCTGATTTTTTTGTCCTTCTTAATTGAAAATTTCTCAAATATCTCATATTCTGAGGGTTCATGTTTTGTATCTTTTTATTCTATTACCTGGCCAACTTGTCTAACTGCAGAATGGCATAGCTAATTGTTTACTGAATATATTTATGTCGGTGTCCTATAGGAAATTTAAATTTTACATGTGAAACATTGAATCCATTGTTGCCTCTCATTATTACTACAAAGCCACCTCCCTGTACCTTTGGTCTGGATAGATGACACCACCACTAATACATTAGAAGACAGGTAATTCTGGTGGCACAATGGTGAAGTCTTTGACTGTTAACTGAATTGTTGGCAGTATGAACCTACACGAAGGTCCTTACAGAAAACAACCTGGAAATCTGTTTTCATAGAGATTCCAGCCTAGAAAACCCACAGGACATACCAGTACCCAACAACACTGACATATGACCAAAGGAAAAGGCATCATTGAATTATATGATGAAAATAGTATTTTTTTCCATTTTTTTCATATCATTAGTATTATATCAAAGAAAATAACTATGCTTCAATTTAGTTTCTTTCGAGATCTTAGTGGGTTATGTGTTGAGCTACTAATTGACACTCTGCAGAAGAAAGATGAGGCTATTGGCTCCTATAAAGATTTATAGCCTCAAAAAGTCTATATAGAAACTCCAGGAGTCAGAATGCTCTCAATAACAGTGGAAATAACACCTCAAAGCTCCTAATAAAAAACAGAGATAATTTTTTAAGCTTTCAACAAGGAATGCCTTCAAATGTTGATGCATCAATTTTATGTAAAATTTATATGAATGATAAATATTCTTGATTTTTCATTTATATTATTGACACAGTTTTCATTCTATACAATTTTAAGTGCTACAACATGGAGTTGATTTACAAGGGAAAAAAATGATGCAGGTAGGGAAAACATTTTGAAAACCATGCAGAAGATTGCTGTGATTGCTGTTGGAAGGTGCTATCCAGTGTGCTCCACTCATGGTGGCTGTATGTACAACAGAATGAAACACTGCCGAGTCTTGTAGCAACCTAAAATGTATTCTTATTTTTTCTGCTTTTAACCGTTTTATTAGGGGCTCATACGACTCACCACATTCCATACATACATCAATTGTGGAAAGCACATTTGTACATTCATTGCCCTCGTCATTCTCAAAACATTTGCTCTCCACTTAAGC
>NW_022111369.1:98415391-98429970 GCF_000313985.2 Echinops telfairi | reverse complement strand
AGACAGACCTGCAGAGATAATAACATGCACAAAAACAACACAGAGCAAAACCAAGCAACAATATACAACAAAACAACAACAACAAAAAGCCACTGACAAAGAACAAATTAAAGCACAACAAGAAAAAAAAGCTTATAGTTAGTTCAAGGATCGCTGGCCTTTAAGCTTCTTTTCCAGTCCAGTCTGTTGGGGGCACCACGCCCTTGCCCCAAAGTCTGCCTTCAGCATTCCCTGGGGACCTTGCTGCTCCATTCCCTTGCTATTCTGCTGCACTCCCCCAAGTGCTTTGCCTTGGTGTGACTTGATCAGATCGGGTGCAATTCCCACACTGTGTCTCTGGTGCTATCCCCTGCAGGGCCACGGGTCAGTGAGAGGCATCATGTCTCATATTGGGGCTGGCCATGTGGTCCTCCCTGTGGACTGGCTGCTCTAATTAGGGTCATTGTCCTCAAGCCCTGGTGGGCCAGGTTGTGCTCCAGTCTCTCCTCCTCCCCTGTCATCTGCTCCTGTGTGCTCCAATCAGATATATCCCTCTCCTGGAGCTGCGGATTCAGTGCAGTCATTTGCAATATATTCTTCTGGGGGGAGGGGCAGGCATCCACTTAGTATTTGGGAATGGGACCAGCCCCCCAGACCTCTCCACTGTGTTGCAGCCACTGGGTCCATACAGCTGGTCCAGAGTTTTCCCTTTTTTTGCTGCCCTTCTACTTTACCAAGCATGATGTATTTCTCCAGGGCCAGGTCTCTCCTGATAACATGTCTTAAGTTTTATTTTTTTTCCCCATCATTGAATAGAGGCAGCCTAAATATAGAGTAACTGAAGAATAGAAAGGGGGAAAAAAAGGAAGTTTTGCGCTCCTTACTTTTAAGGAATTCGCTGGCTGTACTTCTTTCCAGACTGATTTTTGGTTCCTTGGGCAGTCCATGAAATTTGAATTTTGTTCACCAGCATCATAATTGGAAAGCATCATTTTTTCCTTCAGTCTTTTCTTTCCCCGGTGTCTAAGTCTCACATGCGTAGGAGGCAATTAAAATTACCACAGTTTGGGCCAGATGCATCGTAGTCCTGAGAATTACATCCTTGCTTATCTAAAGTCTAAATAGGTCTTGTGCAGCAGTTTTACCCAATGCAGTGCTTCTTATAATTTCTTTATTTTTATTAGTTGGGATCTAATACATATATCATTCCATATGTCAATTACATCAAGTAGAATTATACAGTTGCCACCACAATCGGTTTCCAGTCTTTTTCTACATGGACTCCTTGATGTCATCTCCCTTTTACCACCCTCCCTCCTCCTCCACTGTAGCCCTGTCTCCAAATCCCTTATTCTACTTGCTATCCCCATAGGCTCATCAATCCTGGATTTCATATACCGAAAAATGGAAAAAGCATATAACTCAGCTCCATCAACATAACACTTCTGAGAAACCCTCTAATATGCACTACCTAAAACCAAACTATACCCACCAAATATACAAACAAAAAAACTGAAACCAAAACAGGTCCAGCCTGCATCAAAGGGGGGGGTCTACTGACAGAATTTTAACAGTTTAAGTCAGTTTTCTGTCTTTGATCTTCTGTACTCCCCTCTGCCAAGCACTCCGTGTATTGACCATGTTCCTCCCATTCTTCAATTTTAGGTAAGGGGAGGTCTCCTTATTTCCTATATCCTTCCACAAATCAATCTTGGGGCTTGCCTGCCACTTCCAAGAGCATTGACAGGGGTTCAAGCAGAACACAATCTTAAACAACGTCAATCATTATTCCATTTATCATGATGTTGACTATTGGTCCAGTGGTGAGGTGGTTTTTGTTTGTTTGGGGACATAGAGTTGTAATCCATATTGAAGGCTGCATTCCTTAATCTTCATCAGCAAGTGCTTCAAATCCTTTTCACTTGCAGCAAGCAAAGTGGTATCGTCTGCACAATGCAATTTGTTAATAATTCTGAAGCCACACTCTTCTTCATATAATCCAGCTACTCTGAGCATTCGCTCAGCATACAGATTGAATACATATGGTGTGCAGATACAAGCCTCAAACACACTTTTCTTGATTGCAAACCATGAAGAATTCTCTTGCTCGGTTTGCATGACTGCCTCTTGATCCTTGTTTATATTCTACATGAGCACAATGAAGTGTTCTGGAGTTCATATTCTTCTCAAAGATATCCACACTTTGTTATGATCCACACAATTGAATACCTTTGCATAGTCTATGAAACACAAGAGAACCTCTTTCTGGTGTTCTCTGCTTTGAGCCAAGATCCATCTGACATTCTTGTTCCATGCCCTCAGCTGAATCTAACCTGAATTGCTGGCAGCTCTGTGCCACTGTACTGCTGTAGCCATTGTTGGATGGTCTTCAGTGAAATTTGACTTGTATGTGATATCAGTGATATTGTTCTATAATATGAACATTCTGTTGGATTAACTTTCTTTGTAATGGATACTACTGACTGGATCTCTTCCAGTCAGTTGGCCAGGTAGCTGTCTTCCAAATTTCTGGGTATAAAAGAGAAAATCCTTTGAGTGCTTCATCACCGTGTTGAAACATTGCAGTCAGTAATCCATCAATTCTTGGGATCTTTTGGCTAATGCTTTCAGTGAACCTTGAACATCTTCCATCAGTACCCTTGGTTCTTGCTTATATGCTTCTTCTTAAAATTGTTGAATGTCAACTAGTTCTTTTCGTCACGATGACTTTGTCTTCTCTCCATCTTCTTTGGGTGTTTCCTGCATCATTCAATATCTTCCCCACTTAGTTTATGGCAAGGTGAGCCTTGCTTTTGTTCTATAATTCTTTCCATTTAAAGTATAATGAGCCTGTTCTTTATGGTTATCTACCTTCAAGTCTTTGCAAGTTTCACTATGATATTTTTTCCTTATCTTCTTAAATCTTCTGATTATCTATTTTTTCCATTATTTGTTCCATTTGCTGTAGCTGCTCTATGACAATGAGTAAGTTCCAAGCATCTTCTAACATCCATTTTGATCCTTTTCCACTTTCATATCTTTTTAATGATCTTTTTTTTCTTCTTCATGTGCTCTGTTTATCCCTAAGCGCATCAGGTCTTCTATTATTAGTGTTAAATGCATCAGATCTGTTCTTTGTATGTTCACAAAGCTCAGATGGGATATGCTCAACATCCTAATTTGAGTCTAGTGGTCTTGCTTTAATTTTCTTCAGCTTCAACCTGAACTTACATATGAGCAATTGATGGTCTATTAGATAGTCAACCCCTGACTTAATTTTAGCTGCTGATAGTGAGCTTCTCCATGTTTATTACCACAGATAGAGTCAATTTGGTTTATGTGTATTTCATCTGGTTAATTCTATGTGTATAGTCACCTTGTCTAAAGTGTATGGTTCAGTATTTAAAAGGGTACTTGTGAAGTTGTTATTGATGTTCATAAGCTCCAGCTTCATTTCTACCATCAAGGCCATATTTCCCAACTACTATTCCTTCCTCTTTGTTTAAAACTTTTGTATTTCAATTGCCAATAATTATCAATGTTTCTTGATTGCATGTTTGATCAATTTCAGACTGAAGATGTGGGTAGAACTCTTCAACTTTTGCATCACTTACTTTAGTGGTTGGTTCTTAAATTGAATAATGGTTGTGTTGACCATATTTTCTTGGATGCATATAGTAAACCATATCATTGTCTGATTCAAATAGCCAATACTAGCCCTGTTTCACCTCAATCTAGCTATCTTTATTCATTCTATTTCATTTTTGATGGCTTCTAAATTTCCTAGATTCATACTTCATACATTTCATGTTCCGATTACTAATACATGTGTGCAGCTGTTTCTTCTCAGATTGAGAATAAGCAAATGAAGGTCTTGAAGGCTTTACTTCATCCACTTCATTATGATCAACTTTGCTTTGAAATGCAAGCTCTTCCTCAGTCATTTTTGAGTGCCTTCTAGCACTCTCTCTGAAAGTGTTCTACTGTTATTCATGAGGTTTTCGGTATCTGACAGTTTCCATGGCATCCATGACGTTTTTAGAAGCCGATTCCTCTGAAGAGGACAACCTGCTCCTTCTTCATAGTCTGCTCTGAGGATGGTAGCTCCACTGAAAACTGCACACGGGGTGACCCTGCTGGTGTTTGAAATGCCAGTGACTTAGCATCCAGCATCACAGCAACCCATAATCCAGCGCAGCATTGTAAATTGGCAGACACGTTGTGGATGAATAGGACAGTACAATGGTATTTAGGGAACTGTTACTCCAACTTAACTTTTTTTTCCCTCAGCACCCATTGCTAACTAACTCAGGTCCTCATAAGTGTCTACCTGAGATTCTATCAAAATCAAACTGACTACCATCTAGTAAATTCTAATGCATGAAAACCGTTTGGAACAGGGTAAAACTACCCCTTTGAGTTTGTGAGACTATAATGGTTTTCAGAAGTAGAAAGTCTCATCGTTCTTCCTTGGGTCAACTAAAGGTTTTGAATTGCTGCCCTTCTAGTTAGCAGCCCAATGTGTAACTACTATGCTACCAGGGCTTACTGTGATGCAATCCCAAAACCCACTACCATCAAGTTGATTCTGATTCACAGTGGCCTTCAGGACAGGGCAGAACTGCCCTTTGTGGGATTCCTAGACTCTGACTCTTCATGGAAGTAGAAAGCCTTGTCTTTTTCCAACAGAGGAGCTGGTGGTCCAGAATTATTGACCTCATTAGTTAATAGCCCAAAGTGAAACAATAGTGAAATACCATTGTGACATCAAATATGAATCCTTTGTTCTTGTCTTATTTTCCTCCAATTTACCTAGCATGTTTCTGGCAGGTTCACAGCTGAAACTCCTGAGTTACATTGTTTCTGTGTTTAATATCCTTCACATAAGCCTCATTGCTTTCTTTTTTCACTAACATATCACTTGAGGCAGGTTGCTTCATGCACATGCCTTGTGCTTACCTCCCTTTGTACCTCTTTGTCACCCAATGTTTAGTTCTGAGTTCGGTCTTGAGTCTCTTTAAGTGGCAGCGAGTAACAAAGAGTTTGACAGACACACATATGAACCACACAAATGGGAATGTATCTGCAGGCCACAGAACTTCCAATGGTCAACGGTAGAATAATCACAGCAACAAAATTTTAAAGAAGCATTGGAGTATAACCGAAAATATAGTTACTGAATTCCATGTTGATATAAAAATATTAAATAAATAGAGTTGTTAAGTGCCCTCAAGTTGTAATTGACTCACGGTGACCCCACATTGCTGACTAGAACTGCCCCAATCAGTTTTGTCGGCTGTCAACTTTACCGGAGGATTCTGCCATGGGATTGATTTCAAATCATAGCATCCCAATGAGACGGAGAAGAAGAGGCCCCTTTTGTTTCCAAGTCTGTAATCTTTATGGAGTAGAAAGTCTTATCTTTCTCCCTTCAGAAGCAGATCACTAGATACCCCCCACCCACCCCCAACCACCCAGAGCTGGAGGGTGGGGTTGAGAAACCACTGTTCGTTTAGCAGACCAGTGCTTTGACCATTGCACTACTAGGGTATTCTTAAATGAACAAACACAGGGGTAAAAACCAAAAAACAGAAGAATTCCAAGGAAGGTCTGTATGCTTTTGACCATTTTAATTATCCAAAGCAATGATGGTTTCAAAGAGGGCAGCAGTCACGAAGACGATAAAGAAGTGGACAAGGTCTTGTTCTTTTGTTCAAAGGTCATTGTGGGTGTGAGCTAATTATATTTCTCTCCCTCTCCTTTCTAGCTACTTTTGAAACTAAATGGCCTATATTTAGTTCAACTTTCTTGAAGTGAAACAAAAATAAAGTTAAAATGGAAACAATATTTCTAAATTCTAAATCAGCATAGCAAACAAGAAATGAATAGGTAATGAAGAAAAAACCCCTCATGACAGAAAATTAAGTTAAAGTGATAGAAGATGATATTTATTTATCTTCTTATATTCGAAATGTTAATTCACTTGTAATGAGGTTGACTCAGACATGTGCATGTTGAAAACTTTCCAGGGAATTTCAGATCATAGTACAGATCTGTAGTGCAGTTTAAAAGAGGAAACACAGACAAAAAGAGATAATACACCTATGCTACATGAAGAAGAAAAAAATGGGACATGAACTATGGAGTGAACTTGAGAAAATACTATTTCAAATTCGCTACATTTTAAAAAGATCAATGAAATGGTCAATTTTTTCCAGAGGAGTGTGTAATTTTCAAATTTGACACTTTAAGAAGTTTAAATACATCAAAGACATTGAAAATATTATCAAGAAATAATTTATATTGAGTTATTTCAAACCTATTTTAAACTATTTCTGAATATAGAAATTGACAACCCCCAAATTTAAGTTATGAAAAGCAAATACAACTCTTATACTAGAATATGACAAAAATAGATTGCTAAAAGAGAAAGGCTCACCATGTTTAGAACAAGAGCTATAAAATATTCGCAATTCAGATATAGCTGTTTATTAAATGATAACACACCATGACCAATTAGTTTTTTTATTCCAGGAAAGCACTAACAATTCAATATTAGGAAACCAAGTAATAATTCATCATAATAATCGATCACAGGAGAAGAGAGAAAAATTTATCTTGATAGATACTGAAAAAGCACTTTAAAATAATTCACCATCAATTATTGATAAAATGTTAGTCATCTAGGACTAGCAGATAAAGAATGAATCCCCAAGATGATGAAGGCTATTTATTTCAAATTGACAACCAGAATTATACCTAATGGTAAAATATTAAAATAATTTTCTGACAAGAATAAAACTAGGGTCACTCTAATTATTTCTTTTCAGTGAAGTTCATTGATTTATATTTATAAACAATAAAATTCATTTATTTAAGTGTAAAATTTAATGACTCTTGACAAATTTATTTTCATTATCATCACAGAAATAAAAATAGACCATTTTATCTCTACAATTTCCCTGTGTTCCTTTACTTCTTTTCCTTTCCTCAAAGATACTGAAACCTCGTCTACTATCTGTTCTCTTAGAGTGACCTTTCTCAGAGTTTCATATAAATGGAGGCACATATATGTAGTCTTTTGACTGGATTTGTTCAAATACTAGTGTTTTCAAATTCATGTATATTATCACATACATCATGAGTTTATCATATTTTATGTTTTCTATACTACTCCTCTGGTGCTAGAATGCAGTAGGATTGGTAGATCCTCTGGTCGGTGTATCTATGAATTTATAAAAGCTATCAAATTAGTTTCTAAATTGGAATACAATTGACAGTTTAATGGTAATATTTAAGGAGTTTTAGTTTTGTACATAATTGCCCTTAGTATTACCCATCTTTTTAACATTAACTGAATTGTTGTGGTTAGATTGCATCCAGTGTAATGCAACTCATAACCATCTATGTATGACAGCACAAGCTGATTCTGCACCATCCTCGCAATAGTTCTTATGTTTGACTCTACGGTTGTAGCCAGTGTGTCAGTTTACCTCATGGAGGGTCTGCCTCTTTTTGGTCCATCTTTTTTTTTATTATTATTTTATTGGGGACTCATACACTTCTTATCACAATCCATACATACATCCATTGTGTCAAGCACATATGGACATTTGTTGCCCTCATCATTCTCAAAACATTTGCCTTCTACTTTAGCCCTTAATATCAATTGCTCATTTTCCCCCTATCTCCCCACTCTCCCCTCCCTCATGAACCCTTCATAATTCATGAATTATTATTGTTTTGTCATAAGTTACACTGTCTGACATCTCCCCCCTCCCCCCCCCATCCACCCACCCTCTTCTCTGCTGTCCATCCCCCAGGGAGGAAGCTATATGTAGATTCTTGTAATTGGTTCCCGCTTTCTACCCTACATTCCTTCCACCCTCCAGGCATCGCCCCTCTCACCACTGGTCCTGAAGGGATCATCTGTCCTGGATTCCGTGTTTCCAGTTGCTATCTGTACCAATGTACATCCTCTTGTCTAGCCAGATTTGTAAGATAGAATTGGGATCATGATAGTGGGTGGAGGAAGCATTTAAGAACTAGAGGAAAGTTATATGTTTCATCATTGGTACCCTCCACCCTTCTTTTATCTGATGAGACAGGGAGTCCATTTCCAGGGACCGATGGTTCCTCATAACAAGTTCAAAGTACATGAGGTGAAGTGTTAGCATGCTCACGTCTAAGAAACATCTGTATGACTTCTTTTGAACTAGATTTGCATGGTCTTCTTACAGTCTAGGGCACTTCCAGTAGTCTTCACCAACACCACAACTCTAGTACATTCAATCTTCTTGTGACTTCTTTAGTTAGAGTCTACTTCCACATGCATAGGACTTGTTGGAAACTCCCATGGGTTTGCTTAAATTCCTTTAACATCAAAGTGACTTCGTTGTTCTCCAACACGTACATGAATTCTTTTCCAGCTCGCTATAGTCCTATGGTGTATCCAAAAAAAAGTAAATCCTTGACAATTTCAATATTTTCCTCTTTGGGCATGGTGTTATCTACTGATTTTGTTCTGAGGGTTTTTGTTTTCGTTACTTTGAGGTGTAATCCACTTGGCAGGCTGCAGACTTTGATTTTCATCAGCAAGTTCCAGGTCCTGATCCTGTTCGGCATGAAAGGTTTTATCCTCTGAATGTCAAAGGCTGTCCTTTCTCCAATCCTGATGCTCCATATATATTTTTTATATAATCCAGCTCTTGGGATGATTTTTTTCAGCACACAGATTGATTAGTATGGCAAAAAGATAAAACCCTTACACAGACCGTTCCTGATTTTTAGCATACAACTATCTCGTGCTCTGTATGCAGCTTTCAAATGGGCACAATTAAGTGTTCTGGAATCCCCAGTCTTCATAATGCTATCCCTAGATAGCTATAATCCACACAGACAATAAAACACAAGTAAATATATTTCTGGTATCCTTTGCTTTCAGCCAAGGTTCATTTGACTTCAGTAATGATATCCCTTAGTACACATTTTCTTTGAAATCCAATTTATGGCATTTCCTTGCTAGATCATTTTTTAATTACCTTCAGGAAAAATAATACTGATGGTATATTTAAACGTTAATACACTTACAGGGTCACCTTTCCTTGAATTGGCACAAATATGGATTTCTTACCATTATTGTTATTAAGTGCTTCTAGTCAATTCCAACCCATAGCAACTGTATGCACATTAGAATAAAACACTGCTTGGACCCGTGCCATCCTTAAACTTGCTCCTATACTTGAGCCATTGTTGCAGCCACTGTGTCAATCCATCTTCTTGGGGACCTTCCTCTTTTTTGCTGGCCCACCACTTTACCAAGCCTGATGTCCTTCTCCAAAATTGGTCTCTCCTAACACCATGGCCAAAGAATGTCAGATAAAGTCAACATTTTTGCCCCTAAGGAGAACGTTGGCCTTACTTCTTACAACAGAGGTCAGTTTGCCCTTTCAGCCATCCATGGTACTTTCAACATTCTTCTCAGCACCCCAATTCAAATGCCAGGATTCTTCTTCCGTCCTCTTGATTCAATACCCAGCTTACACATAAAGAGGCAACGGAAAAATGCCATGGCTTGATTCAGGTGCACCTGAGTCCTCATCATAACAACCTTGCTTAGGGTTTAGCAATGTATATATACACACACACACATATGTACATATATAATTTGACTATATGTGTGTGTGGTCTACATAGCCTATATCTAGTATATGTAGTTTCTATATTTGACATTAGAACACTATAGTATGTATATATATATATAGACTATATATAGTATATGCATATCCACATTTTGTGTGTTTGTATGTGTATATATTGTGTATGTATATACATATATATAAATTAGCTTAAAAACTAAGCATAAATACATATAAATTTACTGAAAAGCTAAGTAGTCCCAAGTTTCTACAAGTGGGAGGGCCTGCTGTCAGATGCCCCACCCTGCTTTTCCACTGGAGGCACAAGTAGCTTCTATGAGCCCTGCTCTCCAAGGCAGAGCCAATATTTCCTGGTCCCTCAGCAACCCAGTCGCTGCAGAAGGACACATGCTTACTAAAATAGAGGGTCAGTGAAATGAGGAAGGCCCTCAAGAAGATGGGTTGACACAATGGTGAGGCTGCTTCAGTACTGTCAGTACTGAATTGTGTTGCATTATGCTGTGCATAGGGTTGAATAGAAATTGAATCAATGGCTCAGAACAACAACAACAACAACCAGGCCACCTACCCAGCCAAACCTCTTGTGCTATAGGGCTCTCAGATCACATAGGCAGTTGGTGCAGACATTCTCAGTATCCAAGCTACACTTTTTACATATTTTCTTCCTTTATTCTTATTTCGTTTCTGGCAGCCCCTCCTATCCTACCCTCACCAGATGTCCAGAAGGCAACCCCCCTGCACATGCACACACACAGCACACACATAAACACTACCAAAGCAACAGAAATCCTACCAACAGGATGTTTGATTTTTTTTATTCTGTTGAATTTCTTTGGATTATATACTTTTGGTCTATGATAATAAAATTATTATTCTTTTCTAGTTCTCTCCCACATCATTTTCAAAGGAGTCCCTAACTTCTGTGAATATCCATTCCCGCAGGAAAAAGGCAGGACTGCATATTTAGACACACCCATCCAATGAAAAGTTGTTGGGTTTTTTTTCCCCTTCCCAAGTACACAGACTCACCCACATTGTACTGCGATAGCAACAGAACCCCAGTACTTGCCCCCAAGCCATACCCCAGGATTTTATGTTGATCTATCTAGCTATATCTGTCTTCTATCCCTTGCATATGCACACTTTTTCTTTCTTTTCTCTTTCTCTTTTTCTTCCTTTTCTTCCCGTACTCTCCTTCTCTTTCTTTCTATAATTATACTCTTTCTTATAAACACACACACACACATATATGTTACATGTATATACATAATTTTTTTTTCTTTTGGTCTGAATATTTGCTTATATTATTCTCTTTCTCCACATATTATCTCTTTGTACTCATCCTAAAATAACATTTCCGTGAAAAAATATTTGGGCCTATCCAGATGGTCACCTATAATTACTATCATTGCTCTTATTTCATTCTCTCTCTTCTACCAACCCTAACTTTTCCAATTCACCCATCTCTCACCCCCTTGTAAATTTAAGCATTGGAAATTGTTAAATGTTCTCTGTCTACTATTAGAACACTCCTGCATCACTAGACAGTACTATCTACTTTTGTATAACTACTAGATTCATACACCACTAATAGCTGCACTACAATGCTGAGGAAATAGCAGTCAACCACAGCACAACCCAAACATCAAGAAAATCAAACACAAACAACCAAATCCAATGAAACACTCTTAAATAGAAGCCCTGGAACTACCAGAAACAGAATTCAGAATAATGATATTTTGGGTCCTTCAAGATAATGCAGAGAGCACTCATAAGAACAAAAGAAAATGATAGCTAAAATCCATAAACCAGAAGGAATCCCAGACGGTAGAGAATCAGACAATATTGTAAAACCCTAGAGAGTAGAATGAAATTTTTTTTTTAAAGGAGAGGAAAATTGAATCAGTGAGCTCCAAAGCAATCACCCTAACTATAATCTACTAGAGAAATGATCAACGGAAAAAAGTGAAGGGATCTACAGACAGCCTTATGATGATGTGGAATACTATCAAGAGAAACAATTTATGTCTCAACAGGGTGCCAGATCAAATAATAATAATATTAATAACAATAATAATTTCTACAAAGGAATGGCACAACAAATCATGGAAGAAAATTTCCCCCACTGACCCCCCACATAACAAAGGAGGAGAAAATAACTTCAAGAAGTTAAGAGAACTTCAAATAGGATAGATCCCCCAAAGAAAACTATCATGGCATATTGTAGTCAGACTCTCTATTTTCAAGAAAACTAAGAGAATTCTGAGGGTATCTAGAGAAAAATAAAATCAACAACAGAGGAAAGTGATAAGCAGAAGCTTGTACTTCTCAGTAGAAGCAAGGCCGATAAGAAGAAAATGGAGTGACATACATAAATCTTGACAGAAAAAAGCTGCTAGCCAAGAATCCTATGCCCATCAAAATTATCCCTCAGCTAAAAGACATAAAAGTATTTCCATGGAAGGAAAAAGTAAAGGAAGGCATAAAAACAAAAGCAGCATTACAAAATATATTAACTGGATCACTTTGGGCAGAGCCAAAAATGGTAGCAGGTAAAGATGAGAGCATCACACAGCACAACCACCTGTATGCTCAAAGTAGCACTGAAAAACACAGAGATACAGAGGTGGTGCAAAGACTCCAATAAAACCACCCACAAATAAAGGAAATAGAAACCAAACACAAAAACAGAAAAATGACAGCAACAAATCCACATGTATCAATAATGACTCTGAATGTCAATAGGTTAAACACACCGATCAAAAGACAGAGAGTCTCAGACTGGATTAGAAAACAATATACACCTGTGTGCTGCCTATAAGAGACACACCTCAAAGTCAAAGGCAAAAAGACTAAAATTCAAAGGATGACAAAATACCTACTAAAGCAATAGCAACCATAAAAAGGCAAGATGGCAATATTCATCTCTGATTAAATAGATTTCAAGGAGAATAACATAATTTGAAATAATATTGGACACTGCATAATGATCAATAGAACAATACAACAGAAAACATATAATATCAATAAACATATAGGCATCCAGTTAAAAAAAAGCCTCAAATATAACAATCAAATTCTCGCAGATTTGAAAACAGAATGAAACTGTTCAACTGTAATAATGAAAGATATTTCAACACATAATCTCAAAGAAGAGAGCTCATTGGGAAATAAAATCAACCAAGAAACATAAGGACTAAACAGTATTATTGATCAGCTCAGCCTTCTAGCTGTATATGGAACAGTTCAGCTGCTTGAATGCCCCACTGCTCGAAGGAAGAAAGACGAGGTGTTCTGTTTCTATAATGAAAACCCACAGGTAGTCCGTCTTACAGAGTACCTGATTGCACAGTGGTTAGAGTGGGGCTGCTAACAGCAAGCTCAGCAGCATTCCCGCAATGAGTCACCGCCTTGGAAAACCCCGGGAGCTGTTCTATGAGTCAGCATCAGCTTGATGGGTGGGAGTTTGAGTTCTTCTTTTAATTAAAAAATAATAATATATACCGCAAAAGAAGATTATCTGTTATAATACTGGAAAATGAACCCTGTAGGCTGAAAGAAGCTAAAATATGTAGTAGCCACAACATGAATATAGGAGCAAATATGAAGAAGACACAGGATCAGCCACATTTTATTCTATGGCACATGGCTGGGGTCACCGTGATTGGCGTCAATGCACAGCAACAAGCAGCAATGACAAGAAAAAGGGGCCAATTCAATAGCAACAAACAACAACAAGAATAAGAAGAAAGTAAACTCACAGGAAGGAACAGCTGCTTCATGCTCTGCGCTAACAGTGTCATTCCAAGGGCAGCAAAAAATGAAAGATATTGGGGAAATCGAGATAGATATACAGATTAGAACAAACCAGATGAAATGGGAAATAAAAATCAATTCCAAATCATATTTGTACCCATTCTGAAAAAAAAGTGACTTTACAGAATGCACAAATTCTAGAACAATGTCACTAATAACACATGCAAGTAAAATTGCTGAGCAACATGCAACAGTAATGGAAGCAGTACATTGTCAGGGAGCTGCCGAGGTTCAAGATGGATTCTAAAGAGGATGGCGAACAAGGAATATCGTGGCTGACAGCAGAGAATAAAAGAAATGGATTTCCTTGTGTTTTAGTGACTATGTCAAAACATTTGACTGTGTGAATCATTAAAACTGTGGACAGCCTTGCAAAGAAAGGATATCACAGAGTACTTCGCTGTGCTCATGTGGAATCTGGACATGGATCAAGAGGCGGTTCTGTGCTTGTTTTAAAAGCACAAAAGTTGTGAGTCAGGGTTGTATCCTCTCACCATCCATATTCTATCTGTGCACTTGGAAAATAATCAGAGACTCTGGATTATATGAAGAAGAATGTGGTTTGAGGACTGGAAGAAGCCGACAAGCTTGGTGAAGAGCAGTGTAAGTACCATGGACTGCAAACAGAATAAACAAATCTGCCTTGGAAAAAGTACCGTCAGAATGTTCCTTGGAGGCAAGCATGGTTAGATTTCTTCTCGTGCTTTGGACATGTGATCAGGATAGAATATTTCCTGGAGAAGGCCAGGAAGCTGTGTGAGGTAGCGGGGCAGGAAAGGAAGGCCCTAGACCAGATGAAAGTGCCCAGCGGCCTCGACAATAGGGTGAAGCATCAGAACGGTTGTGAGGATGGTTCAGGACCCCGTCGCTTTTCCACATGTCTTATATAGCGCAGCTAGGAGTAGGGACCAACTGGATGGTACCTAACAACACTAACATATTAAGTATGTAATAGCTTTATAATTAAAAATTGAAACAAAACAACAACAAAAGTAAGCTCTTTCAGGTTACAGTGATAGGGGGATTTTTAACCCAAAGCTTCTACAAACCTGCATATGTGGAAAACCAATGCACCTCGGAACTCCATCCAGAAGGCTAAAACTGAACCACCCATAATGATGAGCA
>NW_022111369.1:98384307-98414604 GCF_000313985.2 Echinops telfairi | reverse complement strand
TAGAAAGCAATTCCCTATGTTTGTCATGCAATATACTGATTCAAGTTAAACTGAGAGTGAAACATATATGTAAAAACTTAGTCACGTATCTTTTGAAATCCAATTATTTTTGGCCTTTATCCGATTGGATTATGTATTAAATATCTAGTGGGTACAAATGCAGGAACTTAAAGAATTTACACATTTTATATCTTAAAATGTATCTGGTTGTCCTTTATTCTGAATATTTGCTCTTTCAAATGTCATCTCCCTAATATCAGTGCTGAACTAAAACCAAAAATAACAAGGGGCAAGGGACTCAGAGTAGCAAGAACTGAGAGGATCACTGTAATCAGCAAATTGAGGTTATGTACAAATCATGCAATTGGCATCATAGGAGCAGCAAGGACCACACCATGCAGAGAAGAGAACACTCATCCTTGATAACTTTGATTAACATTCACATTGATCGCATAATTCAGTTACCCCTAGGATGTTTCATGAGACTAATAAATAAAAGATGACACTCTTTTAAGAATAGCGGCTTCTATAGTATTGTTGCTAGGGGCAGTTGAAATATGGGTTGGGGGCTTTATTTCTCCAGCATTCTATTTTCTGAGCTATGACTGTGCAGCGCTGATAGAACTGTTTCTCAACAAAAGGGAGGCAGTGCTACAGCTGGAGGTCTCAGAGAGATTTATGTAGCAAGAAGCATCGAGTTCAGGCTTGGCTCTTCATCCCTTCCGTGCTGTTCTGTTTGAACCAGTCTCTGCATCAAAACAGTGCTCAATTGATACCCTGTTTGTGCAGCCCATTCTGAATGCTTCATATTCCAAGCTCTTTGACTCTCTCTTTCATAATACCTGCTCGTTTATATCATACTCTATAGGTTCAGAGAAGTAGTGGCACTGTGGCTGAGGCACTTGCCAGTGTAGGTGAGCATCAGTGGTCCAAACCGATCAGATACTCTATGGGAGAAAGATGAGTCTGTTGCTCCCAGGAAAACTTTGTTAGATCTCTCTGGAGCTAGATTTATACCTCGGTCCTTGGCTCCACGCGAGAAAGAATTCACGCTGAAGCCTGGTTCATGATCGAAGTGAGTTTTATGAAGGTTAGAAGAAGTTTCAGGTTTACACGGCACCCAAGGGGCTCCTCCCGGACATTCGGCCTAGCTGGAAGCGGCTCGGCTTCCCGCAAAGCGTGCCAAAGCTCTCTGCGCCAAAGTTCTCTCTCTCCTTCCCTTTCGCCTCCCGGCTTCTGCCTTTTCAAGGATTCCACGGGGAGGCGTGGTGGACGACCCTTGATCGACCCTATTGGATGAATTGAATTCACCTGGCTAGGTGAGCCAATTCAAGTTCACGCCCACCCCTGCCTACCATCTGGGAACCCTGAGCATGTGCAGTGCGCCACTCCTTTGTTTCCCGGGCTTGGCCCTCTGGGCTCGTGTTAACAGACATCCCCCAGTCCTATGCTGGCCTACCTAACAACTTGAAGTCTAAGGTATCCTCAGTTGGTCACTCTGAGTCCACAATTAGTAGTGGAACTGTTTTATATTCCAGTGAGAACCTGTGACTACACACACACAGTAAAGTTAATAAATAGTGCGGTAACACCATGGGAATCTTTATTAAACAAAGCTAAATGTGAAGCGATTGTTCCTGATTATATCCTTCACCGAGGTCTAGTGTAGCCTTCACTCTTCAAGGCCATAGTTCCCTTTCTGTATCCCTTCTTTGAAAAAAATTCTGTGCTCTTCAAATCACACATCAAAACAAGTAGTCTTTGCATACTTCAGGAACTCAACTTGTACGTTTTAGAAATGCTTTTTGAGTTTTGGCACCGAACAGAAGACTAAAGGGGCCAGACTAGGGTTTTAGATATTTTTTTTAATAGAAAGCAATTCCCTATGTTCGTCATGCAATGTACTGATTCAAGTTAAAGTGAGTGAAGTATATATGTAAAAAGGGTTACATGTTATAGGGTGATTGAGATAATATTTATCAATGAAATTCTCTTAGGACCACCTTTGCTACCTTTGAAGAATGTGCATGTATGTTGTCATGGAAATTACTTATATCATCTCTCAAAAAGCTGATAATTCGACCAAGAAAATAGAAGAGGGGCATATAGTAGAAGAGGAGCTAACACTTCACTGAGAGCCCTGACTTAAGAAGAATCAGTTTTTATCATTCAGTTTGGCTTAATACTACCCTTATGAAGGGATTATTGACAATGTGGATACTATAGTAAAGTGTGGTCAAGAAATCAGACGGTGTCTGGCTATCAGAGAGAATAGCATCGAGAACCTTAAAATCTTGTCTTAAAACAAGCAGCCACCTAAGTGAGAGGTCAGGTAAACTCACAAGGCAAGAAGCACACTAGTCTCGATATCTCAGGTTTATAAATTAAAAAATCCAAGACCAGCGGATGAAATTGCATTGTATCTTAAAATATGAGCACCTGGTTTGCAGAAGGCCATGAATGACAGTGAAAGCTCACAATTCATTTACACAATTCTTTTTGGACCAATGACCAGGAATGTGAAGGCACAACAATGCCTGCTGTGTTAATCAGGGTCCACTAGAGAAACAAGTCCATTAATATGCATATGTGTATAAGGAAGAGGTTTATAAAGGACAGTTGAATATTGAGAAAATATCCTAGCCCAGTCCAGTACAAGCCCATAAGTCTGATATCAATCTAAAGAGTCCTCTTCACACTCATGAAACACATGCAATGACACCAAATGCAGGACAGTCACAGGCCAGTGGGTAGAAAGTCTCTAGATCCAGTGGCATTGTAAGCATCTCAGCACTGGCATGGGTCTCTACATGGCTTCTTCAGCTTCAGAGCTCTGATTGCATCAGGGTAGGTCCATGTGGCTTCCCCAGCTCCCAGGGCACTAGTGTAGTTCCACTTGGCTTGTCAGCTGCAAAATCTCCCAGGGAGTGAGCAGAGAGAGAAAAGTGTTTCCCACCTCCAAGGAGGAAAATAGTAGGAGTTCCCAAAATTCTCAGGAGAAGGCCATGCCCACACAGAGGCCTAGTGTAGATGATGCGATTGACAGACCAGACTCCACCCCTTCCATATTAATCCTATCATGTGGGAAACAGAAAGATTTCTCCCAAGTTGTCTCCCCCAAATATGTTAGTAAAATGTATTTCCCTTGACGCAATCAGCTGCCAGACTGCTGTCTTGCCCCACCAGGGGGTGGGCCTGCTCCCTGCTGCTGGGGACAATGGACTACTTCTCCCTGAGGCTTGTGACCTTTAGCTTGGTTCCTGTAGGTGGGGTTTACACCCTACTGCTAATGGTTCTTATGGAGATCCAGAGAACAGATCAAACTCCTCTGTGACATCCAAAGTTAAGTTGCCATCCTGAATCTAGGATCTGCCCATCTTGTCACAAGTATACCCCTAATCCTTCCTCTTCCTATTGCATGTATGTCCTCCCTGGATTGTCCCCCTCTCATTGCTGTATAAACTATAGTGCAACCCCTTCCTGTGACGTTTGTCTTTACCTGTAATTAGTGGGCTTGCACGCCCCCAAAAATATATAGGCCTGGGTTAACAATAGAGAGTTCTCTCTCTCTCTGTGCTCCTCCCCTGACCTCTCATGGGCTCCCCCTCTCTTTTCCCCTTGTCCTCCTTCCCTTCCCCCTCTTTCCACGAGGACCACCAAGCAGGGCTGAGGAGAGCATGCTACTATGAAAGGTGTCTGACTTCGATATTTCATCTCTCTTTTATCTCTCATGCTCTCGATGACTTTAATATAATATTTATATGTCTCAACCGTACAATTGTGCCTATCGAACCCGAGATTAGTGGTGGGGAGGGGGCTGCACCCCCTCAAACCACACTATCAAGTACCAAACTGACACCAGATTTACGTAACTACCGCACTTGTCTTCATAGAGAGTGCATTAGAAAGTGATCAATGCAGCTATCAAGTTAAATTTTGACATCTTCTTATTCTTTCTCCTTTTTGAACCATGTTTAATTTACTCTAGTTTTTATTATTTTCTGCTTTCATTTGGATTGGGTTTTTGCTGTGTTTTATTGGGTTATTGTTGCAGGGCGGTTTGTGTGATCTTTTATATGACATTCAGGAGAAGCAAATCTATAAAAACAGTAACTAAAGTAATAGTTTCTTAGGATTGCATCAATGGAAGTTGAACAAAAATGAAAAAAGTTTTATTGACTATATCCTTTATATGTTCAAATTTTGCCAGGTTCTGAGTAGGCACTTGAATTCCTCTCCCCACCTCGCCTAAAACTCTTTATAATGCTTTGAGTGAAAGTTGGCTTTCCATTCAGCAGTTCACACACACATCATGCTTTGGGATATGGATTGTGAGGCCTGTTAAGTAACAGCATTCATTCCCCCTTTCCACTTTTATTTCTTTACTCTCTCCCCCAGCCATCTGAGCTTTATTCCTGGGAAAATGCTTCCCTTTTGATCATGTATGGTCAATTGTTCTAAGGAGTACACTCTTTAGGACACCTTCCTGGTGTTACTGTTCACATTATAGTCCTGTCTCTATTTAAAAAATGAATTCAGCAGAAAACAGGTATATGAAAAGGATAAACGATCAACTACACATACACACCTACACAAACAGCAAGTATCGGCAGTACATCTATACCTATTAATAATTATGCTGAATATAAACAGATTAAATGCATCAGTCAGGACACAGAGAGAAGCAGAATCGAGGAGATGAGCCAGTCAGGGTGCAATGTAACAATATGAAAAATACAAATTTCTTCTAGTTCCTAAATGTTTCCTCCCCACTCCCACTACCATGACTCGAATTTGACCTTGCAAGTCTGGCTAGACCAGAGGATGTACACTGGTACAGATAGGAACTGAAAATACAGGGAATCCAGGGCAGATGAGCCCTACAGGACCAGTGGTGTGAGTGACGAAACAGGGAGGGTAGAGGGAGAGTGGGTAGGAAAGAGGGAACTGATTACAAGGAACTATATGTGACCTCCTCCCTGGGGGACGGACAACAGAAAAGTGGGCGAAGAGAGACATCGGACAGGGCTAGATATGACAAAATAACAATCTATAAACTATCAAGGGTTCATGAGGGAGGGGGGAGCTGGGAGGGAGGGGAAAAATGAGGACCGAATGCCGGTGGTTTAAGTGGAGAGAAAATGTTTTGAGAATGATGAGGGCAATGAATGTACAAATGCGCTTTACACAATTGATGTGTGTATGGATTGTGATGAGTTGTATAAGCCCCAAATAAAGTGATTTTTAAAAAAAGAAAAAGAAAGCATGACCCACCAACATGCTGTTTTCAAGCCACATACTTTAGATACAAATAAAACACATGCTAAACATCATCAGATGTATTCCTCTTCTCTCTGTTACAACTGTCTTAGGATCTCAGGGTTTCGCCTCTTCTTCAGCCATCTATCTACAACTACTTTTACTCAGATCGAAACAAACTCTTGAGTAATACAAGTCCTTTCACCCAATTATACAGCAGAGAAAATTGAGGCATGCAGAGGTTATCCAAATAACTGGCAGTGAATCAGGAAAATAAGACTCATTTACACCAAATCTAGATTTTCAATGGTATGTTTCACATTTCTATCTACCATCAGAAAACCCATTCTCAGTGCTCACAGAGGGAATTTCAGAAGATGATTCTGATATGGTGTCCTCAGACTTTGTTTTTTGGAAACAAGGCATAGATCAAACCTTCTAGGAGTACATATGACCTGGAGTTGTCCAAGAATCAAGATAAAATCAAGATATAATATGAACGAAAATCCAGTATTTCCTGAAAACAGAAGTTACTTAGACCTTTGTTGAATGAGCGGACATTTTTTCAAGTCCAGTATGTAGGTGCTGTCTGGGCAATTGATCTTAGTTAACTTGCCAATATGGCAAATAAGTTGTTCATGATCTTAACCCTTGGCACCTGTCTCACTCCACCAGTCCTTTGGATGCATGAGTGGGAGTGTCTCACCTTTTGAGAGCTCAGCTAACTATGTTTAGGCCTAATAAATTGAAATGGCAAGCTACTTTGCAGTAGCTCTATAATTACATAAATTGCCACCACATACCCTTCTGAAGAATAAAATACACAAACCACAGTAGGTACTCTCTAGTCAAGTCTGCCTCGTGGTGACCCCAGGTGTGTGGAGTAGATCAGGACTCCATAGAGTTTCCAGTGGCTAGTGCCACTCAGGAACTGCCTTAGAAGAATACCAAAAGTCAAGTCAATGGGCCAGTTACACACAAAGACACACACACCTAACATATATATATGTGTGTATATATATATATATATATATATATATATATATGGAACTGCCTTAGAAGAATACCAAAAGTCCAGTTACACACAAAGACACACACACCTAACATATATATATGTGTATATATATATATATATGGAACTGCCTTAGAAGAATACCAAAAGTCAAGTCAATGGGCCAGTTACACAGTCAATGGGCCAGTTACACACACAGACACACACACCTAACGTATATATATATACATATATATATCTTGATTAGCAGGAATTTCTGTGTGCCTGTGAGGGAAGAGCTGGATTTTGACCCGGATACTTATGAACACACACATAGATACACACATTCAAATGAGAACAATCAGGTCTTCTGGGGGGTTATACTGTTGTCACACCCCTCTAAGAACAGTATTTTAATATCAACTCCCTTGATTCCCTCAGAGGTTTGACAATGACTCCTTTGCATTTGATAATGGACCTTTACGGAGACGTTCCTTTGTACTCTGAGAATCTCAGGCAATACCATTAATGTTTCATAAAACCCCACAAAATACCAAGAGATCAAACCAAGTAGCAATTACCGAAAACATTTTTCTGAAATCTCCCCAGATTTTCCTTTGGGGAGTGCTAACTCAGTAAGTGTTCGCTATACATAAACAAAGCATGGGCTATAACTCTGCAAAGAACTTCCAATCTTCTCTAAAGTGTTTTGCTTTGTTTGATAAAAGAGTCTTTTGGGGAATTCTAATGGTCAAAAACTAAAGATCCCAAGAAAGGAAACCTGATACATTTGAAAGTATTAGGTGGGGCGGGGGCAGTTCAGAGAGAAGTGAAAAATATGCTTGTGCTCACTCAAAAAGTGCTGACTTCCTCTTAGGTCATCTTACAGGTCCACCTTACACCACATAATAGTGGAATTAAAAAACGCTGCTGTTGTGTGCCAGGAAGAGTCTGCCCCCTTCACCTCTCGTTGAAATAGCAATGAGTCTAACTTCAGCGAAAGCCAGTGTTGAATCAGAGACCTTGCAAGTTCATCAATAACCCAGGATACAATCAAATCTCATTAAAAGCAGACCCAACTAATTCTGAGTTGACAAGTATTCAGATATGGCTTAAGAATCGATGCTTGCTGAGCTAAAAGCTCCAGGTAATTTCTTCTTTTGTGAATACTGCAGCCATATTCACAAGACCAAGAGAGTCAAACTTTGCATCCACAAAGGACTTGCTATTTGTGGTAGTGTTTGGATCCTAAGTTCCCACAGAAATATGTTACTGCATGAAGTAGACATGGTCCTAAGGCCTAGTTATTTCAAACACACAAAAATTGATGTTGTTCAGAGAAGAGAGCTGAATTATACTACAATGTAAGTTTTGTGTTTGAGTTTGGGTGCTGGAACTATGGATGATTTTAGGTTTTGCATTTCTTTACTATCATTGTCTCAGAAAAATCACCTATCATTTTATAATGTTTCACACCATCAAAATATTATTTTAGGAGTTGTAAAATGTACTAAAATAAAACTCGTTACACTATGGAACCCCTGTTGCATGTGTTAAAAAATATACCCATTCCATCTTTGCTTATAATCATACATGTTTAAACGCATCAGTAACTGGTCTACTAAATGTTTTCTATTGCAAAAGGCAGTCATTGGGATGGCTCCATTAATTTAATAATCTCTGTAAGTGAAATGATACATTATAAAAGGATTACCGTATATACTCGTGTATAAACCGAATTTTTTCAGCACATTTTTAATGCAGTTTTTGTGATACAATTAGGCACCTCGGCTGATACTTGGGTCGGCTTATGCTCGAGTACATACAGTATTACGTTTTAACAACGAAAAAAATCACTTGTGAATTTTTTCCTTTCCTGGAACTAAAGCATTGAGTTAATACTTAGTATATATTATCTATTGTGTTTGGTGCATTACAGGTACAGTCCCACAATCACTCTATGAAGATACATTTTCAACTGGGTTCTCTCGATGAGAAGCTAGAGACATAAGAAGGTTAACTCACTTGCCAACATCAGCCAATCGGCATTTGACTAAATCGATTTCCAAGAGTAACATCAGAGCCTGCATTTGTTAACCTATCTGTGTACTTCCTAATGGTACCCAGGCGTTTGCTCAATGAGGAAACACAATGTGTCGAATTCAAGCTTCAGAAACACTCTGGCCAAGGAATGAGGTGTAAACTACCTTCCTACTCTTCAAAGCAGAGCAGACAGACACAGATCCTGAGAGGCAAGAGAGTCCACAGAGAACTTCTACATTATTTTGACCTGGGGTGAAGCATTCCCAGCATAAACCAATTAGCTAGGATTTCACACTGACCTGGAGGAGATCAATGTGATTTCAAAGGCAGACATAAGCTGGGGACTGGAGGGGAGATGGAAAACCCTGCATGACCATGGGACAAAAAACAAAAACAAAATAAAAAGCATGTCCAGAGTTCCACTCTTCCTTAGTGAAGTGAAATTAGACATGTATATCAGAGCCTTGGTATGTATGTTTCGCGATAATGTGTGCATATATTGTCACTTACCTCAACTGTATATCATATCAGTCTCTGACAATCATCAATCCTTTATCTGGAGAAGGCCCCAACTTAGAATGTCTCTTAAAATATTGTTACAAGGCCAGTGAACTTCAACTTAAAACCACAACCTAGTTCTGTGCTATATTGTTGGCAGCCAACAAGATTCAAGCATAATAGCAATAGCCTGGAGGGTGCAGGAACTGACTTGGTGGCCCCAGACTACAGGCACACATCGCTACTTACATGTGTGTTGAGTAAGATTACATGTAGCCCCTTACACTTACTGGCCACATGTAAAAGGACCACCAACTTCTCATCATTGCTGAAAATTATCACTGGAGAAAGATGATCTAGTTATATTTGTGCAAAGTCATTAGGTAGTAAGTTGTGTCCTTTACAACGTGGAATTTTGAAGTTATATTAGAGTCTCATATGCCTCCAATACTCTTTATGTATGTTGTTATTGCAGACATAATAATAATAATGCTACTTTTACTCTCAAATGTATTCTGGTCAGGTTAATAAATTTTGCACATGTTAATTGCTTCATTGTATCCTACTCATACGATACATTTCATTCTTTCTAAGCTATGGTATATATGGCACATTGTGTTACCCTTCTTTTGTCCCATATGTAAAGTCAATCTGTAATAGTATCCATCTCTTCCGGTTCTATTTTTTTTTTCCCGGTTCTATTTTTTACTGCTCTCTCTTCTGCCTCTTATCCCTAATCACATGTATTTTAAAAATTCTAAAAAGCATATTTGTACCCTAGGCAGCGCTTATCATAGTGTAATAGGCACTCAGGAACACATCATTCCTGAGACAAGAACCATTGGACCTAGTTACTTTGCTGTCTCCATGCAACTAGGGTTGCTTATATTAGTTAACCATAAACTAAACAGGTGTTCTCACCTGGTACTTTAGCTCTGGAACAAACTATGGACACTGGCTAGAAATTGTGCACTGCAGCTGAAGTGGGATATATTTTCCAGGATGTTCCTAGTGCCTGGTTCCCAGTTCCCTTTATATATTGCTCATTTTCACAGGCCCATCTTGCAAACTCGGGATGATCATGTGAGCCCCTCATAGCCCTTCAGTACATGTTATTTGTTTGCTGAAAGAAGACAGTGTCACCTCGTGTTATTTGTGTGTAAGATCCTAAGGAGCATAACCATCATGAAGAGAACATTGAACTTGGGAACTCTCAGTGAGACTAGCTGTATTGAGCAACTCTACACATTTCGAATGCTGTTTGCTTGATACTGAGGCTCACGGAGCCATCCGACTAACTTCATTCCAGATGTACAAAATAACAGCTATGTAATCATATGTTCCTCCACAATGTATGATTGCAAGGTTAAGATTAGAGAGATGCTCCACTGGAAGATTCTTCTTTGGATATTATCACAGTTTTCCCAGATGTTTATTAAGCATACATTCCCTTTATAATCTGCTTCCAACTGCAAGCCAGCGTCTGTCTTTAGTGATGCTCAGCTGTATTATTATGTGGGTCACGGTCAACTCCCCCACATTCTCACTATCTAATTATTGTTTATGGTTTTATTTTGAATCCTGTACTTCAATTACCTACTCTATATTGAACAAACATACTAAATTTCTCTCCATTTATTATATCTTCCATAAATTGTATTGCCCATCTAGGATAATGGGTATAGCTTGCACATTTGTAACATTTCAAATAGCCTAAATTTCTTGATAGCTTAAGTGTAGGGCGTATGACTGTGAGGTTTGAATACTGGAAAAATGATAGGCTTCACTAGTTTTCCGAGCTGGTGTTTTTGTATTAAACTTAATTCCCCCCTCGGTGGAGACCTCCGTAGAGACAAGGCTGCATTATGGAAAATATGACAAATGAAGGCCTACTGTCATCTCAATTTAAAGCTCTTAACATTTCCTTTAAAATAAAATTTTTTTAAACGCCACAGAGAAACATGTTTGCCAAGAGGAATTTCAGTAGCTTCTGCGAAGACTGCTCTTCCTTGTAGAGAGAGAAGGAATAAGGCTACAGAAACGCAGGGCCTCTCATCATTGTCATGAGATTCGTCAAGGCAGCTCTGGAACCCCCAGGAAGTCCCTGGGCTGACTTAGAAACTGTAATCAGTGGGAACTGATTACTCAACTCTGGTCATTTTCATCTGCAAACAAATTCACAAGTTTTTCCAGACAAATATGGATGGGCTGGCGAATTTAAATTTCAAATGAAAAAATATCTTC
This sequence comes from Echinops telfairi, assembly GCF_000313985.2. Lineage (NCBI taxonomy): Eukaryota > Metazoa > Chordata > Mammalia > Afrosoricida > Tenrecidae > Echinops > Echinops telfairi. The sequence continues at coordinate 98,403,569 of NW_022111369.1, read as the reverse complement.
CTGTAATGAGTTCACATACCTTTTATTTAGACTTCCAAATGCCAGCATAATGTGATTAGTTTGGATGTTGTTTCTTTCCACCACTTATGAGGAATCACATCATCAATCATATTATCAAAATTAGATATTGAAGAAGACCTAGCTTGTCACCAGGACCTTCCCTGGTGCCAGTACAGACTTGTTTTAGCTCATCTCCTGTACTTTTTAATATTTTCTTCCATCTAATATTAAACATCCCTTGTGATCAAGCCTCAGCCGTTTCCCCTGTAATGACATAAGTATAAAAAATGAGAGGGTTCTCTGTTTGTTTGTTTGTTTTTAAGAGGATGCAGCTAGCTATGATTATTCTGTTTTTTTAAAAAAATTATAATAACAGGAGCTCCTGGAGAAGACCTAGAAAACAAAGATAAAACTAATATATTGTGATCAATAATTTCAATGATTCATCTCATTATTTCTGATGTTCTCATGGAAATGCCACCTTTTATATGCAGATGAATCTGTTATTAGTCTGTTATTTGGTAAGCATTCCTTTCACAAAGAAATTGTGGGCCTTTTAAGAAATTTCCTTCTCTAATTTATTGGCTGACTTATGCCTTTTAAAGCTCATGTATGAAGCAGATTTTACTGGATTAGGTATAAACTTGGGAGGGTTTTATTTCTCTTCAATCTCTATCAGGTTGTGTCATAGTTTCTTCATCTAGGCTTATGTGGAAATGTGGTTCAACTTTTGATTATTAGAGTTTTAGTCCAGTTTGCCCTTTCAACCTCAAGTTTAGCTGGGCAGATGCTAGAGACAGATTCTATATCTGAGAGAACCTTCCCATACTAGTCTGCCTCCTTGGACGAGTTCCTCCATCTCATTGCCTCTATTCCTAGTCCCTCAAATGGAGATAAAATACAACCTACATCGCAGGATTCTTGTAATTTTGTGTAGATGTAGAGTTTTCAGTATGATGTGGGCAGTGATAGAAGCATATTAGCTGTTATAATAATAATCATTTTCATTATCATAATTTTGATCTCATTCCTTTCCTCAGAGACTTGAAGTTATGGAGTGCTGAAATTTGTCTGATCGTTCTATTCCAGCATCTGACTTTTCAAAACTTCTTATATTGAAAGATGGGAGGTAAAAGAAGTGTGAGATAGAACATCTTTCCAGATTGAGGAAATGTTTCTGGTATCACTCTAACTTAAACAGTTTCATCCATTTGTTTTTAAACATTTTAGTTTAGGGGAATGTTTACAAAGCAAATAATTTTCCATTCAAAAAGTACACACATAGTTCAAATTCCTTCATTGTTAGTGGCCTTTGTCAGTAGAGTGGTATTTTTTTAATCATTCTATTGGGGGCTCATACAACTCTTATCACACTCCATCCATCCCTCCATCCATCCATCCACTGCGTCAGGAAGAGGTATTGCCATCGAGAGCGTGTGCAGTTGTACAGGGGCTGCTGTTAGCTTTAAGCTGATGTTCTCTGTTATCATTCCCAACATGAGAGAAGAGTTAGGCCTCTCTTCAGCTCATACTGGCACCCAAGCTTCAACCACCTCCTCTGAATTTGGCACACAGAGCCACACAAGAGTAACTGATTCTGCTTTGAATCATGGGGATCTTTAATGGAAAGTTGCAGAATAACTGATTTATTACCCAGTTAATGTCCTTAAACCATTCCAAACAGGATGCTGTGGGGATTTGGCCTATGATTTTCCTCAGCATATTACAAGTGCCACCACTTGTCTGGCAGTTTGTCCTACAGGGGTAGCTTGTGTGTTGCTGTGAAGTGGCATCGAAGCTATGCCCCTGGTATTTCAAATATCAGCAGGGTCACACAGTGAACAGATTTCAGCAGACTGAGAAGAGACTATTCATGTATCACAGTCTGAAACCAGCCTATACATGTATAATTTCCTTTTGCAACCATGGTTGAAATTCTATACCATTGGCTAAATTAATAACACTATCAACAGAATTCCCTTATGCCCCAGGGGAAAGATTTATAATGTTCTCTATCATAAAATGATAATGATGTCTCTAAAGTGAATCAGAGACATACATAAACCATATATATGTGAATGGATTTTAAAGTCCTACTTAATTCTAGTTCCTATCTAAGGATAGTGAATTCTCAAGACAGAGCTCTGCTCAATGCACGTGTTCATGGAGAGGATACTGACGATATGGGTGCCATAGCAAAGTGTGATGAAGAAACCAGGTAGTGTCTGGATGTCAGAAAGAATAGCACCCCGGGTCTTAAAGGTTTGTCTTAAACCAAGCAGACATCAAAGTGAAGTGCCAACTAAGTCCACATGGGAGAAGGACACCAGCATGGGTGAGGAAATTGTACCAGGGCTTAAATTCTGAACACCTGCTTTGCAGAAGCCCATAGACGACAGTGTAAGCACAAAATCAATTTTTAGGGTTCAAGATGGGTTAAGCCTCTGGCGAATCCCTCCGACCATAGTGAAGGGATGTGAATAGTCTTGCTATCAGACAGAGAGCATTGTAAAATCTATGATGGCAGATGTAGTTAGGTTGCAATGTAATACTTTATCACTTCAACCTTCTTTTAACTAATTTTAAGTTGTTTTAATTTTTAATATTTTCTGCTTTCCTTTGGATTGAAGTTTCTCTATGCTTTATCTAATCATAGTTGCTATTGTTTTTGTTTTGTTTCTTTTGCCATGTATTTGTTTCCAGTTTGGGCTTTGTGTGATTTCCTGTATCTAAAGTCCAAGAGAGATCGATAGAGACAGTAACTGGATTGATGATTCCATGGGGCTATGACAGGGAAAAAATGAACCAACAACTTACTGTGACTGAGTGGATGCCAACTCACAGCAACCAGATAGGGTCGGGTGTCACTGTTTCAGTGGGCATCTGAGACTGTAGCTCTTTACAGGACCAGAACGCCACGTCTTCCTCCTGAGGAGCAGCTGGTGATTTTGAACTGGTAAGATTGCAGCCATTGCATGACCTGTGAGCTAACAGTAGTGGCTGGGGAGCTTGGGGAAACGTAAGGCACTAACAACAACGGGTTTAGGTGGAGGAAGAATTGCAAGAAGGACATAGGACCAGGAAGTGTTTCGTTCTGTCAGGCATGACGGCACTCTAAGTCGGAAGAGACTTGATAGCACCAAACAACAGTGAGAACAAGAAGAAAACGTTTGAAAATGATTGTGCTCCAGATTGTACAACTCTTCTAAATATGATGGAACAAATAGAATCTATGATATGTGAAGCATATGTCAAAAATGATTTAAATAAACAGCAACAACAGACTATGAAGAAGGTGTAAGCTGTCTACTTTAAAGGAATTAGACACTGAAGGGTAGCAGAAGAACATTGCCAGTTACTGAAAACGTCGTGACTAGCAGCAGACATTATCAGAGATAGAGCCAGAAGATGAGCTCCTCAAGTCTTAAGACATTCAAAATATTACTGAGGAAGAGTTGCCATCCAAAAGTAGTTGTTGTTAGGTGCCATCCAGTCAGCTCTGGCCCATAGAGACGTTCTGCACAACAGAACTAGATGCTCCTGCTCCATCCTCACAATTGTTCCACTGGCTGAGCCCGTTGGGGCAGTCACTGTGTCAATCCATCACATTGAGGGCCTTCCTCTTTTTCACTGCCCCTCCACGTTACCAACCATGATGTCCTTCTCCAGGGACTGGTCTCTCCTGACAATATTTCCAAGGTAGGTAAGATAAAGTTTTGCTGTCCTTGCCTCTAAGCAGCACTCTGGCCTTACTTCTTCCAAGACAGATTTTTGTTCCTTCAGCTGTCCGTGGTACCTTCAATCTTCTTCTCCAGCACAACAATACAAATGCATCTATTCTCCTAGGGTCTTCCTTCTTCAATGTCCAACTTTCAGATGCAGATGATGCAATGGAGAATACCGTGATTTGGGCTAGCCATACCTTAGTTCTCAAAACAGCATCCTTGTTCTTCAATACTCTAAAGAGGTCTTGTGCATCAGATTTACCTAATGCAATTCATCTTTTGATTTCTTGACTGCTGCTTCCATGAACATTGATTGTGGATCCAAGTAAGACAAAATTCTTGGCAACTTCAACCTTTTCTCCTTTTATCACGATTTTACCTATTGGACTATTTGTGAGATCTTTGGTCCTTTTCACATTGAGTTCTAAACCATGCTGAGAGCTGTAATCCTTGATCTTCATTAGCAAGTGCTTCAAGTCCTCTTCAGTTTCAGCAAGCAAGGCGGTACCATCTGCATACTGCAGATTGTTAATAAGCCTTCCTCCAATCCTAATACTATAATATTCTTCATATAATCCAGCTTCTCTGATGATTTACTCAGCATATTGATTGAATACATTTGGTGAAAGAACACAACCATTCCACACACCTTTCCTAATTGTATACCATGCAGTATTCCTTTGTTCTGTTTGTACAATTGTCTCTTGGTCTAGGTATAAACTGTTCATGAGCAGAATGAAGTGTTCCAGAATTCCCATTTCTCTCAAGGTTATCCACAGTATATTATGATCAATACAGTCGATGAAACACAATCAAAGATCTTTCTGGGATTCTATGCTATGAGCCAAGAGCCACCTTACATCAGCAATGATATCCTTTGGTCCATGTTCTCTTCTGAATCCAGCCTGAAGTTCTGGCAGCTCCCTGTCCATGTACTGATGCAAAAATTGTTGGGTGATCTTAGGCAAATTTTTATTTGTGTGGGTATCAATGATATATTCCATAGTTTGAGCATTCTGTTGCACTACCTTTCTTTGGAATGGGCACAAATTCTATCTCTTCCAGTCAGTTGGCCAGGTAGCTGTGTTCCCAATTTCCTAGCATGGATAAATGAGTGTTTCCAGTGCCTCTTCAGCTTTCTAAAATATTTCAGTGGGTATTCAGTCAAGTCTTGGAGTCTTGTTTTTTACTGTTCCATTCTATACAGTTTTAACTTCTTCCTTCAGGACCATTGGTTCTTACTAATATGCTACCTCCTGAATGGTGGAATGTTGATCAGTTCTTTTTGGTATAGTGACTGTATATTCTTTCCGTCTTCTATTCATTCTTCCAGCATCATTTAATATTGGCCTATAGAATATTTCAAAATTGCAATTAGAAGCTTGAATTTTTCTTGAGGTCTTATAGTTTCAGATATGCTGAATGTGTTCTTCCCTCTTGTTTTCCTAATTCTAGGTCCTTGTACTTCTCATTATAGCATTTGGCTTTGTCTTCTCGAACTACCCTTTTAAATTTTCTACTCAGCTTCTTGAGTTCATCCCTTCTTCCATTTGCTTATAAACTCTATAATTAATAGCAACTTTAAGACTATCTTCTGACAACTACTTTTATCTTTTCCTTTATTTCCTGTCTTTTAACTGACCTTCTGCTTTCTTCATGATTGACGGTCTTATAATCCCACAGCTCACACCAGGTTTTATGTCATTACTGTTCAATATGTGAAATTCATTCTGAAATGTTCTCAAAATTCAGATAGGATAGATTCAGGGGCCTATTTTGTCTTTTGTGACTTAGTTAATTTTCTTCGGCTTTATCCTGAACTTACATATGAGCAATTGATGGTCTGTTCCACAGTCAGGCACTGGTTTGATTTTGAGCTTTTCTATCCTGTCTGCTGACCCTTATGTATGTTTTCTAATTGGGTCTGATGTGATGCCAAGCCCTGCCCTCTGAGTTCTCCATCATGTCTTCCCACAGATGTAGTCAGTTCGATTTCTATGTCTTCCATCTGGGGAAGTCCATGTATCGTTGCCTTTTGGGTTGTTGAACAAATGTATTTTCGATGACCAAGTTGGTTTTAAAAATTTTTATCATGTAATCTCTCGCTTAATTTCTATCACCAAGATCCTATTTTCCAACTATTCCTTCCTTTTTTGTTTCCAACTTTTACATTCCAATCAACAATAACTCAATACACAATGATTGCATGCTTGATCAATTTCTGATTTGGTAGAATTCCTCAATTTCTTCATCACTAGCTTTTGTGGTTGGTGCATAAAGTTGAATAATAGTTGTATTGGTTGGGCTTCCTTGAAGGTAGATAGATATAACCCAATCACAGACAGCATTACACTTCATGATCAATTTTACAAGATTCTTTTGGACAATGAATACTAACTACACCATTTGTCTTGATTGTGTCATCCATGACATAGTAAATCTTATGATTTTCTGATTCAAAATGGCTCTGACCAGTCTATTTTAGGTCACTAATGCCTTGGATATAGATCTTCTTTCATTTTGACCACTTCCAATTTTCCTAAATTCATACATTCCAAATTCCATTAATTAGAAGACTGTTGCAGCTGTTTCCCTTTGCCTTGAGACATGCCTATTGGCAAATGAAGATCCTGGAGGTTCCTCTCCAATAGATTTTGCCTGACTCACCTCACCATGATCAACTCTCATCCAAGAAATCATCTCCTTTTCAAGCATATTTAGAGTGCCCTTGAACCTAAGTAGCCCATCTGCAGGCAGTATTTCAGATAATTTCTGCTTCTTTTGTTTAGGCTTTCAGTATTTGAAAATGCTTTGAAGCTATGCATGAGGCATTCAGCCGCTTCTTCCTCTGAAATGCGGGGCCAAGTTTCTCTTTGTTTTTTGTTCTTAGTCTAGAAGTTCTGCTGGAATGTGTTCACTTTGGGTAATCCTGCTGGCATTTGAAATACCAGTGACATAGTTGCCAGAATCACATCAACACACAATCCACCACAGCGCAAAAAACTGGCAGACAAGTTGTGGTCCAAAAGTAGAGTCAACCATAATGACTTGGATGGAATAAGGCCTGGGGAAGTAAAGCCTCCAATATCTCTACTTGCTAATAAGATATGATTCAAGAAGTAACCACAAACATCTATTAATAATTAGAATTTTGAACGTATGAAGGATGAATCTGGGAAAATTGGAAGTCATTAAAAATGAAAGAAACTGCATAAGGATGAATATCCTAGGCATTAGTCAGCTGAAATGAACTGGTATTCGTCATTCTGAATCACAAAATAATATTGTTCATTATGGTAGGAATGAGAGGTTTAAAAGGAATGTGTAGTATGCATGTCCAAAAGAATATTTTAAGGTCTATCTTGAATTACAATGTTGTCTGCGATAGAATAGTACCTGTTCAAACACAAGGAATTCCACTCACTGCAATCTCTGAAGCAAGTAAGAAGAAATGGAAAAACTCTACCAATGTCTTTGCTCTGAAATTGATCAAACCTGAAATCAAGATGCATTGATAATTATTGATCAGTAGAATGCAAAAGTTGTAAGCAAAGAGGAAATAGTAGCAGCTGCAAAATATGAGCTTGGTGATAGAAAACACAACGGAGGTCCCAGGAGAGTTTTGCAAGTATTTGTCTTTCACATTTCTTGGCATGGACTAGTGAGCGTGTCCAATGTTCATCAGCTTGTTGAAAAATTTCTATGGGTATTCCATCTGATTGTTGTTTGGGGATGATGCCTTAAGTAGAGGTTGGCCTTTTCCCTTATTACATTGATTCCTGATCATGTGAGGATACGACCTCTTGATCTGATTTAAGATCAACAAATTCTTTTTGATAAAATGACTATGTTTCTTCCATCTTCTTTTGAAATGTTGGGCATCATTCAGGGGTTTACTTATAGAATCCTTTAATATTTCCATTTTAGGCTTCAATTTTTTTCTTGAGTTGTTTCCATTTAAAATATGCTAAGCTTGTTCTTCCCTTTTCATTTTCTAACTCTAGGTCTTTTCACGTGTCATCATAATATTTGACTTTGTTTTTTCATGCTGCCTTTGAAATTTTCCATTCAGCTTCTTGACTTCATCATTTCATACATGCTCCGTAGCTACTCTACAGTTAAGAGCAAGTTAAAGAGTGCCTTCTGACATTCACTTTTAATTTTCACACATCAGACATTCCAGATGTTAACTAGAACCTGACTTCTACGCTTATTTAGGAAGCCCCTAACCTCCAGAAAATGCAACCAATCTTTGCACTAATTATCCTTCAGTTCTACGTTAGCTGCTTTTGTAGTTCATCAGTCAGCCTGCGCCAGACAGAAATGGTAGGCTGTCCATTTAAAACTACCCCCTGCCCCCCATTATTTAAGAGTTCTCTGTGAACATTTAAACTTCGTGATTTTGCTTGCAAAGGTGTGTGTGGGATAATTCTTTTATAAGCTTCAATACTGCCTTCCCAAAATGTCAACCATTCTCAACTCAAACCCATTTCTCTTCCCGGTCTGTTCTATTTATTTTATTAATTTAATACTTTATTTAACTACTTTAATTATTTCATTTTGTTTTATGTTACCAAAAAGAGTATTGAAAAGCATTCTAATTCCAGTAGCTTTATCTAAGTCTAGTTCTGCTGCTTCAAAGGAAGTCCTTGTTAGAGCTTTCAAGGGCATCGTTATTGCAAGCTAGTTCCAGTCTAAAACCTACAGGGGCAATTATATCCTGTACCATAGGGATGCTGTTAGTGGAGATTGTGTGGGTGGCAGTAAGTTTATGTGACTTTCACAATATAGAGAACTCAAAACCAATTTGTCTTCAGCCTTGGGTCTCAGATAGTAAATCCAAAGCAAAAGCGAGAAGCCCAGTGAACTTGTTATTGTGTATTGATTGATCTTTTTCACTCATAGATTTGAACTGTTCACCGTTCAGTTAGCATCCAAATGCTTTGATCCAAGGGATCCTCTTTTGAAGTCTCCTAGGTGACAGGATGAGCTATGACAACGTCTTTATTGACATAGTTGGTTTAATCCCACAAGGTACATGTGGTATAACCATTCTTGGCAAAAGTAAGAATGATTTGAATAACTTATTAATGAAGTTCAAAGAAGAACACCTTCCATGTATATTAACCCTCAACCTGAAGATGTCTAAAATCCTCGAAATTGGACCAATAACCAAGATCATTTATTAGCTTAAAAAGGAAGTTGTCAATTATATTATTTTACTTAATTTAATAATCAACATCTATGGAAATATTAGTCAAGAAATGAAATTATGTATTGCACTGGAAGTCTGCAGCAACAGGCCTCTTTCAAAGGCAAAGATGTCACTATAACGATTAAGAATTCCTGTTTGAGAGCCTGTTTGAAACTGCTCTTTTTCCTGTTATACTCACAAGCACAGTTTATTGATGGAAAATGATACATATAAACATCATATTCTATAGTGACAAACAATAAGATCTCTCTCAGGGCCCACTTTGTTCATCTCTTCCCCAATAGTATATTGCTGTTTGTAACTTATGATAAATGATTGTTGTTGAGAATCAGTTCTAACAATTTTTACTGGAATTTGTCCTCAAGAGGCCTTAAGTCAATCTTACATTAAAATTTATTTTCATAGTTTTCATTTTAATTTTGGTGAAACAACCATAATTGAAAATTTTCTACATGTAAAATGCAAGGACATTGACTAATTTAAAGCTGTGGTCTTTTCAATCGTCTCATATACATGGCCCCATTTATCTGTCAGATTGTTGGATCATGATTGCTTGGATGTTGCTACGACACGGGAAGATATGTCACTGGTACTTCAAATACTATCAGAGTAACCCAAGGTGAAAACGTTTCAGCAGATCTTCCAAATGAAGAACAATCTACAAAGTAGGAACAGGCTGCTCCCTTCTGGGGAATTAACCATTGAAAATCTTCTGCAGAACTGCTAACCATTGTCAGGGACTGAAAACTTCATGAATAGCAGTGGAAGTCCATTAGTAATAGAGCTAGAGGGTGATCCCCTGGGGTCTGAAGACATTTGACATCAGCAATTATATGCCTCCTTGAATGTTCTCTTCTAAATCAGGCCAGAATTTCTGGCAGCTCACCTTCAATGTACTGCTGTGAACTTGTTGGGTGATGGTCAGCAACATTTTACATGCAAGTGATAGTAATGATGTTAATTTATAACTGAGAATGTTATTTGGTCACCATTCTTTGGAATGAGGACAGATATTGATCTCTTCTTTTCAGTTGGCCAATTAACTGTACCCCAAATTTCCTGGTGTAGACAAGTGAGTGCTTCCAGTGCTTCATCAGATTGTTGAAACAATTCAATCTGTTTTCCATTAATTCCTAGAGCCTTGTTTTTGGCTAATGCTTTCAGGACAACTGGAATTTCTTCCTTCAGTGTTACTGGTTTTGTTCACATGCTACCTCCTGAAATGGTGGCATGTCTACTAGTTCTTTTGGGCACAGTGACTCTGTGTATTTTTTCCATCTTCTTTTGATGCTTTCTGCATCATTCAATGTTTCACCATAGAATCTTTCAATATTGCAGCTAAGGTTTGAAATTTTCCCTGGGTTCTTTCAGATTCAGGTACGTGGAGATTGTTCTTCCGGTTTCCTTCCTCTGGCTCCTTGCACATTTCATTGTAATGTCCAACTGTCTTCTCGAGCTGCCCTTTGGAATGTTGTAGTCACCTCTTTGACTTGGTTTCACCTGTTTGCTTTGGCTACTCTATGATTAAGAGTGTGTTTTCTTTTTCCTTTCTTTTTAAGGATCTATTGCTTTCTTCACAAATAATATTTTTAATATCATCCCACAGCTAATCAGGTCTTCTGTTATTATGGCTTGATGAGTCAAATCTGTTCCTGAGATCTCAAAATTCAGATAGACTATACTGAACGTCATATTTTGGCTCTTGTGGACTAGTTTTTAAGTTTCTTCGGCTTCCACCTGAATTTACCTTTGAGCAATGGATCTGTTCCACAGTCAGCCCCTGGTCTGATGGTAGCTCCTGATATTTAGCTCCTCAGTCTTCTCTTTCAACAGAGGAAATTTGATCTGGAGAAGTCTGTGTATATAGTCACCATTTATGTTGCTAAAAAGTATTGGTTATGAACAAGTCCTTGGCCTTGTTTGATTTACTACTCAATTACTTTCCAACTTTATTTCTATCACCATGACAATATTTTCCAACTACTGTTCCTTCCACTTTTTTCTTATCTTTTGCCTTTTAATCACCAATAATTATCAATGCATCTTGATTCCATAGTTGATCAATTTCTGATTGAACATGATGGAGGAAAGAATTCTTCAATTTATTCATCATTAGCTTTTGTGGTTGGTGCATACATTTGAAATAACAGATGTATTGGTTGGATTTTCTTGAAAGCAGATAGATAATCCTGTCACAGAGAATATTTTACTTCAAGATAGATTGTGAAATGTCCATTTTGACAATGAATCCAAATCAATTCCTTCAGATTGTGTCATTTCCAGCATAGTAAACCATATGATTTTGTTATTCAAATTGGCCTGTACCAGTGCTCACTAACACCTAGAATATTAATATTTATGCTTGCCATTTAGTTTTTGATGTCTTCACATTTTCCTAGATTCATACTTCATACGTCACAAGTTCTGATCCTTGGTAGTTTTTTGCAGCTGTTTCTTCTCACTGTGAGTTTTGTCCCATCAGCAAATAGAGAGCCTGAAGGCTCCACTCTCACAGCTTTACTCTATTCGCATCCCCGTGGCAGACCCCACTTTTACAAAGCAGCTTCTCTTCAGTCACATTTATACTAATGGTGTAGAAATGATTTTGAGAAATATATTAATGACAGTTGCACTGTATGAAGAGTGTAGTCAATATCACTGAATTTCACGTACAGCCATGATTGGACACTATTTTGTCATGTGTACGTTTACCACCATAAGCCACGTTTTAAAAATGAAAATGAATTCTATATTGGATGTCCCTTAAGTATTCCTTGTATTTTGAGGGGGCCATGCTAATGATTCAGTGGCCCCCAGCAATCTCAGCAGCTGCTTTCTGTTAGGCTTTGATAATTTAAGAGGAGATGCCTTTGTTTTCACATGCCATATTCACTATGTAAAGATAATAGAAACACATTTCTTCTTTTCATGGAAGCAGGGAGAAGGAAAGGAAGACTCTTCGTTGTGATTCCACTGGCTGTGTTCAACAGAGCCAGCCATGCTCAGATAGAAACAAAACCTTACTGGGAGATGCAGCAAGGGACCAAATGATCTGAGAATTGGGGATTACTTTCCTTCTTAGAACATGTGACACTTAACACATAAATACATTCAAGGGGTCTGTATGTACCAATGTATGACCAAAGCCAACAACTGATGTTGTCCCTTGGATGTTTGACAGGAAGGAAATGGGGTTCTAAAGCTTGGCGAACCTGATGATTTTCAATAAATCATAACTACTTATATCAGCAAACATACAAATACATTTGAGTAATCCATACAGCTGCTAATTATTTTATGTGTATAACTAAAAACTTTAAGAGAGGACTACCATGACCTAAGATGAAACCCAATTGGGTTTTCACCAAAGAAAGAGTGAAGTTCATTTCTCATGTCTCTCACCTGTGGGAAATGTGCGAAGGTTGGCAAGGTACCATTATGTGCCAAATCAACCCTGGCTATCCAAATGCAGTACAAGTGTCCCTTCTTGTAAACAAAGCGTTTAAGCAATCATCCCAAACCCCATAGCACTGTTGATAGTCAATGGTATAAAAGAAAGAGTTGCAGAAAACCATCCTATGAATAAACCATTGTCTATAAGAAATCTCAAATTAGGGTGAGTTTGCATACAGAAAAATCAGAAAAAACATATAGCCCACTTCGCATACAGCATTTTTATAGCAATTATTGACTACATTATTATCTCATTGATCATTTTTTCCATTTAAATAACCTAACATATTTATATGGAGATTTTTCTCACTTTTAAATATTTGATTACATAAGGCCCTATGCAGTCTCCTCTTGCGCAATCCAGAATACAACATGTGAAAGCGGTACTGCATTCTCCATTTCACAGACAAGCAAATTAATTATGGCTTCAAGTTTTTAAATCATTTTAAAGCAGTAGACATGATATATCAAAATAATAATAATTCATGATTTTCCTGCTTGGCTAGTCACCCGCTAGCCAACAGACATCAAAGAAAGAACATAGTTCAAAAGTTTAGGGTATAATTGTTACAGTAGCTGGCAAACCCACTGCCATCAAGTTGATGCCCACTTAAAATGACTCTACAGACCCCTTTAGTACAGAATAGGAATCTCCCTCTTCATTTCTGAGAGTATAAAATCTTTATAGGATCAGAAAACCTCATTGTTCCCTGCAGAGTGGATGATAGATTTGAACTATTGACCTTGTGTTTGGCAGCCCAACATGTGACCTACTCCATCACCAGGGGTCCTTATAGTATCTGGCATTACCCAACTAATACATCTCTCAATATATCTCACCTATTTAGCATATCTTGCCCACTAAAATATCCATTTTTCAGGGACAGGATTGAATGCCACTTCCTTCATATCTGCTATTGAGTCTTTGAGTCATATATATATGTATATCTTTCTCTATTCCATTTCCCTAGCACTTGTTTGTCTTGTGTTATAATTAATGTAGTCCATGGAAGTATTCACCACTAAGTTATGAGTTTCTGTGGACAAAGATTCTATCTTAATCACTTTGTCCCCTCCAGAGTGTCACTTGTAGTATCTTATAAACAGTAGGTGCTCAATATATGTCCGTTACATTAAACCAAATGAAATCGAATTCATGCATCTGGGTGATTAATATATTTCCTTCATTCAAGATCGTAGGGTTGGTATATTAAAAAGAAAAAGAAATCTATTACTTCACTCTGACTCTTGAACTTGGCAGATTAGAGTAGAATAAAAATGTGCTCTGGATAAAATGAAAATGCATTGTTTTACATAAGATATAGCAATTTTGAGAATTACATTGATTTACTGTACTTAGGCCAGTGAAAAATCTGTTGGTTTAAGCTAACTGTCATTAGTTTCAATTAAAATGTATTGATTTGCATTAATGTTCCTTAGGATAAATGTTGCCTGACTGGGGGTGGGGGGGAGAGAGAAACCAAAACATTTGCTTAAGCTTGCCTTGGAGCACCTTCAGAGCACATGAGAGTGAAATAGAGAGTGAGCAAGGGAGAACCCACCACAGAGGCAGGCAACACGTCCCCTCTGCTACTGTGCCTACTCTCCTTCCAGAGGGAAACAGTGACGCTGTTCTTTCACTGTATATCACCTACAAACTCTTCGGGCATATAGTGGCAACAAAGGAAACATGGGTTTAGACTAATTGTTTCCCAAACCCCAACAGATCATTCCAAGTATAGTAGAATGAGTGATTTTCAATTAATTTTAAAAGGCTAATACCAGTCCATTTCAGCTGAAATACAGGGACAGCGCCCCTCTCCCTGCACGCCCCCACCCTGCCCCCTGCCTCCCCAACACACACACACACACACACACACACACACACATTGCTATAGGTGTTAGCTGCAGTTCGTTTGATCACGACAACACAATGGAATGAAACACTGCCTAATCCGAGGTCATATCCACCACCTGTGGAGACTAGACCATTTTGATCTATAAAGTTTTCATCAGCTGATGTTCAGGAGCAAATAAAAAGTTCCTTCTTCTCATTCCCTTTTAGACGGGAAGCTACACTAACCACGGTCAGCATCCAAACCACATGAAGTCTCCATTGACACCCTCCTGTCTGCTGTGCATGATGTACATGTGACAGGGAATCAACCTGAATTGCCTTCATGCAAGTTGGGAACTCTATCAATGAACCAGCAACACCCTCAGATTACCCACCTATGAACATATTGTTGAGCCTCTGAGTCATGTTGAACTTAACAACCCTTGGTACAGCAGAACAAAAATCTACCTTGTTTTTTTGCCGTCACCACAATTGTTACGTTTGAACCCATTTTTGCAGCCATTGTGTCAATACAACTTGTAAAGTGTCTTCCTCTTTTTTAATGACCTGGACTTTGCCAAACCTGATATTACTTCCCAGAAACTGGTCTCTCCTGACAACATATCTGAAGTACATGGGACAGTCTCTCCCGTCGCACTCCTAATGAGTATTCTGGCTCTACTTCCGAGACAAATCTGTCTGTGCTTTTGGCAGGCTATGGTACTCACAGTACTCTTCACCGGCACCATAATTCAAACACATCTATTTCTTCAGTCTTCCTAATTCAGTGTCCAACCCTCAAATGCATCCGAGGCAATTGAAAATACCATGGCTTAGGTCAGGTTCACCTCAGTTCTCAAAGTGACATCCTTTCTCCTCAACACTACAATGATCTCTTTTGCAGCAGATTAACTCAATTAGTTGCATTATTTGGTTTTTTGATTTCCACGTGTTGATTGTGGATCAAAGCAAGATGAAATCCTTGACAACTTCAAAATTTTCTCCATTTGTCTTCTTGTAAATTATTGGACCATTTATTGTGAGACGTTGGGTTTTCATTACAATGGGTTGCCATCCATATTGATCTGCTTTTTATCTTCATCAGCAAGTGCTTCAAGTCCTTCTAATTTTTAGCATGCAAGCAAGATTGTATAATCTACATATCATTTGTATGCGGAAGATTGTTAATGAGCCTCCAATCCTGATGCCATGTTCCTTTCACACAGAGCAGCTTCTCTGAAGATTTGATCAGCATACAGACTGAATGAGTATACTGAAAGGATATAACCTGATGCACACCTTTCCTGATTTTAAACCACTCAGTGTTCCCTTGTTCTGGTTGCACAATTCCCTATTGATCCATGTATAGGTTCCATATGAGCACAACAAAGGGTTCAGGAATTGTGATTCTTCTCAATGTTACCCATAGTTGTTTATGAACCAGTTGAATGCCTTTGTGTAATCAATACAACACAAGTGAATATTATTCTGTTATTCCCTGCTTTGAGCCAAGATCCATCTGACATCAGCAATGATACCCTTTGTTTCATGTCCTCTCCTGAGTTCAGTGTGAATATCTGGCAGCTCCCTGCCAATGTACTGCTGCAACCATTGTTGAATTATCTTGAGCAATATTTACTTTCACGTGGTACTAATGATATTAATGTTCTATAGTTTGACTATTCTTTGCATGAGCATAAAATAGGTCTTTTCCAGTCAGTCGGCCAGCTAGCTAGATTCCAAATTTACTGGCATAGACAAATGAGTGCCTCCAATGCTCCATCAGCATATTGAAATAGTTCAGATGGTATTCGGTTAATTTCTTGGGTCCGTGTAGCTTGAACTTTGTCCTTAGGCACCATCTGTTCTTGATCATATGCTAGATCTTTAAATGGTGGCATGTTGAGTAGTTATTTTGGATATAAGAACTCTGTGTACTCCATACTGCTTCTTTTGATACTTGCTGCATTGTTCCATATTTTCCCCATAGAATCTTTTAATATTCCATCTTGAGGCTTGAAGTGTTCTTCCATTCTTACAGCGTGATATATGCTGATGTCCATTTTTCTTTTTTTTAAAAAATTGAACTCCAAGTATTTGTGCGTTTCATTATAATCAGGGGTTCGATAGGCACAATTGTATGGTTGAGATATATAACTATTATATTAAAGTCATCGAGAGCATGAGAGATAAAAGAGAGATTGAAATAATGGAGTCAGATACATTTCATAGTAGCATGCTTTGTCTTCTTGAACTGTCTTTTGAAATTTTTTGTTCAGTTTGTTTTATAGTGCTCTTATATTCTGTTGTACTGAACGTATGTCACAAACAATTCAAGTTTGTTTGAAACCAATAAGGTCACCCAAGGAGAACAGTTTTCAGCAGAGCTTCCAAATTAACAACTAGGGAGAAGAATATTCTGTTCACTTCTGAGGATTAGCCACTGACAACCTTATGACGAGCAGCAGAACCTGGTCAGATACTCACAACCTCATGAACAGTTGTCAGATGAAATGCCTGAAGACAGGGCCCTCGGATGGGCAGACATTCAAAACATGACTGAGGAAGAGCTGCCTTCCCAAAGTTGAGTGGCTTATAATTATGTGGATGGAATAAAGCTTTATGGAACTTCATTTTCTGGTGGGGAACCACTCAAAATAAAAACATATCTGCATAGTACCAGCCACTCGATCTGTCTATCTTCCTATTTTCTCTGATTTTCCATTCCAAGGAGTAAGGGTTGAACAGTAGGTACTCAGTAAGTTTTTGAGAATATAAGATAGAAATACAGGCTGGAGAATGTTAAATGATCATAGATAGGAATAAGACTGATAGAACTAAAAGTTGTGAACATTTTAAATTAATTCACTTATCTCGATCACTTACAAACTTATAATTATATAAATAATTGTTCTTTCTTTCTGAATCTTCCACTACTCTGCTGTCATTTGTAAAGTGGTGCATAGCATTTTTCAAATAACTAGTTTCACCAATGGTGGACAGCTTTCAGTTGGGCTTCAAGACTAAGATAGACAGTAGAAGAGGCAGTCCATTTGTGAGGTAATAGAAGAGCATACAGATTGCACTTCAACTTCAAGTTCTGTTTCCTAGGTTAATAAAGGCCTTCCTTTAAACTATTCAGGCCACCACAGTATTGTTCAACCTGCTTTCCCCCCCAAATTCTGAGTCTCACTGTCACATAACTCCTCCTTGAACTAAAGAGATCAGCTATAAAAATCTTATGAACACAAAACTCCTCTTGGGGCTCCTAAGAAATGAGAATCAGTCCAGACTCTCCTTGGTTTGCAGATCACTTAATCCTAGCTCTGTAGTTCCTTCCCCCCAATGTCTATTCTGCAATAATTTTGCAGAAAAAATTATTGAACAATACAATTAATACCAAATGCAAGTAAATTTTGTCGAAGATGGTTTGAAAATGGCTGCAGTACTACATCCACAAGGAACTGACAGAAACTCAAACTATATTTAGAAGAGGACATTGAACAATTAATATAATTGTTGACATCATGGCTAAAAGAAGAGAATATCAAAAATATGGGAACCTGTGTCTCATTGTTTTTTAAATAGCACTAGAATGTGTGAATTAAAAGAAATTATGGATAAGATCTCAATAAAAAGGAACTCCTGACACTGAATTATGCCCATGCAAAACCTATACATAGACCACGAGGCAGTCATTTAAGCATATCAAGAAATACCGGTTTTAAATCACAAAAGTCTGGGTCAGGAATATATTTTTAATCACATTTATTAAAACTGGATACTAAGCAAGTAACCTGAGAAGCTGTACTCTATAAAGAAGGAAGTATAAGGATTGGGGGAAAATTTATTAACAACCTGATATATGCACAAGCTTTCTAACAGCAAAGAAGTCTTGAAGTACTTCTTAATGAAGACCAAATTGATTTTCTCCTCAACATAAATAAAACAAAAACCCTCACATCAGACCAATAAATAACATCCTGATAAACATAAATATGATTGGAGTTGTCTAGAATTTTATTTTACTTGGATCCATAATCAAGGCTTATCAAAGAAGTAATAAGGAAATCAAATGATGTCTTGCATTGGGCAGGTTTGCTGCCAAAGATCTCTTTAAAATTTGAGAAGTCAATATGACACGCTGAAGACTAAGGTGCATGTGGGCAACAGAAAGATTTCTCCCAAGTCCTCTCCCCCATATATGTTAGACTTAGGACACTGCTTGAAGCTAATGATAAATGATTGTGAAGCTAACTCCCTGAAGGCAGTCACTTGCCAGACTACAGGAAAGCCCCGTTCCCTGCTGTTAAGGACAATGGGCTACTTCTCCCTAAAGGCTTATGACCATTAGCTTGGTTCCTGTAGGTGGGGTTTACACCCTACTGATATTGGTTTCTATGGAGATCCAAAGAACAGGTCAAACTGGCTCAGTGACATCCAAAGTTAGGCTGACATCCTGAATCTAGGATCCACCCATCTTGTCACAGGTATACCCCCCAATCCCTCCTCTTCCTATTGCGTGTATGTACCTAGATTGTCCCCCTCTCATTGCTGTATAACCTATAGTGCAACCTTTTCCTGTGGCATATGACTTTACCTGTAATTAGTGGGCTTGCACTCTCCCCAAAGAGATAAAGGCCTGGGTTAGCAATAAAGAACGCTTTAAAGGGCAGTTCTCAGACTCCCCTCTTGGCCTCTCATCAGTTCCCCCTCTCCTCAATCCTGTCCTCGCTCCCCTGTTCCCTTTCCCTTTGTCCTCCTTCCCTTCCCCCTCTCTCTCCATGTGGAGCATCAAGCGGGGCTGAAGTGAGCATGCTACCATGAAATGTGTCTGACTCCATTATTTCAATCTCTCTTTTATCTCTCATGCTCTTGATGACTTTAATATAATAGTTATATATCTCAACCACACAGTTGTGCCTATTGAACCCCTGATTAGTGGTGGGAGGCTGGCCCTTGCCCCACAGGTACATCTGAGTCAAGTTGTGGTATTTTCAATCATCTCCTATGCATGCTAAATCTCTACCAT
>NW_022111369.1:98382678-98383691 GCF_000313985.2 Echinops telfairi | reverse complement strand
TAGGCAATGGAGGGTGGTAATTGCAAAGATCTAGAAATAGAATACTGGGAGAGGCAAAGGTCATTCAGAGGGATGAATTAGATGTGAACATTTGAAGGAAGACAACTGCAAATAAAAAGGGACAAATTTTCAAGAGTAAAATAGGTAAATGAAATGAAAGGTGACGTGGGAACTATTGCAGATTGTTTCTAACACCTTCGTTTTGGAGGAGGCAATGCAACTGTTAATATTTGTTTGTTTTTGCCTGTTTGGTTTCATTGATTTTTAAATTGTTGCATGTTCCTTTGAGTCCACTGCTCCCCGGTTGGTCAGAGTAGAACAACTCCCTAGGGTTTCTTTGGCTTCATTAGAAATGATCAGCAGCTGGTGGATTGGAACCACTGACCTTGTGGTTAACAACTAAGCTTAACCATTCTTCACAAGGGCTCCTTATTTTTAAATTACAACAGCTATTTAACATAGGAGTCTTTCAAACCAAGAAAAACATTATTCCAGCTTATTGTAAATGCCTGAAAAGATTCATTAGGTGCAAAAGTTATCTCCATAGTTACTAAATAGCAACATCTCATACTCCTTTGAATCCCGGGAAGACTTAGTTTGCATGATTTTCAGTTATGACCACATATATCATTAACAATAATTATACACACACATAGAAATAACAGATTTTATTATTATTATAATAGAGCATTTTTATTTTTTAATTCATATGTCTCAGAGTATCAGGCAAAATATCTTAAACAAAAGTAGTGTAGAAATCAGAAGAACAATTTTTTCATCCTGAATATTAGTGAGGCTACTTTAGGAAATCCACCCTTTTTCTTATCATTTTGTTTATACTCTTGCAGCCTGTGTGTCACTCTGATGTTGAAAGGTATGCCCCTGCTATTTCACAGGTTCAAGCAGGGCCTCCAAACAAAAACAAATTAGGAAGATTAGTCTAGTAATCTAATTCCAGAAATTAACTAGCAAAAACCCAGTGGGTCAGGAGAGAATATTGTCTCAGATACTGA
>NW_022111369.1:98353900-98379233 GCF_000313985.2 Echinops telfairi | reverse complement strand
TTGCATTGTTTTCTCCTCCAGATTGTTTTCCCCACCTATCTTATCTAGCTAGACCTGAAGATATAATAATGTACACACAAAAAAGGACAGAGTAAAACAAAGCAACAAAACAACAACAACAAAAGAAAAAGGAAGAAAAGTCTGTAAATACTTGAAGGTCTGTTTGTTGACCTTTAGGACTGTTTTCCAGTCGAGTCTGATGGGGTACCATGGCCTGACTCCAAAGTCTATTTTTGGTATTCCTGGGACTCCGTTGCTCAGTTCCCCTTGCTGTTTTGTTCCACGCCCTTAGTGTTTTGCCTTGGTGTTGTGGGATGAGATCAGGCACAATTCCCACACTTTGTCTCCAGTGTTGTCCCCCGTAGCCCTATGGCTCAGTGAAGGATATTGTGTCTCCTAGTGGGGCCTGCCCTATGGTCCTCTCTGTGCGTTGGCTGCTCTGAGCAGGAATATCATCCTCAGGACTTGGTGGGTCAGGATGTGTTCCACTCTCTCTTCCTCCCCCTTCATTTACTCCTGTGTGCTCTGATCAGAAAGTCCCCCTCCCTGAGCTGTAATTTCAGTGCTGTCCTCTGAAGTGAATTCTTCTGCAGGGGAGAGGTGTTGTCCATGTAGTTGGGATTGGGGCCGGCACCTCAGACATCTCTATTGGTTCCTTGCTTCATGCCAATATGTTATTAAACAAAAATATTAAAAGAGTTAGCTTTTGTTTTTTCAACATACTCTCCAGTTTGGTCTATATACTGAAAAAGATATTTCAGTTCTTCTCACTCTTACTTGAAGAATTCCTCATTCTTTAATTTACACCATGTCAAAATTGGCATTTTGGGCATGCTCTAGAGAACCATGGGTTCCTTTATTGCTGTTGATTTGTTTTGAATGTTCTCTGAGTTAGAAAAAAAGGGCACGATCTGGGCTGCAGGGTGGGCAGGATAAGGTTTTCCAATGAAATTCTCATAGGGACGCCCTTACTATCCTTAGAGAATGTCCATTGCCAGGATGGAAAAATAATTTCCTGGCATGTTTCTCATCAGTGCACTTTCCCATGTTCTTGTAACTTCTTCCCAGTGAGCCCCTGTGATCATGGTAGGTCCACCAAAAAGTCTGTCAAGATTTTGGGTGACTTTTGGGGACTCCCAAACCATAATCTTCTGGGATGACTTCTCTTCCTTGAAGTTAGGTGACCCAGAAAATCTCCTCATGAACTTATGATTTGATTAACCCCTTTTAAAGATACTTTAATGAGTTTAAGACAAATGTATTACTGAGAGAACTTGTCTGCAGCTATCGTCTGATTGAAGACACGAGTTGAAAAAAACATGGTAATAAATCCATGCTTTATAAACTAAAATTCCAGTAGCAGTACTTTTAAAATGCATATTTATATATGGAATATATAACATATAAATGTATTTATACTAATTATATGTAGATATATAATTGGTATACGTGCAATATATTTCACTTTAAATGTAATGTTCACAGTTTTAGAATATACTCTGGTTAAACTGCATGAAGGTTTATTTAGCTTCCCTAATTCAATGGAACCTCTCCTTCCTCTTTGAGTCACGTGTATAGAATTGGATTCTCAGTCTCTCGGTTATTAGATGCATCACCTAGTATGGAATTTGAGCTTTCCGAATTTTAGAGTATTTATTGGCAAAAAGGGAATCATACAATTCACATAATGTTTCTTGCAAATTTTAAAAGTTAAGTTCATAAATATGAGCTCATGTACTGCAGAGGTTTAGGCAAAGGGCTGCTAACTTCAATGTCTATAGTTCAAACCTACAAATGCGGGAGAAAGATCAGACTGTCTATTCCTGTAATTATTTAGTCTCAGACATCCTATGAGCAATTCTCCTCTGCACTGTAGGTTCCCTGTGAGTCAGAGTTGTATAAATATGATTGATATAACTGATGTATAGATTGTTATAAAATCTGTAAGAGCCCCCAATAAAGTGATCGTTTTAAAAAAAACAAACACTGATTTGTTCTATTACCCTTCACCCAATTTACAATTAAAAGTTGAAAAAGAAAGAAAAATGAATGATATGAGAATAAGGGGGGAAATAAGAAAATGAAAATAGAAATAGAGGAAAGCCACATTTGAGTTGGAAGTTCTGTGGGCCGGGATACTTCCGTGTTCGCAAAAGAACATTCTGCCCCTGAGTCAGATTGAGACTGCCCCCAGAAAGACTGAAGAATTTATCCGCAAATGAGAGTTTTTTATTCAAGAGTTCATACACATTTTGTGAAAAGCCACCCTATCCTTGAATGTAATATCCTTGCAATGTAATAGCTAACATAATTAGAGCTGAGCATCTTTGGACTGGAGCTTATGGCAGAATTCTGTGCCCTTTGGCCATTTTTTTTGGCAGCCCTAAGAAAGCTTTGTAGCATTGCTCAAACAAAGTAGAGCCAAGGCAAGAAGCTGAGGTCAAAAGTGAGACCTGTCTGCATAACTGGCAGATAAGAGACTCTACAGACTGAACAATGGCATCGTGAGTATTGCTTGTTCATTTTCCTAATTTTATTAATTAGACAAAAGGCATTGGACCCTTTGGATCATAACAAACTATGATTAGTCTTGAGAGGAATGTGACTTTCAGGACATTTCATTGTGCACATGCAGAACTGTATAGGGATCAAGAGGCAGTTGTGAGAAAAGACAAGAGGATGTTACATGGTTTAAAACCAGGAATGGTGTGGTTCAGGGTTGTATCCTCTCACCATACTTATTCCATCTGTACACTGAGCAAATAATCAGAGAAATTGGATTTTATATATAAAATGTGCCATCAAGATTGAAGAAGGCTTATAAACATTCCACATCATGCAGATGGCAAAACGTGCTTGTTGAAATTTAAGAGGACTTGCAGCACTTACTGAGGAAGATCAAGGATTGCAGCCTTCGGTGTGGATTACGAGTCAATGTGAAGAAGACGAAATCCTCACAATTGGACCAAAAGATTACATCTTGATAAATGGAGAGAAGATTGAAGTTGTCAAGAATTTTGTCTTGACAGTCTTCTGAAAGCGGAAGTCAAGATATAACCGGAGGTATTGCATTGGTACATCTGCTGCAAAAAACCTCTTTAGAGTATTGAGAAGCAAGGATATTACTTTGAGGGCTAAGGTGGACCTAACCTGAGCCATGTTTTTAATTTTGCAATATGTATGAGAAAGTTGGACATTCAATAAGGGAGGCCAAAGAAGAATTGGTGTGTTTGAATTATGGTTCTGGCTAAGTATATTGAAAGTACCTTGAATGACCAAAAGAACAAAAATCTGCCTCGGAAGAAGTATAGCCAGATAAAATAGGCTGGATAAACAATGTGAAGAAGAAAACAACAGGACTGATGGTTCCAGGGGATCATGGGTTATGGTAAGGTGGCAGAAGGGTAGTGGTGTTAACCAACCCAGGGACAAGGGAACAAGGAGTGATTCAAAACCAGTGGCAAGGAGGGGGCGGGAGGCATGATAGGGAGTGATCAAGGGCAATGTAACCAAAAGGAATCACTGAAACCCAAATGAAGGCTAAGCATGATAGTGGGACAAGAGGAAAGCATAAGGAAATAGAGGAAAGAAATAGGAGGCAAAGGGAATATGTAGAGGACTAAATACAGGCATATACATATGTAAACATACTTATATATTATGATGGGGAAATAGATCTATGTACATATATTTATAGGGTTAGTATTAAGGTAGCAGGTGGACATTGGGCCTCCACTCAAATACTCCCTCCATACAAGAACACTTTGCTCGACTAAATGGGCATTCCATGTGACCCACATTCCTAACATGATTGCTGAAGACAAATGTGTGCATAAGGAAATGTGGTAAAGAAAGCTGATCGTGCTCGGCTATCAAAATATATAGTGCTTGGGATTTTAAAGGCTTGAAGGCAAACAAATGGCCATCTAGCTGAGAAGCAACAAAGCCCACATGGAAGAAGCATATCAGCTTGTGTGATCACAAGGGGTCGAAGGGACCAGGTATCAAGTACCAAAGAACAAAAAATCATATCATCATGAATGAGGGGGAGTGCAGGGTAGGGACCCAAGGCCCATCATCTGTAGGCAACTGGATATAGATTTGCAGAGGGGTAGTGGAGAGGAGACGAGTCACTCAGAGTGCAGTGTAGCATCGATGAAACATAACTTTCCTCTTGTTCTTAAATGCATCCTCCCCACCTCCCACCCCACCCCACTCTCATGATCCCAATTCTACCTTCCAAACCTGGTTAGACCAGAGGGTGTAGATTGGCGCAGATAGGAACTGGAAACACAGGTAATCCAGGACACATGAATCCCTCAGGACCAGTGGTGAGAGTGGTGATACTGGGAGGGTGGAGGGAAGGTGAGGTGGAAAGGTAGAACAGATTACAAGGATCTACATATAACCTCCTCCCTTGGGGATGGACAACAGTAAAGTGGGTGAAGGGGAGGGGAAAAAATGAATAGCTGATTCCAAGAGCCCAAGTAGAAAGCAAATGTTTTGAGAATGACGGGGGCAACAAATGTACAAATGTGCTTGATGCAATGGATGTGTGTATGGATTGCGATGAGTTGTGGGCAACAAATGTACAAATGTGCTTGATGCAATGGATGTGTGTATGGATTGCGATGAGTTGTACGAGCCCCCAATAAAATGATTAAAATATATATATATAGCCGGAAAGCTTCTTAGAGGCAAGGATGGTGAGACTTTGTCTCACGTATTTTGGACATGTTTTCAAGAGAGACAGATCATGCTTAGTAAAGTGGAGAGGCAGCAAAAGAGGGGACAGTCCTCAACAAGATGAATTGATATTGTGGCTGCAACAAATGGCTCAAGCATCCGTACAATTGTGATGAGGGTGCAGGACTGCACCGTGCTATGTTTTGTTGTGCATAAGGTCTCTATGAGTTAGAACTGATTCTATTGTACCTAACCACAAAGCAACAACAATTTCCCTAATAAGTGCCATAATCTTGAGTATTGTCTGTGATTTCTAGACAAATGTGGCCAATGCAATGACTTATCAAACCTGCTGAGAAGCAGAGAATGAATTAATTCAGCTTCATTAGCATGGGTCTTGGCCCTTCACTGCTGCTGAAATGATCATTTCCCTCCCCCTTCTATAGCTTCCAGATGTCAGATGAGGCATCCTCTTCATGTCTGTATTCTAGGTTGTACTTGCCCAGATTTGATCATTTTATTTTATAATCGTTGTATGTTATCCATCCTTATTTTTCACTGCCCTACCATACTCCATTTATGGGTCTTTTTCTCTCCCATGTTTCTTGCAGACTGTTTGACACGTTCCCACCCCCACCCCTGCAAAGTAAATGTTCAGGTTTTTGGTTCACAGTTTAGAGAACCGATGACTTTTTAGAATACCTGCCAACGGTTTTAAGAATGTGAATTTCCCATTACCTAATTCTAATGGTATGGGAAGATACGTGTATTCTTTAAAGACCACTCTTGCACTTAGTACTTAACGTCTACATGCTTAAGATTAATCTAAATTCACATAATACCTTGAAAACTAGTAACCTCAGAATTTTATGCAAAGAGTGTTTTACTCTTCCCTAAATTAGGCACTGATTTAACATCATAATTTGTAATCCCTGATGGAATAAATAAGTTATAGAAACTTGGATTTGAACTGGTTTTATGGCTAAGTAGTTGGGTGACTGTCTTTTAATGGCCTGACGCCCAGGCTCCTGGTTTATTAACTGAGGGGTTCAGATATGATGATTTTTAAGTTCCTATCAACGCTACAATTCCAATGTTTTGCAAATAATATTTGTATGTCAATTGATCTATTACTATTTCTATACTTTTATTCATTCATATTTTATTCTAACACCTATTTCCTCCATTTTACATATGTGATGATGGGTATAAAATGACCCGTTACCTTGCTACTTTTGAATTAATTCTAACTCATGATAAGCCCCTGCATTATAGAGTTGGGCTTTTGAGGTTTTCTTGACTGTAATGTTTACAGAGGCAAATTTCCAAATCTATCTTCCTTGAATCCACTGGATGAATCCAAAGAGCCAACCTTTAGTTTAGTGGTTAAGCACAAAGTATTTGCTTATCAAAACTGCATTTGGGAGCAGAGAATCTTAATACTTGGCAGAAATTTTTACATAAACAACTCTGTTGATCCTTGGGTAAAATTAGATGAAGATCCCTTTCTAAAAGGAAACCCAGAGTGTATTTGAGTAGCCTTTTTTGAAAGGTAACAGAACTATATTATCAACACCAAGGATACAAAGCAAGATAGCAAGATTCATGAGCACAATTTGTAGAAGACATTTGAAGTTGTTTTCACAGAAAATAGGCAAAAAGAAGGACAATATGAGGGGACTTCAAACAGTTTGAGGAAAATTTCCGTTATCATTTAATTCCATTTTCCCACAATCTTTTTTGAAGTCCTCTTGTATGCGTGTTTCAACATTCAAGTAATAGCTAACATTTTAACAACAAGAGTTCTCACAGAAGTGTGAGTACATAGTATTAACTATCTCTAAATCCTTGAGTTATAGCCATGATTGTTGATCCCTAGACTACGAACAGAGAGGAAAAATAGCCAGCATATTCGTGTTGCTGTTCTCAATGCGGACTGCAGCCCAAGCTGACAAAGCTGCTGCCCGGTCACTCAAGTGTGACTAAAGTGACCCAGTTCTGACCTGCAGTCTGTTCCATGCTGATGACAAATATAGTTTGTGTTCCTGGGCCAGCAGGACCACCCGTGGAGCCTGTCAATCAGTCATCAGCAGAGGCACGGTGGTCACTTTATTTTCAATGCTACATCATGTCTTTAATCAGAAGTTCCTTTCCCATTATGAGGGGACTTTTGGTCTACCAACATCCATTTCTAAATGTCTGAGCAGGAGCCCCGCTTCCTTTCTCTTTCCTAGAGGCACGTGTCAGGAGATCCTCAAGCCCCAGAGCAGTAGATGCTTAGTAGACCGTCTCCTCCAATACCCTTAACTCCGAGCGAAACCAGGAAGATTCAAATAGGGAAGAGGCTTGGTCAAGTCAAATGGGACAAGAGCGTTTGAAGAGTTACACATTCTTCTATATTTCAAGTGTAGGGACTTTCTCTAGCACCATGTTGCACTGATGTGATGCTTTAGATGGCTTTTGTGCTTAACGTTTCTATGTCTATTCTGTTATGATCGGCCAGCATGTGCTTTGCAATTCATCCTTAGCCTTGATCCTTATACAATGTGCTTAGAAAATTAGCAAAATATAGGGCAAATTATAGTTGCCACATTCCTCCCTTTAAGTGAGTTTTCTCAAAGTATGTTTGCCTTATATAGAGAAGCATGATACAGTCAAAAAATAAAACAGAACCCTTTCACATATTTGGCTACAATTGATCTATTTTTTCCCCCTGTTATAGCAACCCTATGCATTAGGTAAAATGGGCTGGCCCACAATCAGGTGGTGAATGCAGTAGCAAACTCATCTTGGCACATATAGAGAAATATCCTTTCATTAAGACTAGGTGTTAATGGCTAACCCAAGCATCTTGATCAATAGAGTGATGCCTAAGACATTCTTCCTAGGCTTCAGAAGACAAGAATACACTAAAACACGAAGCACAAATGAACTGATGTCATATATTATTTCTTCAGTAATTGAAATTGCATTTATAGTATGGTAGGGCTTCAAGATGAATACTTAGTATAAAGTTAGAATATGAAAAATGCAGAACTTATATGCTTAATATACTGGCATCATTGAAAGACTGGAATAGATTACCTCTAATGTATCTTCTCC
This sequence comes from Echinops telfairi, assembly GCF_000313985.2. Taxonomy (NCBI): domain Eukaryota; kingdom Metazoa; phylum Chordata; class Mammalia; order Afrosoricida; family Tenrecidae; genus Echinops; species Echinops telfairi. The sequence continues at coordinate 98,371,445 of NW_022111369.1, read as the reverse complement.
CCTATGTCCATTTGTCATAATGTGCTGGATTGCATGTTGTTATGAAGCTGGAAGCTATAGCACCAGAGTTTAAAATGGCAGCAGTTTCACCCAGGATAGACAGGCATTAGTTGTACTTAAAAGCTAAGATCGACTAGGAGGAAAGACTTACTTTTGAAAATTACATATTCAAAACCTTATAGATGACTGTAGAATATTGTCTGTTATGGAACTGGAAGGCGAGAGATATCAGTAGGAAAGTTCCAAAGTATACAGGAGTAAAGTGAAACATACCAATGATCACAAAGAGACGCCCGCCCGGCACTGTTTTGCTCTGTTGTGGATGAGGCCATGAGTCCCAGCCACCTTCAGGGCAGCTGACAATACAACGCGTTTATTTTAGTTCTTTCCTTGACTCGACTAACAAAGACGGTAAGAGTGCCACCTTTGTGCCCTTCAAATTAATCTTCTTAATATGAGGCCTCAAACAGGTGTTCAATAAACATGAGGTGCTTAGAATCTTAGTGACTTCCTGGGAGAGCTTTGGCCTTGACATGTTGTATTTGATGAAATTGAAGTCCCCTCTCTCAGAGTTCCTTCATTGCAGGCCACTCCTGAAGCCCGGCATCCCAGGATGATTTTCTTCCCTGCTCAAGGAGACAAGCGACTGGAGAAATGGTTCCCAGAAGGAATCGGGGTGGGGATGAGCAGGGGGAGGGCCACGGTTTGGAAGAGCCTGGACTCAGTCAGATAAGTGTAAACTTGTATAAATACCTGACTCGGAACTGAGAGAGAAGAAGGTTTTCAAATCAAAGTGCTAAATTAAGAAGCTTAATTTTGGCACTTCAGCTGACTTGACTGAGATGTTCATGGGAGGGTTTATGCTAACAATTCCCCTGCATCCACAGGAGATCAGGAGGGGAAACTGATAAGATAGCTTCAGGGGGAGGAAAGGACGGTCTCACTCCACTAGCTCTGCCTTCAGAGAGCATGTGAGGAGTGCTGAGGCTGGGTCTGTTTTGGTCCCATGCTGGCACATTCATGGCGACAGCATCCTGCCTTCCTCCCACTGCACTCTCCTTAGAGCAACAGAGCCGCCGCTTATGCTTCTCCGGGCTTTCTACAATTTATTACTGAAACCTAAAGAATCAAGAGACAGCACTTCGTGAGTCAGAGGGAGGAAGACATTGTTTTAGAACATAAGGACTTGAAATTCACATTCCGATGATGCCTCTCATCTCAGGTCTAACAACAATTTGCTGAGATAAACCGCTTACTCTCTTTGGACCAATTTTTTCGCATCTGGAAATGGAATCAAATCTCTTTGTTGTCTCCAGAGTGTTCTGTACCTCTAAAAGTCCCCCTTTCCCCTAATTTCTATATTAACTATATTTCAAGAATGCTTAGGCATTGACATCTTAAAAATCATTTAACATTAGACCCAGTAATTTCCTTGTTAGAAATTTAGATCAAGAAATAAAGAAGCTTTTGCATGAATATTTATCAATCAGAATATTTACATCAATATTACTTATGGTAGAAATTTTGGCAACAATAAACCCCACAATAAAAATGATTGAATGCATAAATTACAATTCATCAACATGAAGGCACGTGCTACACTCTTTTAAATTCATATCCCCTGAAAACCATTTATTGTCCCCTGAAAACTATTTGATGTCTTGGTAAAAATTCAAGTGAATTCCGAATGATAATCTGATATTAAAAATCAGAAGGTGATACTATGTCAGTTTTGTTAAAGATAAAGTGAGTGCCTCTGTATTTGTGTTCATGCAAAAATTGTGTGTAGAGAGAAAGGCAATTATGCAAACTGAACCAGGGGCTACTACATTGGCTCAAATCAAGAAATGTTTCCCTCAAGGTTTTATCATGTCATCCTATGTAGTCAATCTATATTCTGAACAAATAATCTAAGAATTTGGATAATATACAAAAGAATGTGACATGAGAATTGGAGGATGACTGCTTAAAAACGTACAATATGTAGAAGACACAAATTTGGTTGCAAAGCTGGCTTGAAACACGCATTGATGAAGGCCAAATACTATAGCTTTCAGCATGGATTACACTTCAATGTAGAGAAAACCTAACTCATCACATACTCTTGACAAGCAATGTCTTGATAAAGAGAAAACATTAATGTTGGCAAGGATTTCATTTTACCTGGATCTGAAATCAAAATGCATTGAAGCAGCAGTAAAGAAATTAAACTCCATATTTCATTGGGTAAATCTACTACGAAGATATCTTTACAGTGTACCAAAGCAAAAATTTCACTTTGAAGACTACTGTAACGCAAGACATGGTGTTTTTAATTGCTTTATATGCACAAGAAAGTAGGACAATGAACAAGGAATAGTAGAGGAAATTTTAATGTCTCTGAACTTTTGTGTTGGCAAATAATATTAAATAGATTATAGACATACAGAAGAACAAATAAATCTGTGTTAGAAAAAGTACAATCTGAATGTTCCTTAGGAATAAAGATGGCAAAGCTATGTCTCATGAATTTTGGACGCGTTACTAGGAGGAAACAGTCCTTGGACAATGTCATCATATTTCCCTTAATGTGGTTTCTCGTGAAAAACAGAATTAATGAAGCTCATCTATTGTGATAGTTACACAATCTCCTGTCAACTTGAGACTATGAAGAGGGAAGGGGTGGAGTTTAGCCTGCAATCAAGTCGCAGCTTGATGACCTCATTTGGAGACACTAAGGAGATAAATAGCTCACTGTAGATGGGACACAAACTCTCTGTTTGCCATTCCTGTTGATGAGCCACATGGGGCCATGCTGATGACAACCAGAGGCCTGGAGCTGGAGGAGCCATGTGGAGACTCACACCAGCATTGAGATACGTCCATATCCACCACTGGATCTACAAGACTTTCCACCCACTAGCCTGTGATCTTCCTGCATTCAGCATTATTGCATAGATGTGTGAGTCTAAAGAGGAATCTATGGACTATTCTTGGACATATGGCCTAATATTAGACTTGAGGACTTGATTTGGGCTTGGCTAGGATGTTTTCTTAATGTGTAATTACTCTTGGATATGAAATTCTCTCTTACACACATATGTGTCTATGAATTTCTTTCTCTAGTCTACCCGGACTCACACATCTGTGTTTGTGTTATTTCTGTGATAGGTAAATAGATGTTGCTCGGTGCCATCCAGTTGGTTCTGATTCACAGCAACCCCAGGTACAGCAGAAACAGCAGAAGGAAACACTGCCTGGCCCTTGCCCACCATCACACTCTTTCTACTGTTTGACCCCATTTTTGTAGTCACTCTGTCAATCCATCTTGTCAAGGGCCTTCCTTTTTCTTGCAGGTCCTCTACTTCACCAAGCATGATGTCCTTCTGCAGGGACTCAGCTCTCCTAGAAACATGTCATACGTATTTTAGATGAATTCTCACCATCCTTGCCTCTAAGGAGCATTCTGGCTGTACTTCTTCCAAGATAGATTTGTTAGTTCTTTTGGCAGAACATGACAGTTTCAATAATTTTCACCATATATCATGTGCAATGATTCTTTCAGTCATCCTTATTCAATGTCCAACATTCAGATGTATAGGAAGCTATGTTTTCATTGGGAGCATCTTAGTCCTCAAAATTCTTACTTATCATCACTTTAAAGATGCCACATGCAGCAGCTTTCCCTATTGCAACATATCTTTTGATCTCTTAACTGTTGCTTACATGGGTTTTGCTTGTGGATTCAGGCAAGGCAAAATTCTTGACAAATCTTGACAAATTCTTGACAAATTCTTTTGTTGATTTACCATGATATTATTTATTGGTCCAGTTGTGAAGATTTTTGTTTTTCTTTACATTGAATTGTAATCCATATTAAATACTGCAACCCTTGATCTTCATCAGCAAGTGCTTCATTCCTCATCACTTTCAGCAAGCAAGCTTTCATCATCTGCATAATGCAGTTTGTTAATAAGTGTTCCTCCAATCCTGATGCCGCATTATTTTTATATAATGCAGAAGCTCTGATTAGTTTTTCAGCCTGCAGTTTGAACATGTATGGTGAGAGGATAACTCCTTGTCATACACCTATCCTGATTTTAAAATGTGCAGTATTCCTTTGTTCTGTTTCCACAAGTGCTTGCTGAGGAGTCCTGTTGGATAGTGGCATGCTTGAAGATGGCATGCCACTGTAGTGGCATGGTGGAAGGTGATGCTTCCACCTTGCTGACCCTTTTACAAAGAATGGCATAGCCTTTGGTTTGCACCATGTTAAAGGGCAATTTTGACATCCTTGAAGGATTCAAATTGTACTCCTTTGAAATGTTGTTTTTTGAGTTTCGAAACGAAAAGAAATATGTTTTTGTTTTTTATTTTATTTTTAAATAAATAAAACAAAGAAATATGAAGGAGCAACATCAGGGCTTTAGGGTGGTGGGAGTAAGGTTTTCCAATAAAGTTCCCACACGATAGTCTTTGTTATATTTGGAGATTGACCGGGTTCATTATTAGGATGGGGAAAAAAAATCATTCCTTTAAGCACTTTTATTGGCCATTTTCTTATCAATGCACTTTTCAACTTTATTAAAACTGAGATTCATAATCAACCCTGTGATTATTGTGTTTCCTTTGATAAAATCTCTTTATAACCCTTTGAAAAGCCAAAACAACCTCCACCCCATAACTTTCTGAGCTGACCTCTCCAGCTTGAATTTAACTGGCTCAGCAGATCCCCTGAGAAACCATCGTTTTGATTGGATTTAATGTTTTAAGGCACAATAGTAAGTCTAAGACAGTGTACTGCTGAAAGAACTTGTCTGCAGCCATCCATGTATGGCAGAGACATTTAAATGTGTTTTATTTGGAATAAATCTATTGGAATCCTAGTGGTGGTGGTGTTAGGTACCATTCAGTCAGCTCTGACCAGTGACCCGATGCACAATAGAAGGAAAGACCACATGGTCCTGCACCATCCCCACAGTTGCTCCCATGCCCGAACCCACCATTGCAACAACTGTGTCAATGCATCTCACAGAGGGCCTCCACTTCACTGAGCATGACGTCATTCCATAGAGACCAGTGTCTCCGCAAAACATGTCCAAAGCTTGCAGCACGAAGGACCACCATCTGCTTGGGAGGAGCACTCTGGCCCCCACCTCTTCCACAACAGACCTGCTTGTCCTCTTAGCAGTCCATGGCACTGCCGATATCCTTCTCCAGTAGCACAATTCAAATGCCTTAACTTTTCCTCGGTATCCTTATTCAATGTCCAACATTCACGTGCTTATGAGGTAATTAAAGTGCCATGGCCTTTGGTGACATCCTTACTTTTCAATACTCTTAAGAGGTCCCGTAGCAATAGTTTTATTAGTCTGTCTATTTATCTATCATCTATCTATCTATCTATCTATCTATCTATCTATCTATCTATCATCTATCTATCTATCATATATCATCATCTAACTATAAAACAAAACAATCTGAAATACATATTGTCATGAAGAAGTAAAATCTTCTAAATAATCTAAGACACTAGGCTTCTTAAAAGCCTGTGACTCCTCCCGCCAAAGACAATTGAAAAGTCTCAGACATCATCTCAATGGAAAATAGTACCAACAGCATCCTGTCATTCATCTTTCTTATTGCATCAGAAGCTACTCATTTATGAAAATCATCCCATTAAATGCTCCCTAAAGATCTAGCTGTTGAATGTAGAGTTTGGACAATGATGATATAAAGCTACAATTTTCCCTCCGTTCAAAGAGCACTAGACACACAGTGTCAATAACCCTGTTTTGTACATTTTTCGTGGTGTTTATCCCCTGGGCACAGTCTGATGCGTGCAACATGACAGATAACCAGAAAACACAACCACACAAAGGCCAACTCTCCCCTCCAAGAGATGCTGAGCCGGAAGCTCATGATAGCTGACCATCTGGTTGGGAAATCTAGCAATGATTTATTTTATATCAGAGTCAATATGATGTCTGCTATAGAGAGCATTTTGTAGGATTATAATCACCAGAGCATTCCATGTTAGGTAGATTTATATTATTATCTTTGTTTTCACTTGTTCATTAGTTTCTGGAAATTGCTTCTGTGTTTTTATCTTTCATGGCAAAATGTTTTCTTATTAGAAATTGGAATTCACCATACTCAGTTCATTAGGGTCTTAAATGTTAGAGCAAGAGGTACATTAAAAGGATTACTTATAATTACTATTTTAATACCCAAGAGAATTTAAGAAGCTATATAAGACATCAGTTCTGTTTATTTTCCTGTATGGTTTCAAATATAAAAACTATATTGAAGGACCAGAATACCTTAAGACTACAGTCGTTTATATTTGTTTCTGCAAAGGTAACCACTTTAATTAGATATTGTCTAGGCTAACATCTCACCCCAAAGACAAAGAAACTAAGATAAGAGAGTGAGACACTTTCTTAAGGTCACAGGATCCAAAAGAGGCTCACCACCTCATTCTTGAACTCAGTCACTTGGCTTTTACTTGAAGATAGACATAGCAGCTCAGATTGCTTATTTATAGAAAATATGGATTTTATTGATTTAAGTATATTGAAAAAACTTAAAAAATATTTATACAAGATTAAAGTTTCAAGTAGTTACAAGTTGAACTAGTCATATACCTCAGTGTTGTAGGTCTGATTTACTCCTTTAGCCATTCTTAATGGAATTATATACCATTATTTTCCCATTATTTCTGTCACAGACCAAAGACATTTTTCTATCCAAATATCCTAAGGAAGCTTTGGAAGCACTCACTAGTCTATGCCAATAAATTTGGAAGAGAACTACCTAGCCAACTGATAGGAAGACATTCACATTTTTACCTGTTGCTAACAAAAGTGACCAAAAAGACTATGTACATTAAAAAAAAAATCATTAATATCACAAAATTTTTCTTCAAATTAAAAAATGGTGATAGCAACACATCCACAACAAATGTGCAGCCATGTTAAATGGATCTTAGCTAAAAGCAATAAAAACCAGAGCAATGTTTATAAATTTTTATTGACTATGCAACATCATTTGACTATTTGGATTGTAACAAGGTGTATATAGCATTGAGAATAATAGAAATCACAGAACTTGTGCTCATGCATGCTTATACCTGGATCAAGAGAAGCTCAACTAAATGAAGGCCTATTAGCCGGCCACATGTAGAAGATAACAACCTTGCTTGCTGAAAGCAAGGTGGACTTGAAGCATTTGCTGATGAAGACCAGAGATAGTAGCCTTCATTATGGATTACAGTTGAATGTTTAAAAAAATCCTCATAGCTGGACCAATAGACAGCATCATTATAAAAAAAAAATGATTGAAGATGCAGGATTTCATTTTACTGGGATCCACAATCAACTCTAATGGAAGAATCAATCAAGAAATCAATACTATATTGCACTGGACAGGAATGCTTCACAAGACCTCTTTAGAGTGTTAAAGAGCAAGCATGACAGTTTGTAGATTACAGTGTCTGACCCAAGCCATGGTATTTACAATCCCCTTGTATGCATGTGCGACTTGACCAATGAATTGGGAAGGTGGAAAAGGAATTTATGTACATGAATTATGGTCAGGGAAAAGATGGTTGGACTTACTTTGGACTTTAAGAAGAGCAAACAAATCTGTACTGAAGGATATACAGTCTGATTTCTCTTTAGAAACAAGGATGCAGAGGCATGGTCTCAAGTATTTGAGCTATATTACCAGGAGAGACCAGTCCCTGCAGAAGGACGTGGTGGTTGGTGAAGTGCGCTGGCAGTGAAACAGAGGAAAGCCTGTAGGAGGTGGATTGACAAAATGTCTGCGACAGTGGACTCAACCCTAACAAGGATGGTGCATGAACAAGCGTTCTTTGTTCTGTGGTACCTAGAGCTACGAATTAGAACGGACGTCATGGGTCATATGAATGTGAAATTTGAACAAGGAATTAGAAAGACGGGAGCATTTGTGCATTTGAACTGTTCTGTTGGTAAACAATATTGAAAGTGCTATGAACTGCCAGAACAAACAAAGCTGGCTTGGATAAAGTACAACCAGCGAATACTCCTTAGAAGAGAAGATGAGATTTAATTTCATTTACTATGGATATGTTGTCCGGGGAAACCGGTTTGTGGAAAATGACATAATGCTCGGTAAAGCAAAAGGCCAGTGAAAAAGAGGAAACCTCAAAGAGATGGGTTGATTCAGTGGCTTCAAGAATGGGCTCACATCCAGGTCTGATCCCTTAGTAACAGAGATGGGAGTGGCAAAACCAGGAGGGTAGGGGGACGGTTGGGAAAGAATTGGGGGAAGAAACCGCAGAGGAAGGGAGACAGGGGAGACAGAGGTCAATGTAGGATAGGAAAATAATAATAATTTATAATTTATGAAGGGGTCATGAGGGTGGGAGCGGGGAATGGACAGTGGAAAGAGGAGCTGACACCAAGGGCTCAAATAGAATATAAATATTTAGAAAATAATGATGGCAACGTGTGTACAAATGCACTTGATACAATTGATGGATGGAGCTGTAAGAATCCCCATGGAAATGATCTTTAAAAACAGGAACTGTGAGGATGGTGTGCACTGGACAGCGTTTTGTTCAATTGTATGCAATGTCGCTGTGAATTGAAGCCCAATTGACAGCACCGAGTTACAAGAATAACAATTCATCGTGCAGTTTTTAAGATAAATACTCCCAATCTAGGAAAGTTGGTTGGAGCATTTCTAACCATTTGTATTTACTTCTTTTTAATTATTGTCGTTTTCAGCTAATCAGGAATTTATTTTATGTAAAAGCCATGAGAAAGTCAGTAATCTCATACACCGTTCTCTAGATAATAGCTTTAAGGTTGTTTTTTTTAGAAGATATTACACTCTGCTTAACGAGATTTGGGGTACAAAGTAGAACAATTAAATGATGAGTAGCTAAAATGTTTCATAACTGAGAAAATCACCTATTCTTAATATTTGTAATTTTTAAAAATAGTGTGAAAAATGAATTGGGTTAATCTAGAAACTTTTTCTTTAAATTTTTGAGGAATAGGTAAGAATATTAGAAAAAATGACAATGCATAATCTGCATTCTGTGTGAAGGTGAAAATTAGCAAATATCATTGATATAAAAAATAAACAAAAATGTTGAAAATAATACAATCAGTATACTGAGCAAATAAAAAGAGATGCTGGATATTATATAGAAGAATGCTGCATCAGGTTTGGAGGAAGGCTTATTAACAACCTGCAATCAGTAGGTGACATAGTCTTGCAAGGAGGATTTGAAGCACTTGCTGATGAAGACAGGATTGCTGTCTTCAGTATGGACTACAACTTCATGTAAAGAAGAAAGAAATCTTCACTAGTGGACCAAAAGGTATCATCATGATCAGCTGAGAAAAGATAAAAATTGTCAAGGATTTTGTTTTGCTTGGATCCACAAGCAACGTTCATGGGAGCAGCAGTCAAGAGAGCAAATGCTGTATTTCATTGAGGAAATCTCCCTCACGAGGTCTCTTTAAATTGTTGAAAAGCAAGGATGTTACCTTGAGGACTCAGGGTTCAAGTCCTGGTATTTTTCATAGCCTTATATGCATGTGAAATTTGTATATCAAATAAGGAAGACAGAAAAAAACAAAAACAACTATGAAGTATGGTGTTGGCAAAGAATATCGAAAGTATCATGGATTTCCAACAGAACAAAATGATCTGTCTTAAAGGAAGTACAATCAGAATCTTCCTAGAAGAAAGAATGGGAAATCTCCAGCTCACGTACTTTGGACATGCCATCAGGAGTGGGAAGTCCCTGGGGAAGGACATCATGCTCAGTACAGTGGAGCTCCAGAAACAAAGAAGGCAGGCCCTGGACAAAGTGGATGGACACAGTGGCTGCACCCACGGGCTCGAACATAAGAAGCATTGTGAGGATTGTGCCAGACTGGCAGGGTTTTCTTCTGTTGGACATATGGTTTCTGTGAATCAGAACCAGCTTGATGGCCCCTAACAACAACCCAACAATACTCGAGGCAAGGACAACGAATAGGTTCCATAGATACACAACTTGAATAGGGAAACGAATGATATATTGTGCACTTTATTGAAAGTGCCTTAACTATGTGAGGACAGGGCAGTATCAGATCACATTTATGAGCACCTTCAAAGTTAGGATTACAAGCACCCAACATCAACAACAACAGAATTTGTGAGGCAACTGTTTCACAAATGTTGTCTTTAAAAATACAGCAGTCTGGGTAACAATGGACATATGCAAACAGTGATGGTTGGATCTCAAGAAAGAAAAAAACTCACAACTCTTACTCCTGAATAAGGTAATGGTTTTGATAAAATGAGATTTGAGAGATTGAAAAGACACAATAATACGAAGAACGAGCTTTGACGGATGAGAAGATACAAGTCATAAAGCAATGCAAAGAGTCAAAGGCATGTCATGCAAAGTTATAAAATGTAGCAAATATATTTTCTGTTGAGGCATTTAAATGATATGTTATGAACTATCATAAATTACCATGGGACTGGTATTGTACAGAGGGAGGCTGCATTAATACTTTGAAATAATTCTGATGGTGGCGTGGTGTTTACGAAGTCATCCTTCTTATCAGTAACTGATGTAGTCAGACGTGACTGCGGGTTTTTGTGAGATAAGACATAGAAAGGAACGTGGAAAACAAAGACACAGAGTCTTCAATCTATCAGTTTTTGCTTGCACTGTGGCCTTGGACATGTCCTTTTCCTTGAAAAAGCTAAAACTTCTGAGTTTCATGGGATAAATTCCTGGAGGCTACTTTAAGACAGTACTTATATACTCTATTTATATATCACCTCCTACTGTTGAAGAAGGCACTATGGTTCACAATCTTCTAGTTACCCTGGCTCTTATTATCTCGTTTATGGATTGTCTAAATCCTGTGTTTCTTGTCTATTACCAACCAGGCAACTCCTATTACTCATTTGCACCTCCACTGGAGAGAGGAGGAGGTAAAAGTGAAACCATTCAGCACTTCATTTGCTTGCAACTCTTACAAAAGATTAAGTAGGGAAAAAAAGATTAAAGATATAATTAATGCAAAAATACTGATGTGTTCTGTACTTTCTGTGTCTCCCCACTCTCTCCAAACATACTGTATTTTTTCTATAATCTTAGAATGTCTGACTTTTAAATACTTTAATTTAAGCATTACGCCTTACTGTCCTTCCTCTCATTACCCAAAAAATGAAACTGACAATGTGCTGTGGGTGGATTACAAAGAGTATTACAAAGAGTGTTATTTCTATCTGTTGAAGGAGAAGCCAACTCTCCTAATTCACTGATCTCATATTTCCAAGTTCAGTATACAACGTACATCTTATATTTTCTCATGTATCCTAGACATGAACCTAAAGAAAGTGACTGTATACTACGGATGAGTGCTAAGCATAAAGTTCATTGTCTTTAAAAGAATGAGGGGGAGGTTGAGGGAAATGGGGATAAACAATGAGTATAAGAATGAAGAGAATGTTCTACAACTACTTGTGGTAAGGATTATACCGGTCTGCTTGATGCAATAGAACTATTGAATTGAAGTCTATGTGAATTATATGCCACTAAATCTTTTGAAAATAAATAAAAGAAACACACAAACCAAAAGATCAAGTGAATGAAGATGATTGAATTAGTTAGTTTATTGTGCCAACCAGGCGGATAAACACATGTTGGGTTAATTGAAGGGCGGAGAGATAAATGGCTTAGTGAACCTAGCCTTTCAAGTTCTCAAGTCTCTTGCTTTGTGATAGTTGGACCAGGGTGCAGCTGCCTTAGCCAGTTCCCTGCTTCAGCTGGCAAGGCTCACTTCCTGCAAGACATCCCCAAGGAGAAACCGAATCGACCTACCCCAAAGCAGCCCTGGGTGTTGGTGCAGCCATGTGGAGATGCCTGCCAATGTTGAGATGTTTACATGTTCACTGATTCGGCTTTCTTCCTGCAGTCAGCATCATAGTGTATGTTTTGTGAGACGGAGGAGGACTTTGTGGATTGTTGTCAGACATATGGGCTAATGTTAGACTTGGGGGCTTGGGTAGCACTGCGTTGGGATGTTTTCTTGATGTGCACTTACGCTTTATATCAAAATCTCTCCTATACATGAGTTTCTGTGGATTTGTTTCTCTAAAGTACCCAGACAAGCACAATGATATTCAAAATACCATGTTGTTATGAAGCTTTAAAATGAAAAAGAAAAAAAAAAAGGGATGGGGGGGGCGGAATACTTTGGATAATGCAAAGAGTAACAAACATCAATTACTTTTCATCCAAAAACATGTGCTGGGTTTATTTCCAGCAATGTAGAGTATATGCATAATCTCTTTATCAGTGAAGTGATGGAGACAACTCAATATATGGTTCTAAAAAACTGATTAGAGATACAATTAAGGATCATTTCTGTCTCACTCTGTAAGTTAGGGCCATTCTGCTCTTAAAACACGAAAAGGGGACAGACTTTACGTAAGGATAATCCTTAAGGGCTCCTGTGCATCACTGGAGACAAGTTAGTACTTTTGAGGTCAAGAAGAGTTAGACTCATTACTTTGCACCTCACCGAAAACCATCATTGCTTTATTGTTGATGGACTCATCCATTTATCCTCCCCACCATCCCCGCAACCGATGGCTAATTCTCTGCCCTAGAGTCGTCACAATCTAAAAATGAAAAAGATTAGTCTTAAAAATACTATATAGGGGGTTTGATTTGATCAAAACAATGAACTTTGATCTTTGAATCACAAAGGAAGGGGTGGAAAAGCAAAAACAATTGTGCCATTCCTGGATATTGTCCAGGACTACATGGATTAAGTGTTGTTGAAAGATAATAAATCCTTCAGATCATAGGGGCAAAACAAAAACAAAACCAAAAACAGAAAACTATCCAATGGCATCTATGTTAGGTCCGGTTAGTATATTTGGCTTTGTTCTTTATCATGCCCATTCACTTGTGACCAGATTGAAAAACTAGGAAATTTGGGCTTTGTTGTAAGTGTAATAAAGGACCATCATAATAAGGGATCATCAATGCTTTTGTTTTAGAGCAGATGAGATGAGGGTTTACAATCATCCTTCTGCTGGTGTTAAGGAAGGAAGGAGTATCTGGGTGTTTCTGTGTGTGTGTGCACACGTATAGCTCTTTAGACACTACTAACATGTAAGGAGAAGGTATAGGACTTAACCACATCCAAGGTAGCACCGCTATCTGCTTGTCTTACAGCCTATTTCCTCTTGGGCTTGTTCTCAAATGTTCATATTCCTCGTTTTTTACGTTTCTAATGTCAGCATTCCCTGGTGCTAAGGCTCCATTTTCAGTTCCGACTATCCTTCTGCAGCCTCAGAATCCACCCTTGAGATTTTCCTTATATCAGTTTATATTGGTAGAGCAAAGCCAAATAACAGTTCTCTCTCTCTCTCTCTCTCTCACTCACTCACTCACTGGCTCATCTCCGTTCATTTTCTTGATTTCTATTATTTTCGGAAGTCCTTTGATCAGAAACAGAGAGCTGCCTACATTACCATCAAATTTGCTGAGTCATCTGTAATTTTCTTTGAATGCTAAGGGCTTTAATGTCATTAGAGACAAGGTCCAAGTCTGGTTGGTTTTTGAATATAATTGAGTCAAATTACATATTCTAATTGTACATCCTAATTTTTAATGAGGCTGAAACGAGAAGGGGTCAGAAGGGTATTTGTACTTACACAATCTTTCATGAGGTAATAGAGAAATAGTGATTTGAATCTTTCAATATTGCATTCTGAAGGAGGACAGTTGCTCAAAAAGAAACCCGACAAAAGAAAGAAACCGAGAAATATAAGAAAACTCAATGTCTAAAAGGAATGTTCTGATTTTAAAAGGTGGACTGATAATGATGTTTCCCCCCAGGTAAATTGTAGGGTGATGATTTGCTTCACTGAAGCTAAGTATGTACGTACATATGTTTGGAAATATAAATACCCTTCTGTGTTTGTAGTCTGTTGTGCACAGTGGCCCTCTTGATCCCTTGTTTGACGTCTTTTTGGTGTTTAATGAGTATGGCAGATTTTTAAATGACTACAATATTTTGCATATTTTTTCATCAAGAAGTGGAATATATTTCACCAGCCCTTGAATTTTCGTTTAGTCACGTGGTTTACTTTGATCAAAAGCACATTAGCAAATACAATTGAAGCCTGGGCTTGAAAAGCATATTTCTCACATTTTACTGTCTTTAGAGAGTCCTAGTGGCATTGTGTTTATACGGTGGCCTGCAGGGTGAGCAGTTTGAAACCATCAGCCTCTCTGCAGAAGAAAAATAAGGATTTCTACTTCTGCTGCCTTACAGACTTAGAAACCCACAGGGGCAGTTCTACCCCTTCCTGTAGGTTGCTATGAGCCAGAATGGACTCGATGAGAGTGAGTTTAGATTTTTTTCAAACTGTCTTTCGAGCCCAGAATCCGAAGTCGCCTGTTAGTGTTTAGAGAAAGGTGGTCTAATGGGCCCAGTGCTGGCCAGTGATTGGAAATATGTGAGACCATCTGGTGGTTAGGTGCCATTAAGTCAGTTTCAAAGCATGGACAAACCACATGAAACACAATGTGGTGCTGTGCTGTCCTCACAATTCTTGCTGTCGTTCATCGCCCTGTTGCAGCCACTGTGTCAATATACACTTTTGTTAAGGGTCTTCCTCTTTGTTGCTGACCCTCTACCAAGTATGATGCACTTCTTTGGGGAGTAGCTCTTCCCCATAAAAAAGTCTTTGAGACAAAATATCATCATCTCTACTTCTGAGAAGAACTCAAGAATTTCCAAGTTAATCCCATTTTGTTGTTGCTAGGTGCCACCGAGTCAGGGCTGACCCATAGCAACCTTATGTACAATAGACTGAAACACTGTTCAGTCCTGCACCATTCTCATAACTTCCTGTGCTTGAGCTCATTGCAACCACTGTGTCTGTCCAACCCACTGAGGACCTTCCTCTTTTTCTCTGCCCCTCTACTTTACAAAGCATGATGTCTTTCTTCAGGCACTAGTGTCTTTTGACAACATATCCAAAGTATGTAAGAAGAAGCCTTGCCTCGCTGCAATTACATATAGATTATATAGATATAGATCTCCCAGGTGATACTATAAGAAGAACTGTCCAGCTGAGCTCAAGCCATTTGTCAAGCCATAGAATTATAAACTAATATTAAATTGCTCTTGCTTTAATTGTCTAAGTTTCAATTCAGTTAAGCATCAATATCTGTCAGGTGGATTAATGTGTCAGCATCTGATATAGGCTAGATTCTAAGATGGATCCATGATTCCCCTGAGCCACTGGGTATATACCATGTGTAATCAGTCTGTACTATTGTATACCACTCATGATTAGGTAAAATAAGAGAGTTGGTACATGTAATTAAAAGCACTAGCCCTTTAAGAAAATGAGTAGGAAAAGATTGTCTTCGGTTAGCCTGCCCTAATGAAGTAAGTGCTTAAGGGTTTGGAGGGAACTGAAGCACCAGCAGACATCTGTCTGAGGACCATGAAAAGAAACCCTGCTGTGTTGTAGACATGATCACAGAGCAAGGAATGGGGGATGGCTTCTTGGCGCTATGAACAGCCTGTGATTGACAGCCAGCAAGGAAATGAGCATATCAATCCTATAACTGAGACCTTTCAACAACCAGTGAGATGGGCATTCAATCACAGGCCTCAGGAGACCAGAGACTTGCCTAGCAACTTCATTCAACCCGACTTGGACTCCTGGCCCAAAGAAACTGTGAGATAGTAAATTGGTGTTGCTTTAAGCCACTAAATGGTGTTGCTGTTTTTGGCAGTGAGGAAACAAACAAACAAAACAAACTAAAAATAAAAGAAAGAAACAGCCACTACCTAGGCCTCTGCGACTAGATATAGTCAGACCAACAATTTACAGAGATAATCCGTTTACAGGTTTCTTTGCCAGGTTGTAAATCTCAGTAGAAGGAGGAAGTGAGATTCCTTTGCCTCGAAGAAAGTCATTTTCTTTTCCTCCAGGTTCAAAGAAAATGTAACCCCTGTCAATGTCATGTGAATATAAAGCAATGAGGAAGATTTTATCTATAAGTGATGGTCTCTTCAAAAGCTAATGCTCAATTGGAGTCAGAGGATTAGATTATATGACCTCTTGAGGGAATTTCATGCCCTCATAATGTGGTGGCTCAGAATAATGTCATCTTTCCTTGGTCTGAAAAGTGCTGAAAGGCACTCAAAATTATCAGTCAAAGTGCACGACTGATGGGCTTGTTAATGTTGCAAAGGAAATGCCTTGTTCTCTATTATAACACAAACAAAAGGAGCATAACTCCCACCAAAGAAAACAAAGATTAGGAAAACTGTCTACTGATAAAATAAATGACATAATGAAGCCAGTCAAAGGCCCAGCTGGTTACAAACACAGAGACAAACTAGCCAGAGCTCCATGTGGCAGACTGAAAGCTGAGCTTTCTCTGACAGAACAATGGCAAGAGATTTCAGTGAATATGCATTGATTTAGCGGAGCCTCGGACAAATCCATCTTTACTGAGTGGCATGTACAAGTTCCCTGTCATTAAGTACAAATCAAAGTATTTAAAATGCACGCAAGAAAAAAAAAATCAATCCTGTAAGGCTTAGCATCATACAGAGAGCACTATGGGGGCGTCACATTTTTATACCATTATTCCTGAGCCACTTGCTTGAATCCTTCTCTCTCCACTCCCTAAGTTTCTCTTGATTCTCTCAACTTCTGACTTTTTGATCCGTTCAACCTGGAACTTCTTTACTTATAACTGTTAACTTCATTTCCTGACCAACGTTTGCATTTCCCTGTGAGTGGTCTGTCTGGGTGCAGTGGTGACACGTTGAACTGCTAATCACAAGGTCAGCAGTTTGAATCCAATAGCCCCTCTGCATATTGCTTGCTGTTCCCATAATGCGTTACAGTCTGGAAAGCCCACAGGGGCAGATCTCTCCAGCCCTGTAAGGCAGTTATGCGCTGCGGTGGACTCAGTGCGAGGGAGTTTGGTTTGGTGGTAGTATTGTCTGTCTTCATCCTAGGACGCACGGTGCTAACATCCTCAACTTCAATTAGCTGTTCTCTTCAGGAAGAATGCATCCAATTTAAAACAGGACTGACACAACATTTAACATGGCCACATCTCATGAAAACCTTGTTCTTATTTTCAAGTAATTATTGAAGTGTTTAAAAAATTCCTAGGATCTATTGAAGCATAAGGAGTACTTTGAACTAAGATTTAAAATGTGCAGGTGATGATGGGTCCTTCCAAGAAGGAGCAAAGAGTTTGGTGGACTCAGAGACTAGACTAATAATGCAAATTTTCTCATAACTAAATATATTAGTAACTAAATGGCTTTAGATGCTTGGAACCAAGACCAAAATGCCTTAATCATGGTAAAAGCTATTTGTTTCACACAAAAGAGTCCAATTGATATGGTCCCTCTGCTGTGAAAAGCTATTAGATGCTGGAGTTTTTTAGTAGTTTTGTCTGTTTTGTAGTTCAACCACAGGATGCAGAAGCTTCAAAAAC
>NW_022111369.1:98342802-98353524 GCF_000313985.2 Echinops telfairi | reverse complement strand
TTACAGTGACTGTCAGAATTTAGGAACATAATTATGCTTTTTCAGATTACTCCAGGACTGATAACGTCACTTACTTAGTGAATCCTTAAAACAAAGATAGTAAGAAAGTTATATACAATATTGTACATACATTTGGTGTTGCAATTTTAATTTGAACACATGACTACAGACTTAAATATAGTGTGATATAGTGTAAATATACTATATAAATATATAAATTTAATTAAACACACTTAAATATAATGTAAATATAGTGTGATGCTTCTCTGAAGCCATAGAACAATAGTGTGTAGAAGTTAAGGAGAAAATGTATTATTATATTAGTAAGAATGAGCATACAGCTTGTTCCTAAGAGGCAGAGATTAAAGATGTCTTTAAATTTCTCAAGTCTCCGAGCTGTTGTAGCACTCCGTTATGCCCAGCACTGGTCACTTTTCCTCCCCTTAACTCTTTTCTCTCTTGGTTGGGTTTGGCGATAGACGCATCATCTCACTGAGAAAAGCATTGCACCCTTAATGGTTTCTGAACTTGATTTATGACCTATTAACTTTCCAAATAAATTCCAGCAATCATGAATATTTTCTCTGACATCATGATGACTGGAGAAACATTGAAGTTGCCAAGGATTCACTTTGCTTGGGTCTACAGTAACATTTTATGGAAGCCTCGGTCAAGAAATGAATGGCATATTGCATTAGGCCAATGTACTGCACAAGAAGTCTTTAAAGTATTGTGGTGTAAGGATGCCACTGTGAGCAGTGTGGTACACCTGACCCAAGCCAGGACATGTTCAGTTGCCTAATATATATTTGAAAGTTAGACAAAAAGTAAAGAACATTGGGAAAATGATGCATTTGAATTAGGGGTTGATGAATCACATTGAAAATACCATAGACTGCCAGAAGAACAAACACCCTCTCTTGGCAAAAGCATGGCCAGGACGCTCCTGAGAAGCTAAGATGTGACAATGTCTCATGCACTTTGGGCATGTTATAAAGAGAGCTCAGTCCCTGGAGGGAGACGTGGTGATGGGTAAAGTGGAGAGTCAGTGGAACAGAAGAAATCCTTGAGGAGATGGATTGACAAAGAGGCTCGAGAGATGGACAGATGCCTAATAACACTAGCGAGGATGCTGCAAGAACAGGCAATGCTTCATGCAGTTGCTCAAAGAGACCGTATGCTTTGGAGTCAGCCCGTGGATAACGTATAACAAGGAAACAAGAAAGCAACAGGCGGCAACTTCACATCAGGATGAACTTGAAAGGAACAAACATTATCTCAAGATCTTTGGGGTGAGTGTAGAGGCAAGATCTGGCAGCGCTCGCTTGACTATACACACTGTCTCGTAGATACACACTCCCTCCCTCAGGACAAGTGTCTTCTTAGCTGTTATGTGCCTTTGTGCCTGTGCACATATTATCGTGGCCATTCAGGTCTCCTTGAGACTGTGAACATTCTCTCTTACAATTTATACCCCCTTAGGACAGGCGACCACCTATCCTCATTCTCCCTTCCCCCTTTCTCTCTCTCTCTCATCAGTCTCAATGTACTGCCCTTATCTGGTATGCCATTACTTGTAGCTCCATTAACAAATCTTCTCTTCTCCCCTGGCATTTTTTTCTTGCCCCTTTTCCTTCTTGGTTCTCCACCATGTCCTGGATCATCACCATGAACTTGGCTTCTTATATAAGCAAGTGGCTCAATCCAATTGGGCATATTTTCAAAACACCATTTGCATAATAATTTACGAATCCCCTTGCTGGACGCAATTGAACAAGCCCTTTGTTGGACTATAAGCGACTTCATCTAATTTCATAATAAGTGACATTTTCTTCTGGCAAGGCCGGGCTTCTTTCTCGGCAAAAGTCTCCTTACCCAAAGAACCAAGACAACTGAGAGGGACCTGGAGCAAGTGTACTAATAAGGGTAATTTCAGCAACTACCCTCAGACATTGGGGACAAATTCCACATTTGTTATTTTTTGTTTGTGTTGTTTTCTTATGGGGGCAAAATGCCACACAAAGGAGCACATTTGCCACAAACAACGTCAGATTTTCATTCAGAGACATGAGCTTAAATATTCTCTGTCAAATCACGAAAGTATGACTTTGTTTGTCCTCTCAGAGGATGTCCCTGGCTAACTGCAGTTTTCATGGCCTAGAAAACTTAGATTTAAAAAAAAATAATTTTATTGGGGGCTTGTACAACTCTTATCACAATCCGTACATGCATCCATTGTGTCAAGCACATTTGTACATGTGTTGCCATCATCACTCTCAAAACATTTGCTTTCTACTTGAGCCCTTGATATCAGCTCCTTATTTTCCCCCTCCCTCATGAACCCTTGATCATTTATAAATTATTATTATATTGCCATATCTTCTGTAAACTTACATTTTTAAATAGTTATGTAGATCTCTCACATTACTTTGTATTTCCAGTTGGCAGGAACCAATATTAGTCTATCCACACGATAGCCATCTCTAGGAGCCATCCTGACCCATAAAAATCGTAGAACCTCTTTTTTGCCAATTCAAACGTCCCTTGAAATTAAAAGATTTACTTCGGTTTATCCTGCGTATCCACCATATTACTCTAAGCTTCTATACCAATGGTTCCCAATCCTTAGTGTATATAACAAGACTGATGATCCTGTTAAAATATAGATGGCTATGCTTCACTCCCAGAGTTTTTGATTCCGTAGGTCTTAGGTAGAAACAAGGATGTGCAAAATAGTTCTAATCTAGATGCGAGGGGTACTGTTAGGTCCAGTACCATCAACTTCGCGCCGACTCATAGCTGCTCCGCGGACAACAGAGCAAAGCACTGTTCAGACCTGTGCCACACTCACAAGCGCTGTGATGTTCTAGTTCACTGCTGCAACAACTGCGTTTATCATTCTCATGGATGGCGTTCCTATTGTTTACTGACCTTCTCCCGTGCCCACCATGATGCCATTTTCGATAGACTAAGATCTTTTGATAACAGGTGCAAGTGGATTCAAATAACCCCAAACGGACTTTCTTACTTTGTCGCCTTGTATTGCAGTAGCAACAACAAAATATTATAATTGAGTGGCTTTTATAAACCCCCAAATATTTATTTTCCATGATAAATTGTAAAAGTCAGAACCATGGCCTTGACTAAGTTGTACATAGTTATGCCTCATGACAGCAAAAATGAGCTAGGCTTCTTATTGTGTCCCATTTACAGGAACAGAGTTCTTACGACAACTTTGAGCAGGGCACAATCCAATCCTTCACAATGACTTGTGGCTCTTAGGTGCCGGCGAGTCGGGTCTGGCTCATAGCCGCTCGACGTGTACTAGAAGGAAACACTGACCGGTCATTGCGTCATCCTCACAACTGTTATTCCTTTTGAGGCTTTTAGTGCTGCCATGATGTCAATCTGTCTCCTCGAAGGTCGACAAATTTCATTTGCTTTAACAAGCATGCCTGATATCTTTTCCAAAGACTAGTCACTCCTGGTAAAGTATCTTTGATGAAATCTCACCATCCTACCTTTTAAAGGAACATCCTGATTATACTTCTTTCAAGACAGAATTGTTTGTTCATCTGAAAGTTCACGGTAATTTCAATATTCTTTGATAATACCATCATTTAAAGGAACTAATTGTCTATTCTTCCTTATTCATTGTGCAACTTTCAAATGTATATGAGAGAATTGAAAATAACATGGCTTGGGTCAGGTGCACCATGGTACTCAAAGTGACAACCTATAAGTTAACCCTTTAAGGAGGTTTTGTGCAGCTAAATTGCCTGGTACAGCAGGCAGGTCCTTTGATACCTTGACTGTTGTTTCCATGAACAGTGACTGTGGATCCACGTAAAATGAAATCAATCCTTGACAACAGCATTTTTGTCTACCCTTTACCAATGCTGTAATTCAAATGCATCAATTCTTCTTAGATCTTCCTTATACAATGTCCAGCTGTCCAGTTTAGGTCGTGTACACATTTGTCCTTAAAGTGTCCTCTCTGCAGTTTAACACTTTAGAGATGCATTATAGCAGCGGCACCCAATTTCAGATGTCTTTCTTGTTCTTAATTTCTGTTACCATGGGCAGAGAGTGTTTATCCCAGTAAAATGACGTCCTCCACATTTCATTCTTTTCATCATTTACCATGATATGGTTTCAGGTCCATTGGTGCATATTTTTGCTTTCATTATGTTGAGGTACAATTCATACTGGACGCTTTGGCATTTAATCATCATCAGTAAGTCCTTTGAGCCTTTCAACTAACAAGATTGTCATCTCGATATCACACATCATTAGTAAGTCCTTTTCTAATCTTAATGGCATGCTTTCCATATAGCCCAGTTTCTTGAATTATTTGTTCAGCATGGAGAATGAGTAAGTATGCTAAAAGTATCCACACATGACATATATACAAATTCACATATGAATCATAAACCACTTAGTAATTCCTTATTATGTTTGACTGAACTTCAAGGTCAAGGTACGGGTTTCATGGAAGCAAAATTAAGTGTTCTGGAATTCCAATTCTTCTCAATGTTTTCCATAATTTGTTATGATCCACTAAGTTGAATGCCTGTCACAGTCAATAAAACCCATCGAAACATCTTTCTGGTACTCTGTGATTTCATCTAAAATGCATCTGCTGTCAGGCATGATATTCATCATGCCTCTTCTTTTTTTTGAAATCATTTTGAATTTCAGGAAATCCCCTGCCAATGTGCAGTTCCAATGATTTTTAAATTACATTTAGAAAAAAAATTGCATGTGATATTAATGCTTATTATTGTTGAGCTTGATCCTGTTGTTGAAGCCACTGTGTCAATTGAGCCCATAGAAGCCCTCTTTTTTAAGTTGACCCACTACTTTTACAGAGCATGATGTGTTTGCTTTTCCCCAGGTGTTAGCCACTTCAGATAATATATCAAACGTATGATATATGTTACTTGATAGTTTTGACATTCTCACTTATAAGGAACGTTCTTGCTGTACTTCCTGAAAGAAGGATTTATTTATGTATTTGCTTTTCTAGCCATCCATGGTACTTTCAAGATTCTTTGCCAATACCATAATTCAAATGTATCAATTATTGAATCTTCTTTATTGACTGTTCAACTTTAATGTACATATGAGGTGATTTTAAATACCATGGCTTGAGAATAGCTATGTTTAGTCCTCAAAGTGACATGTTTTCTTGTCACTATTTTGAACAGCACTTGTTAAGCAGATTTACCAATTGCAATATACACACACATGGGGTACCTCCCAAAAAATCAGAATTATTTTTTTCAAAGCTGTGTATTTCATTTTTTTTAGTTTACAAAACAACCATATCACCTTCAAGGTATTCTTGACTACACTTAATACATTTGTCAAATCTTTGATTCCATTCTTGGAAACATTATTCAAACTCATCTGTTTGGATGGCTGACAGCACCTCCCTCATTTTTTTCTTCACCTCTTCTATATCATCAAATAGCTGTCCTTTCATGTCCCTCTTCATTTGTGGAAACAAAAAGAAGTCTCACAGAGCATGATCAGGTGAGTAAGGTGTGGGGGGAAGAGAGGCATGCTTTGTTTTTGCCAAAAACAGGCACACTGGGATTGGGATGGCTGCATGAGCAGATGCATCATCGTGGTGGCAAAACCACAAGTCAGGCCTTTTTTGTCACATAGTGTTACACAATCATTTTAGAATCTCTAAATATAAAGCTTGATTAACCACCTGACCCGGTGGAATTAACCCCAAATGTACTATCTCCCTCACATCAAAAAACAAAAATAAATGAGTATTGTCTTGATCTTTGATTTTACTTGATGAATTTTTTGGTTGAGGCAATGATGGCATTTTCCACTGACTTGTTTAATATTTGCTTTCACGGTTGTAGGAATAACAGCATGTCATATCACCAATAATGGCCTTGAAAAAAATGTATGGATCACTTTGGAACTGTTCTTTCAGAGCATGGCATGTTTCACTCCATGTTCTTTTTTCTAGTCAGTCAGAACCCAAGGCATAAATTTGGCAATATCCCTTCTCGTTCCCAAATCTTCCATTAAAATTTGCTGAGCCTAGCTCCAAGATTGTCCAGATAAGTTCCCCATCTTTTCAATGGTCTCTTGTCAGTCTTCAAACACAAGTGCACACATTTTGTTGACATTTCATCCTTCGGGATATTGATGGACATCCAGAGTAAGGTTTATTATCAATCGGCATTTCACCTTTTTTGAAATGAGAAAACCATTCATATGCTTGAGTTTTTCCCATAGCCCTGTCCTTGTAAGTTGTATTCAACATAACAACAATTTCTGCATCATTTTTCCAGAGAATGAAACAGAATTTCACAGCAGCATGCCATTCTCTTAAATTAGCCATCACACACACACACACACACACACACACACACACAAAGAGTTTGAGTGAAACCGCTTTTATGACAAAATTCACTGAAACCAGAAAGAATCTTCCCAGATGATGCCACTGGGTTCACTAACTCAGAGCAAGTTGCTTGATGCTTGCCTAATGCAGGGGGTGGGGGTGGGGGGGTAGGGGGAAATGTGTACTATGAAAACTCTGCCCAGTGGATCTTTTCTCCAGTTTTGTTTTTTTTTTTTTTTGGTTACCCCGTCCTATCCATGAACTAGACATGACTTACCTCAGAGATTTCTTATGCTCTTGGAATTTAGATAATTGAATCAATTGGTGATAGATATTGTCTATATAGACTGGAAGACCATGTTATCATTAAACATCACAAGTCCAATTAGACTTTTGTGAGAATCAGGGATAAAAATTTAAAATGAAAGCAATCAAAACACAATAATTCTGTGCAAAACTTCAGTATTTACTATGTCCTTTGGAGACATTCCTCTGAATTACAGTGATGTGACTTTGATTTATGTGTTTTCTATTAGATCTAACTCAAGGAGCTGTAATAATGCCTAAAAGTAGAGTAGTTGCTAAATAACCATTATTTAATAGATCTTTCAAACATGTTATTTTAATTTTAAAAACCAAGCCAGAATTTCAAAGTCAAATAGTTAGACTTTGAACATAGTTCTTTAGATATCTAATCCATTGTCTTCTTTTCCCCAGCAGAAGCCAAACAAAAGACACAATCTTACCTCAATCAATATTTTAAATCACCTACCAACTCTTTCGTGAATGTAGTCACAAAAAATAAATATATCCTTTCTGTTGTTTTCCAGAGAAATAACATTTTCCCCATTCTATTTAATGAGAAGATTTTAAAAGACTCGAGATATTGGCAATAGCTTCAGTTTTTGAAATATATTAATATATAAAATATAGTTTATATTTGTTTTTTCATCTTTTCCTTATTTTACTGTTCCTGCAGTTTAATAACTGTTACCATTCAAAAGGGTCATGATAAATAATCATAAAGTATTTCCTGAATCACATTTACTATGTTTGTAATGTTAAATGTATTTTTCTGTACAATAATTATGTAAATTTAGCAATGGAGTATATAATTTTTTGTTTATTATTTTCCCAACACATATTTACTGAGTACTCAATATCAAATTCCATGCCATGTGCTTGTGGCATAATCCTACCTGTATGAAGTTCTTTATCTACTATGACCTTAAACATAAGTCGTTCTAATGAAGACAGTCAAAGTATGATCCACATATGAACCTAGGTTTCTGGGAGTGAAGAAAAATCTTCAGAATATGGAGGAAAGTTTTAGTGGGGGCTGGAAAAATGGATCGGTGATAGCTAGGCAAATACAATGGCAAAGAAAGAGATTCCACCTTAACCCAATATTAGAAAGACCGAGTAGTGAGAGAGAACACGGTGCATCTGAAGAACTAGGTATCACTGAAGGTGCCTGGCGTGTTGTGGGAAGTGGGAAAACTGAAAGAGATGGGGTCAAAGACAAGACGCCAATGTGGGAAAGCCCGGTCAGCTCTGTTACGGACTTGAGACTTCATTGAACATTTCTGAACTGGGTAATGTTATAATGAAATATGCATTTTATTATTAATTTGTAACTTTTATTTAAACAATTATTTCAAGGCACATTTAATATCATGAGTGCAATACTGAACACCCCAATAGAGTGATGGTCCACATCCCCCGCTACCACCATCACAATACACCTTCAACAGGGCTCTGTGGACTGGAACTGGGAGTGAATAAATTTCCTTATTGGGAAAAATTGATAATGCTGTTTCATCACAGCTGGTAATCTTCTATGATCTAGTTGTGACACGAGTGCTTATAATGTTTTGAACAGTTTATACCTGACTTATAACTACACCTCTGCATTTGTAAGATTTTCTGCAGAAATAGAGACTGCTCAAAGAACACACAATTGGTTAAAAGATAAACAGATGTAAGCTTCTAAGTAAGCATTTAAAAAGAATTCATTCTGACTTCTCCTTTGAATTACCCAACAGATATGCTAACAAGAAGTTTCTCTTTGCATTTCACATTTTGTAGAGTCTTAAGATATTTAAGTTGAACTAATAATTTTCTTTGCTTGATTTATATCTTGCTGGTGCAGCAAGTTGTGCCACAGGCGGCTAACTGCAATTAGTTGTTTGAACTCACTAGCCATTTCTCAGGAGAAAGATGAATCTTTCTGCTTTCACAACAATGTATACACTCTATAGAGTTTATGAAGGAGCTCTGGTGGTGTAGTGGGTACACCTCGGGCTGCAAACCACAATTAGAAGCCACCAGTCATCCCACAGGAGAAAGACATGGCTTTCTGTTCCCACATAAAGTTACAGTCTTGGATACCCACAGGGGAGGTTCTACTCTGTTCTATAGGATTAGTGTGAGTCAACATTGACTCACTGACAGTAAATTAAAAATAAATGAATAAATATGGTTTATGTACGGTCACTATGAGTTGCAATCAACTCAATGGCAGTATGTTGATTGGAGTTTATTACCAAAAGAAAAGAAAAAAGAAGAAGACGTTTGGAGGATTAGCCTATATATGTATTAGCCTATATATGTATTTATAGGAATGTACCTTCTAAACAACAACAACAATAACAACAATAAAACACTGATTTGTCAAAACCGGGAAAGTTATGATGGAAAAGTCTCAATTACTTATCTGAAAATGCATATTTCTTTCCTTACTGGCAAGTTTGCACATAATGGTGACTTGTGTTTGGTTGTGATGTATATTTTGCCTCTGGTATTTTCAATACCAGCAGGGATGCTTAGATACTTATGGCGAAGGGATTCCTGTGGAGCTTCAAGATTAAATAAGTTAGAACAAAATTCTGGCAATATATTTCAGGAAAATTAACCAATGAAAACTCTATGGGACACAAAACAGTGTCTGGCACTTCTGTTCCTTTACTTCGGATGTGTCTCCAAGAAAGAGGAGTCACTGGTGCAAGACAATGATATTGACAAAGTGGAGACAAGTGAAGCTGAGGAAAGCCCTCAGTGGCATGCTTGGCGAAGCAGACTCCAGCATCCCAGTCATCATGAAGATGGGTCAGGACTGGACATGTGCTCTCTTCCACATATGCTCATCAGGAGCCAGCCGTTCCTCCATGACAAAGACAGCAGCAACCACAGGGACCAAGGATGGAAACCTCTCCCTGGGGAGTTCGTAAGCCTGGAATAATGAATAGAAATAAGTAGATGTTTGTTGTTCATTGAAGTGTGTTCACCAAATTATGTCTGTGACATAATTTTCAGTATTGTAAAATTACCTTCCATTTAAAAAATCTAATTTAAATATCCTTGTTGTTTGGGGCATCTATGAGACAATTGAAAATACCATCGCTTAGGTCAGCAGGTGCACCTTAGTCCTCAAAGTAACATCCTTGCTCTTCAACACTTTATTGCAATGACCACACCAAATTCATAGGCAATACTCATGATTATGGGAAGCTCTGGTTGCATAGCAGTGATGTGTTGGGCTGTTGAACACAAGGTCAGAAGTTTGAACCCACTAGTCACTCCATGGGAGAAAGGTTTGACTTTCTCCTTCACCAAGTTGGAGATTATTGCCAGGCACATGCAGATCTTCAAGGAAGGTCAATACGCTGGTGTGGACAGGAGATGAAGACTTTTCCTCCTGACCCCACAGAGCGAGGAAGCCTTCCCTTACAGCCATGGTTTTGAATTCAGACCTCTATCCTCCTAAAATGTGAGGGTTTAAATTTCTTTATTTCTAAATCATCTACTTGTAGTACCTCTATTATAGCACGATTAGATAGCTAAAAAAATCAATTAGAATTTCATAGAAAGTGACTAAATAAATAAATGTTTCGTTTCATATAGAAGGTATGCCTGACTCGCCACTGCCCACAGTGGACTGAGTGACAAGTGGAATGGTACATGACGGCCTCATTCTAAAGACTATGAACTTATATAGGGGTGGTGACACACTCACAAACACCCCAAATCGTACACACCATCATCCTGCACCCCCAAAATCAAGGCTAACTCTGATACAATACTTCTGGGGTACGTGACTGGTACATCTCCTTCTTCCAAATATTCCTTCTGCAGTCAACTCAATTTGTCTGAGTCCAGATGCTTTACCCAAATCAAATCAAGCCTCGAAAGATTTGGACTTTTCCCACTGCTGTTTACATTACAGTTTTGAAAAATAACTTCACTGTGGCTTAGTTAATTGTCCCTTCTTTCAGTTTTCTATCCAAGTAGATGCATACCTATGCACCACACAAATCAATGAGCATTGGCACGTCCTATAGATAGAT
>NW_022111369.1:98306967-98342702 GCF_000313985.2 Echinops telfairi | reverse complement strand
AAAATACATCCCCATGAGGAATTGTGAGGGATCAATTCATAAGCAAAGAAAACATGCTATTCTCAGCAAGAAGACAATTCCTTTTGCATCGGTTACTGTGATAAATTACTCCCCATAACTCAGAGAATGTTTTATAAAGGGCCACAGTCAATCTTTTAAGATCCACTAGTTGACCTGCATTAAAAGCTGAGAAAGAATTGCACACTAATTCTGAACAGCTTTGTGTAGCAGGCCTGTTGTGAGAGAAATTATGGATAATAATAAAAACATACAGCCTTTGTATAACACTCAAATAGGCAGTGTTGCCCCACCTCTTGTGATTGATGCCATTAATGAATCACACTTAAACCAATCAAACCTCTTTCCAGTCAGTCCCACCCATTACACCACAGTGAACACCGGCTGAAGTAAAGTTTTGCTGGAGATAATTCAAACCTAGTGGCAGCAATACATCTATAGGGAACTGCTAGGAATTGAAGCTGGATTCAGAAGAGGGAATGAGTTAAGGGATTTGCTGCTGACTACATCTTGGTCGAAAGCAGAGAATAAAAGTTGTGTACCTGTGTTTTACTGATTATGCAAAAAGCATTCAACTTTGTGGACCCTAATGAGCTGTGGATAACATTGCATGAACAGGGAATTCCAGAACACTTCATTGTGTTCCTCCGGCATTTGTGCATAGACTATGATACAGACTGTCCAACCGCACAGCAGATAATGCAGGGTTTAAAATCAAGAATTGTATCCTTTCACCATACATATGCCATTTTTATGCTGAGCAAGTAGTCTGAGGCATTTGCCTTTATGAAGAACCACAGTGTGGGCCTTGGAGGAGGAAGCATGTATCCACCAGCTGTGATACCAAAAAAAGGGTTGTGGGGCTGCTGAGCTCAAGGTCCACGGAAGAAACTCACAAGCCGCTCTGTGGGAGCAGATGAGCCTTCCTACTCCCACAACGAGCGCCAGTCTCAGAAACTCACAGGGGCGGTCCCCCCTTGTTCTGTTCCATAGGGTCCCTCTGTGTTGGCAGCGACTGGATGGCAGCGACTTTTGGTTTAGTGACACCAAAAGATGCTATTTAGCTTACTGATGTGAAAATGGTTTGGAGTATTTACCAATGGAAATCACAGACTACAGCCTTTAGTATGGATTACACTTCAACTTGTGGAAATTAAATATATATATATAAAATTCTCACAAGGGGCCAATAAATAACATCATGTAAACTGATCAGTGTTTCCAAAAGTAGATGATACCCGGCCCTCCAGGATCGCTGGAAAGATCCGCAGGGAGTGGTGGTGGAAAAGTAGATACCAGAGACCTATGCTTTATCCTGGATTATGGGCTATAATACAAAAGTTTTTAATTTTCAGGGGGATGCTGATCTTTTTATTTTTTCTGAAAAGGAGGCAGTAAGCCAAGTCAGTCTGGGCACCCGTGTGATAAAGAATGGATTGGAGTTGTCAAGGATTTGGGATCCACAATCAGCATCTCTGGAAGGAACAGTCAAGAAAGCAAGTGTATTACCTTGAGGAAATATGCTGCAAAAAACCTCCTTGAAAATATTAAAGACGAAACATGCCACTCTGAGGAGGAAGGTGAACCTTATCCAAACCATGGTATTTTCACACACATGACAAAACCATACAATTAATAAGGTAGTCAGAAGAATTAATACTTTTATACTTGAATTTGGTAAATTTAAGATCAACAACCAAATCTTCCAAATAGAATCAGAATGTTGCTTAGAAGTGAGGACGGAGTGTCTTTATCTCACATTATTTGAACAGGTCTCTGGAGAAGGACAGAGTTAATGGTACAGTAAAGAGGTCATGGAAAAGAAAATGACCCTTAATGAGATTAACTGATACCGCAGCTACAAATATGGGGCCCCCAAAGCAACTATTGTGAGGGCGGCACAGGGCTGAACACCACTTTGTTCTGTTGTCCCTAGAGTTGCTGTGGGTTGGACCAAAGGATGTTCTTGCGAGGCGCCATCAAGTTGTTCCCAACACACAGTGCAACTATGGACAACAGAAGGATACAGCACATGGTCCCTCCCGACATCACTAAAAACCACCTCGAAACATGTGCTCTCTCGTACTCATTCTGGTAAGGACACATAGCAAAGCTTTCTGAAAGGATACTTTACGGAACGTTTGCACTCTACATTAAATGTTCCAAAACAAAACAAAAGCATAGTCTTCAAATTCAGGTCTGTCTGTGTTCCAGGGTCCCCCCTTCCTACCTCCCCAAATGTTCCAGTTGTCATCTTCCATCCTTGTTGATATTTGCTCTCTTAGGTAATGAGACAGTGTTTTCACCAAGAGTCCCACGTTGTCCTGAAACAAGCTGCCAATCCATTACCGCAGCTCTCTGGTTTTCTCAGTTTGTGAAATGAAGGCCCCTGGCCACACCACTTCAGTGACGTGTGCTCCTTACTGTGACCCCCTCCATGTTCCATGTCATCTTACTTCATTGGTTCTTTATTATACTATACTTAAAAGCCTAGGATGTGAACTTTTTGTGCTAAAATTCTCCACCTCTCCTCTCACAATAACTTTCCCCTAACTCACAAAGCTATGCACTCCTACCTGGAACCATATAAATAATAGTCAATTTGGTTTCAATTCCAGGCAGATGAACCCTGCCTTTACACAATGACCCCTGGCAATCACAAGAAATGAAGCATGTGCTTTTCCCACCCATAGTGGAGAAAGGTTGGAGACACTTATTCCATTAGTTTTTTCCCTATCTTTCAAGCTCCATTGCAAGTAGTACCACCCTAGCAATAACCTGGAATGGGACCTTGAAAACCTATAGAATCAATTCTGCTTTGCCTACTTCCCAGGCATCTGGAGAAAGGGAGATTATCTGAAAACCCATTAATTTGAAGGCTTACTATCTTACTCCCATAAAAGCTTGAAGTTTCATTTCTGACTCTTCAAATGTATCACATTGTGAAGATAAGGAAGCAGAAGCGAATTACAATTTGTAGCCTGAAGAAGTACCTGATTTTGGGGGGATGGCATTTCCCAGTCCTAGGTCTGCCACATTGTGTGGGAATGTGTTGGTGTGGGAATCTCTGGACATACCTGACGTAATGAGTGCTGTCGTTGATTCCTCAGTACTTAAGAATCTACAGAAAAACGCATAGAGGGATAGAAACAAAAAATACCCCCGAGTCCTACCTAGTTGTAACATCATCCAAGTAGACCTGTTTTGTGAGCTCAGTCTTAGGAGTCAGTAGAAATTGGTACCATTTCTGTTAATCATCGAATTCTCTCTTGCTTCAGGAAGATTTTCCCGCTCTGCGTCCTCTATCTTGCATGTCTTGCTCATCACGTCCACTCATTCTCCAGAGAGCTTCTTCGTTCTATTTGGTTTCAGGATACTTTCCAGATCACATTCTGTTCCCGGAGCTTGTTTCTCTTGATTTTCCTCATAGTTCCCTGTACTGACCCCCAGTACTGCTGGTAACAATGTATTGTGGGTGTCACTGAATGGTGCCAAAGACTAACAAGCTGAGTTTAGCTCATCTGAGATGATTCATAAGAAAGATATGTTGATGTACTTCTGAAAAACCAGCACCTAAATAAATGCCTTCTAGATGACCAAGCGACTCAGACATACGTGGGGTGCCTTGAGTCAGACTCTACTCTAGCAACAAGATGTAGGCTTCATGTTGTAGAGCTGACATAACTGAGGGGAGAACATTTACATTTTTCTTTCTTTTTATTAACTATTTTCAGAAAGCCTTATGCATGAAGGGTTTAGATGAGAATGTATGAAGAAGGCTTGGAAGGAGCTATTGTACTGTATTAGGAGAGAGCATTAAGGAGTTGGGGTCAAAAGTAACAGATAAATAAATGAAATTGGAAGCAAGAGAAGAAGGTTTCTCTCCCAGGGTTAGCATGGAAGTAACATCCTTCTAACGATTGCCTCCCCCCTCTCTCCTTATATTAGAGTACAAAGCATAAGTGTAAAGCTGAAAAAAGAAGTGACTACGCGAACCTTGCTTTCTAAGCTATAGCTCAGAAGACTGAACATAAAAGGGAAAGGTTTGTTTTCAAAGGAAGGAAAGATAATAACATGAAAAAAATCAGAAATCAAAGATGTACAGCATGCAGCAAAAAATGAACATCTGGCACATATGTTGCTCCTGTTTCTGTTTGTCTGTTTGTTTAAGATGTTTCCTCCCCGCTCCCACTACCATGACTCGAATTCAATCTTGCAAGACTGGCTAGACCAGAGGATGTACACTGGTACAGATAGGAACTGAAAATACAGGGAATCCAGGATGGATGAGCCCTATAGGACCAGTGGTGTGAGTGGCAAAACAGGGAGGGTAAAGGGAGAATGGGTAGGAAAGAGGGAACCGATTACATGGAACTGTGTGTGACCTCCTCCCTGGGGGACAGACAACCGGAAAGTGGGTGAAGGGAGACGTCGGACAGGGCAAGATATGACAAAATACCCATTTATAAACTATCAAGGGCTCATCAGGGAGGGGTGAGTGGGGAGGGAGGGGAAAATGAGGACCTAATGTTGGGGGTTTAAGTGGAGAGAAAATGTTTTGAGAAACGATGTACAAATGCGCTTTATACAATTGATGTGTGTATGGATTGGGATAACAGTTGTATGAGCCCCTAATAAAATGTTTAAAAAAAAAAGAAAAGAAAAGAAAAGAAATGATTTAATGAAAAAGAAGAAAATACTTTGAAAATGAAAAAAAAAAGATATTGGTAATTCAATTACTTAGATAAATGGACTAAGCAGTTGCCTCAGCAACTAAAGCTTAGACCAGAGAAATTATACACAACTTAATTACCAAATACATTGATTGAATTCTATCACTGGACCGAGTACTTGTCTAAATGGTATAACCATATATTGCTTTTCTTACTATATGACAAGTCTACTTCCTGATGCCGGTTATTAACTTATCTCTACAGTTTTCATTTTACCAACTCAAGAACCAGACTTACTGCTGTTGAGAAGATTCTGAATCATGACAACCGTACAGGCCAGAGCAGAAGTGGCCCACAGTTTCCAAGGTTGTCCATCTTTATGGTTGCTGAGTGACACATTTTTCTCCTGTCAAAAAACTCGTAGGTTCAAGCCATCACCCATAGTTTGCTTTCAGCCAAGGATTTTGGGCACAGTCTCACAACGGCTCCTGCCTTTATTATAAATTCAGAACCAAACAGATTACCATGGACATGTTGTTGTTCGGTACCGTGGAGTTGGTTCCAACTCAGAGAAACTTCTGCACAGAAGTTATCTCCTGTGCCATCTTCACAATTGTTCCCACTCCCAGGCCCGTTGTTGTAGGCACTGTGTCAATCCATATTGCTGATGGCCTTCCACTTTGTCGCTTTCCCTCCCCTTTACCAAGCATGATCTCCTTAACTGGTCTTTATTGAAAATACAGCCAAAGTATGTAAGA
Source organism: Echinops telfairi (assembly GCF_000313985.2). Lineage (NCBI taxonomy): Eukaryota > Metazoa > Chordata > Mammalia > Afrosoricida > Tenrecidae > Echinops > Echinops telfairi. The sequence goes on along the minus strand of NW_022111369.1, from coordinate 98,337,253 downwards.
CAAAGTCTCATCGTCCTTGCCTTTAAGGGACCCTCTGGCTGTACTTGGTCCAAGACAGATTTGCTTGTTCTGTTAGTAGTCCATGGAACGTGCATTGTTCTTCTCTAGAAATAGGGCCCCTCTCTCCATGTGCAGGTACTGGAGAAGACTATTGAGTATGCCAAGGGCACACAGTGACCCTCGTTAGGTTCCTTGACAGGAGATGATATCCCCATCTTCACTTCACTTGGTGGAGTTAAGCTAGCAACTAGTGGTTCCCCTTCCAATGCTCATCTGATTGTGCCACCAGGGACCCCGCCTTTATGGAAGGAGCATTGAAAGAGTAATGTCTTCTCCTTAAAAGGTATCTTTATTTTGTTCCCGGAAGGAGTCTGGTGTAAAAAGGGAGACGATTCAGTTAAAGGGCAGGTGCTAGTTGACAAGACAAATGAGTCTTCTTCCTCCTGTGCTTCCTTGCATTTTATTTCTTTATCTTTCTAATAATGAGAGTCGCTGGATACCGGACCAGTGCCCTCACTTGCTTATGTGCAATGCTCTCCATTGTATTGTTATTTTTCATTTCGCTCAATTCCAGAAAGCACCAATGGTAGTCACACCATGTATTTCTCTAAATGGGAGACTAAAACTAGGTCACGGCGTAATGGTTTTACCCATCACTGTAGATCAGATAACTCTCTCTTAGGCAATGAAATGTTGGGCCAAGTTATTCAATTGTTTGGTGATTCTTAAAACCTCACCTTGTAAAGGCCTTAATTATTAGATCAAAGAAATTCTTGAATTTGTAGATGAAGAAGGGAGTTTAAATTCTAGGTGATTTTATATTTTTAAAAATATTTTAGTTATTGAAATTTCTTGTACTTAATCCAAGCTTTTACTTATTCTTTCATGGTGGGGAAAAAGGGCAGGTTTAAATGCAAATTAACATTACTATTTAAATATCACAGACCATTTTCTCTGAGCCCAAGTTACAATAACTAGTAATTATAAAAATTGCTTGCCTTCGGCTTCTGGCTAAGCCAGTGCTAAACTTGTCCTTTTATTAGATCTGTCAGACTGAGTTAATTATCTTTATGATAATAGATGTGCCTTACCTCCAACAAAACAAATACACTTATAATTAGCTTTTTAGTTAGAATTTTAATTTATTTATAAAGACTGTTTGTTTTATTTCTTTTCTTCTTTTTTTTTTCTTACTTCAAAGCCAGAGGATGGGAGAAGGGAGGGCCCCAGTTGATCAGGTTCTCAGTCTGCTAACTAGTACACAGAGCGCAAAAAAGGAAAAGGACCCATTACGGCTAACCACTCTGTCTATTGCTTAGTAATACAGCACATCTCTTCAGTATAATATCAATTCAACTTCGAGGCAATTTTTCTACCACACACACACAGACACACACATGGCCCTTTTACCTAACCTCACAGCAGAGCAACGCATGGAGGCTATTATACGGAGCTACTAACAAGTGTGAATTGAGAAAGCTTCCTTTACCACAACACAGCTTCCTTAAAAGTCAAAACATGGTCGTGCTGTGTCCCACATCCATCTTCTCCCCAACATGTTTCATAAACTGTGCAATGAGTTTCTGGTGGGAATATGCACTAAAACAATGTAGCACAATGGAAAAGCATATAGGTTGGTGTTAGCTACTCATTAGCTGTGTGACCTGGAAAAATTATTAGGCTCTTACGTCTTGGTTTTCTTATTTTTATAATGGGTATAATGTCTACCTTTGCCAGCGTTATCAGCAGTACTAGAAAAGGAGGCATATAAAGGATTCACTGTAGTGTCAGGCATAGTTTTAAAACTCAGGGGAAGGTAGTTGTAATTATCATTATTGGAGCCAAAAGAGGAATGCATATCCAGGATTACTGTGTGCCTTTGAGTTTATCCCAATTCATAGTAATCCTATATGCTAGATAAGAACTACCGCATAGAGTTTCCAATATTATAGTCTTCACCGTGAAACAGATGTTGGGTATGAAATTCCATCTTTCAGTTATCAGCTGGGCATTTAACAATCATACCACTGGGCCTCAGAGAAAATCTGAAATTAAGATAGTTATTGGTAGCCAGCAAATTGGCCACTACTCATGGTGACCCCTTGTACAACAGAAGTAAGCCCTGCTTGGTCCTACGTCATCCTTGTGATTGGTTGTGGATCCAGAAGGTTTCCATTGGTTGATATTGCATAGGTAGGCTTTCTTTTAGTCTATCTGAGTTTGGAAACACTCCTGAAACACATCTAGCATCCAGAAACATTGCAATCTACCAATAGATTGGTGGTGGCTGTGACTGAAGTACATAGGCTTGGAAGTGAACTCAGGTCTTTTGCACAGAAGGTAAGCATTCTACAATTCAGTCAACACTACTCTAGAATTAATGTTGTTACTGTGTGCCATTGACTGGATTCCAAAATACCTCTTTTCCAGGCGGTAAATTTTACAGGAGTAGATTGCAAGGTAATTTTCCAAATGAGGAACTGATGAATACCAATCTTCAACCTTTTGGTTTCGGTGGAGTGCTTAATCACACACCAAAGGTCCTTGAAATTAACATCACAAATTAATAATCAGTGCTTTTTATTTGGAGACTCATTTACTGCTAATTTTTAAAAATAGACATCTCTGACGATTGAGCAGTTCTCTCTAATTCAAATTAAATAATGAAAACACAATCCATGAATACTTTGTGATCCATGGATTGTAAATAATAAAATCCAAGACTAGAGGAGGGAACTGTATTGGGACTTAAATTCTAAGGAGTTAATTTAAAGAAGGCAATGGTGACAGTAAAACTCACAGTCCATTTGCAGAGTCCCCACGTTCACCGATCCTTCAGAACATCCCCTCTGATCATTGATCAAGAATTTAAACAGCCTGCTTTGAGACAAGAGTGCACTTCAGAAAATGGCTTCCTGCTGATGCAAAGCTTACTCACTGCCATCAATTCTATGCTGACTCATGTTAAAATTTAACACCTTATCATTTGTTCTCCCATTTGATGCATTTTTAATTTATGCTTTCCTGCTTTCCATTCTAACACATTTTTCTGTGTTTTGTTTGTTTTGTTCATTTGTTTATGTTCTTATTTATATGAAATACAGGATGTGTACATCTAAAGAGACAGTAACTGGATTAATAACTTCTTAGGATTATGACAGGATAGTTTGCAGGGATTCATGGAGTTAATGAAATGAATATAAGAATGAATAAAATGTTCAAAAATTGATTATGGTGATAATTGCACAACATTTTAAAAATATGTTTAGACCATCATTGAATTGTAGGGTATGTGAAATGTATGTCAATACAACTATTTCTTAAAAATGATTTTTTTTCCCATCACCTTTTTCTCTTCCCTTTCACTGTGGTAACCAGTAATAAATGTTGTAATCTATGAAATAAGAAACATGATGCATAGAAATTATTTTACAAAGATGCTGTGCTCAATGTACACTTATTTTAAGCTTGAAATGGACAGCTTGATGTTCTAACTTTATTTACAACAAAGTAGAAGCCTTTTTATTTTCTTTGTGTATTTTCTCACACATTCATTGTACTTTGAAAAACTGCTTTATTTCAGTTATGATATGCCATTAAACAAAGATGTAGTTATTATAGCAAAGATTTTATTAATTCAATTTGGGTACCAACAATTGTATTATGTAAAGTAAAATTTGTCCAGGATAATTGTTAATCTACAAGAAAATCATTAAACCTCACTACCAGTAAGTCCACTCTGATTCCTAGCTACCTATAGAACAGAACAGAACTGCCCATTTTGATGTTTTCTGCAGCATTCAATATTTTGCTCATAGAATCTTTCAATAATGCAACTCAGAGCTTGAATTTTTCTTCAGTTCTTTCGTCTGAAGATATGCTGAATGTTATTCATTTTGGTTTTCTAGCACATTTCATTATAATACTTTGTCTTCTTGAGATGCCCTTTGAACTTTTCTGTTCAGCTCTTTGATTTCATCATTTCTTCCATTTGCATCATTTCTTCCATTTCATAAGAGAACATTGCTTCTCAGGAGTTTCTCGTCTGACATCTTTGATCTTTACTTTCTTTCCTGTCTTTTTGTGATGTTTTGCTTATTTTTCATATTCTGTGTGCTTTATGTCATCACACAGCTCATCATGTTTTCTGTTATTTGGGTCCAATGAGTCTAATATGTCCTGTAGATGCTGGACATATTCAGGTGAGATATACCGAAGATCATATTTTGGCCCCAGTGCATTTGTTTTAATTTTCTTCATCCTTAACTTGAACTTATAGATGAGTAATTGATTTACTGATATTGAGCTTACCTGTCATGTCAATATAGTTCAGTGGTTCTCAACCTTCCTTATCCCGCGCCCATTTAATACAGTTCCTCATGCTGTGGTGACCACCCCCAACCATAAAATTATTTTCGTTGCTACTCAATAACTGTAATTTTGCCACTGTTATATTACTGAATTGTGATGTAAATATCTCATATGCAGGATTTTCATTTTTACAAATTCAACATAATTAAAACTGTGATTAATCACAAAACAATATGTTATTATATTTTTGAAATATCTATTTCAAATTATAAATAAATGAAATTTGTCTTGAAGCATGGTGTAGTATGGGTAAGAGTCCTCACACCAGGTACTCATATGTGGGTGTATCTGCATGTGGGTGGACCCGCCTGAAGAAAGATAGAGGAGCCGTGTCTCAGATCCTAAGACCATTGGAAATATGTGTTTTCAGTGGTCTTAAGTGACCCCTGTGAACTGCTGTTGTAGTTCATTTGATTTCTGTATATTCAGTCAGGAGTACACATATATATCCATTGTTTATATTGTTAAAAAAAGATATTTGTGATGAAGGTATTTGTCCTGCAAAATTCTACCACACGATCTCCAGCAAAGTTTCTATCACCTAGACCATACTGTCCAGCTATTGTTCCTTTCCCTTTGTTCTCACCTTGTCACTCTCATGACCCATAGGTATCCATGCAGCATGAGTGTAGAGTTGATCAATGTCAGATTGAAGATGGTGACAGAATTCTTCAATTTCTAACTTTAGTAGAAATTGGTGGTGCATACATTTGAATAATATATGTATTTTCTCACATGTTTATACATATTATCCTATCACGACAGCATTTTATGTCACAATAGATCTTGAAATGTCCTTTTGGATGATGAATGTGACACCATTTCTCTTGAATTTGTCATTCTTGGAATAGTAAATCATATGTTTCTCTGGTTCAAAATGGCCAATACTAACCCATTTCAGCTCATTGATGCTTAGGATATTGATATTTATGCATTACATGTAAGTACTGATAACTTTCAATTTTCCTAGATTCATACTTCACATATTCCAAGTTTCATTTATTTATAGATTTTTTTGAAGCTGTTTCTTTTCATTTTGAGTTTTATACCATCAGTATCTTAGGTTCTGAAAGCTTTATCCCATCCAAGTTACTCTGGTTGACTGTACTTTGAGAAGTCAGATCTTTCTCAGTCTTTTTTGACTATCTTCCAACCCGAGATGCTCATATTAAACCTCATGTGCTCATATCCGGAGATGCTCTGCAGCTGTACATGAAGTTTTTAGTGTCTGGCATTTTTCCACTGCTGTTCATAAGGTTTTCAATAGCTATCTTTTCAGAAATAGACAGTCTATAGCTTCTTAATAGTTTGTTCTTAGTCTAGAAGCTGAAACCTGTTCACCTTGGGTAACCCTGCTAATATTTGAAATATCAGTGATATATCTTCCAGTATCACATCAGTAGATAAGCTACCACGGTACAACACACTGACAAACAAAATTCCAGACTGATCTTATTTTAGAAGTGCCAAGAGTTTGATTATAAAGAATATAGTTGGGCTAATGCAGTAAATCAGTTAACAGTCAACATTCTTTCCTGTGAACAGTTCCATGACTTTCCAAGTAGTTCTTGTGCCACCTACGTTATACGCCTTTTCTATCTGCTCTAGTGTTACTACAGAACCCCGTTGCTCAATCCAAGGGCCTACCAATATCAATCTTCGCAAACCTCAAGACAGGGGTAGTCACTGTCAATACTGTCTCTTTCATCATGTACCTGCATGAATTTTTCTTGAAATAAAGAATCCCCCCCCCAAAAAAAATAGAAACATAGAGCCTTGTTCCAGGTTCCTCTTTGATGTTCTCTGCTATGTGAGAGTTGAGGGACATGCTTTTTTAACTTGTAATTAATGCTGAGTTCCTACAGCATTTATGTAATAGATTCTGCATACCTTATGGTACAGAGCTATAAGATAATTATTTCCTTTTTCATTTACTCTGACCTCAAAATGTTTTGTTTGTTTGTTTGTTTTTAAGGGATCAGTTGGGATATGCCAACAGCAACCATAATATAGAGGAAGATACATTGGATAGGAACTTTGAGAAAGAGACTATTGAAGTTTGAGAGACAAGACTTTAGAAGGAAATGATATTAGTTTGACACCGGATAATTAGAATTTGCAATTTGTCAATAGCTCTAGTGTTTTTAAAACAACATGATTGTTGGTAAAGTAGCATCAAGGTTTATGCAATAGAGAAAACAAAGATATGTTTTTAGTAAAGATAATCAATTATATATTCTTATGAAAAACATACATATATCATCTACATATTCAAAAAGTACTAGTTAGGAAGCTACTATAGATAAGGTACCTCTGGCAAATCAGTTTATATTGAGAGGGTCTGTTATAATGTCCCACTAAGTATATTCTTAAACATGGTGATCTCAGGTATAACAATTGAACATCATACTCATGATCATCTGTCTGTTGTATGCACTGCTATGTTATGGCTGTTGTGTTTTAGAAGGTTTTGATCTGTTGCTTAGCTCTGTATACAAAAGGCTTCATTTTAAGATGGAAGCAGCTTCAACGCCTTGTTAGGTATCCAGTGCTCAGAAGTATTTCATAATAACATGCTAACTAGCATTTGTTGAATATCTAGATGTTGCAAGTACATTTCTTATGATGAGAATATAAACTTGATTATTTCCACTAAGTACTTATCTTTGTTTCCTTTACTGTTGAAGAACTGGGGCTCCTGTATAAATCGCCACATTATTTGAAAAATATTGGAGGTACTGACAAATTGCAAACACGTTGCACATAAACAAATGACATGTGAATGTAAAGTGAAAATTTCAAATTCTATCAAGCTAATTGGAATGTGCTAGAGAAATTTAACGAGGTGGAATCACTACAATACATTTGCTGTTGAATTATATCTGTGCCGCGAGTGCTCCTAGCCCTTGATGTGTATCCTGTGAGGAGGGACCTCGTCTGGATATTTGTGACAGCCGTCGATGACCTTGTTCAGGATTGCCTCCTCTAAGGGAGACCATAGACCATGTGAAGTATGCGAGCCTTACTCAAAGTAATTTTGATGAATCTCCTAAAAAATGAAAAGCAATCATTCACATTCTCACTTTCACAAGAAATTAAAAATGTCTTCATTCACCTCTCATGAATTAATTCATGAATTAAATATTTGGGTGGGAAGACATTTTTTTTAAGAGCTGCTAGTAAGACTAAGTGAAGGAAATGAGACTGAATGTTACAAAAGAGGCCAATCTCACTGTCCTTTTTCTCCCTTCTGTGTAAATCATTTGGGGCTTTTCTTTGCTACTGCTGTGCTCCACTGAGCCAGGCTGGTCTCCAAGTCATTATTACCTTTTTTGCTTGAATGTCAGGCCTACATACAAATAGAACTTGTAGTGTAATCCTACACTTGTATTAACACTCATTCCTTTCCTTTTTATTTAAAAGTAATGGTGCAGAGAGGCCCCAAAATAATATTAGACTCTAGCAGCTTGCTTGCAAATTACCATTCATTTCTTTGCTGCCTGCATTTTCTTAGCTGTCGCTCCCATGGGCTTACGCAGAATTCCAGCTCCTGCAAGAAGCTCCAACACTGATGCCTATCAGGGATTTATTGGGTAGAACTGGAAGATGGTCTTATAAACTTGTGCTTATAAACACATTCTCTGTCCTAACCCATGGTTTCGACAGATTCTTTCACAACTCTAGGTCTGGCATCTTCTCCTCAGTACCTTTCTGCCATCTCCCAAATTTGCCATCTCCTAAAGGCAACTTGTCAGGCACCATAGGAAATCTATAGAACAACTTGAGGATTTTTCTGGAAGCATCAACATCAAGGCTGTGTGCTACGTAGTCCTGAGAATTACTATATTTCCATTTAGCTGCCCCACACTGAAGTACATATAGACATTCAGAACTCACTGTACATCAAGGAACATTCTGAGTGGATGCTAATCTACCCAATTTTTTAAACCTTAATATTAAAATTTTTCACCCCCCAAAATTTTATTGGGATTTAGCACAAATATATGATTCCATAGTTCAATCACAAAAAGCAGTACTGTATGATTGTTAGCACAATCTGCTTCAAAACACTCTTCCTTCTTAAACTCCACCCCCACCACTTCACCCCCCAACCCCACCCCACCCAGAAACACTTAGTCTACTTGCTGTTCCTATAGGTTCATCAATCCTAGCTTTTACATGCTGAAAAACAGAAAACCATATAACAAAAATTCAATATAGTGACACCCCCCCCACACAATGACATAACACATCTGAGATAAGCCTCAATTAGAACAAACAAATACAGGAAATGTTGACAACCAGATCAAGCCTGGTTGAAAACGCGCATTAGCGGGGGGTATCAACTGACAAGGTTTTAACTGTTTAAGTAAGGTTTATCATTTTGATCTTCTATAGGCATTTCTCCAACTCACTCTATTTGGTAACTACATTCCTTCCATCCTCTATTCTGGATAGAGGGAAATCAGCAGAGGCTTTTTTCCTGTGTAGATCCACAAATGGGTTGTAGGCTCCCACTGCCATCCGTCATCATCTGCAAACCAGATTCTCACAGTTTAGGCTCTGATACTATTCCCTCCTCCGTCACTCGCTGGTGTTGTAAATCCTTATGATCTACAATCCTTTACTCATTGATGTCGGTGTGTTTCTTCCATGTGGGCTTATTTGACATCTCACTTAGAAGGCTGCTTGTTTGGAAACAAGCCCTTAAGACCCAAGCCACTATTTTATCTGATAGCCAGGAACCATCTAATTTCTTCACCACGCTTTTCGGTAGCCTCTATGTCTTCTGTGTTCGCTTCCTGAGAGCAAGGATTGAGCAAGGCCATAATGTAAAAACTAATTTTTCTTACTTTTGAGCTAGAATGTATTGAGAGCCCAAAACACATTCCTGAGACTATGATTTTTGTTTTGTTTTGCTTTTTATCTCCCTTTGGCTCCCCTTTCAAAACCTCCTTGTTAATTTATGGTAGAGAGTCTTATCTATCATCCCCCATGAGGCATAATGAAGTTTTGTTAATATTGTCTTTGATTTTCCCCTGGTACTAATTTTTTAAGCACTGTTGAGATAGGGATATTGGGCCAATGTAGGCTAACTGCATATCGCAATACCTGTATAAAATTGTACAGAATCAATCATTGCATGGCTGGGCACTATTTACACAAAAAATAGGAGTTGATTATCAGGGAACATTTACAATAATAGTTTGATTTCATTAGGCATATAGCCACCAGAAGTCAGAGGCTGATGCCACGGCAGGTAATAACTTGCCTTTCCATGAGCCTCAGATAGGAACATGAGAAGATGAATGAGGAGTCACATTCACATCAAATCCAAACATCAGTCGTTTCTTTTTCAAAATTTGCATCTTCCACACTGAGCTGCACTAGTGTGCTTGAAAGCATACACATTCTTTATTTAAAACAGGCTGGAGACACTAGGTGATTCCCCCCCACCCCCCCCCCTCAGGTCCCCAGATTAGCACCATCCTTACAATTGTTACGCGTGCTGTGATCATTGTTGAAATCACTGTCAATGCTTGACAGCATCCTCATTTTTGCTGACCTACTACTGTACACTTTTGCACACCTACTACTGTACACCTACTACTGTACCCTCACCTGATCACCCGTCTGAAGAAGGTGAGGTGAGGTATCGCTCTCCTAGCTTGATATACTTTGTGTAAGACAGTAATGTTGGTTTTTTTGACAGAGTTTGCTGCTGTGAAGATTCTTCATCAATACTGAATTCCAATGCATCAATTATTAGGTCACTTTCTTTATGCATTGGCCAATTATCACATGTACATGAGGTGATTGACGACACCATGGCTTGGACATGCTACACAATAGTTCTCAAAGGGTTATTTAACACCTTGAAAGATCTCATGCTGCAGACTTGCCCAATGTTAACACTTCCTTTGATTTTTCAACTACTGCTTCCCTGAGCACTGATTGAGGATCCAAGTTAAATGAAATCCTTGGCAACTTCAATCGTTCCTCCATTTATCATGACGTTGTCTCTGATCCAGTTGGGAGGGATTTGTTTTGTTTATACATACTTGCAATGCATAAGCCTTCAGTTCTTGATGTTCATCCACAAGTGCTTCAAGGCTTCCTCTCTTCCACCCATGATGGTTGTGCCATCTTCCTATCGCCAGTTGCAAGTCCATATTGCAAGCCCTCCTCTAATCCTGATTCCTGGTTCTTTTCAGCTAGTCCTGCTTCTGGGGTGATTTGCTCAGCATACAGATTAAATATGTACAGTGAAAGATAAAACTCTGAGGTATACCTTTTTTGATTTTTAAATGATGTAGAGTTCCCTTGGTCTGTTGAAATGACTGCCTCTCGGTCTAAATACTTTTTCGACGTGAACATAATGGATTGTTCTGAAATTCCCATTTTTCCCATTGTACCCACAGTTTGTTTATCATCCACAACATAGTCAGTAAAAGATAAACATGTTTCTAATATGCTCTGCTTTCAGCCAAGATCCATTTGATATTAACAGAGAGCTCCTTTGCGACATGCTTTCTTCTGAACCCAGTTTGAATCTCTGAATGTTCGCTATTTTATATATTGTGCAAAAATTTAAGACATTTATCTTAAGCCAAATTTTACTTTCATATGATATTAATGATACAATTTGATGATTTCTATATTCCGTTGTGTTCCATTTCTCTGAAAAAGGAAGAACTGTGGATCCCTCTAGTTCATCGCCCCAATAGCTATTCTGTACATTTCTTGGCATAAATAGGAAAGTGCTTCCAGTCCTACATCAGCTTGTTGAAGCATTAGAGTTGGTGTTTTGTCAATTCCTGGAGCCAATTGATTTTTTTTTGCAAGTGCTGACAGTACAGTTAGGAATTCTTACTTTATTACCCTTGGATCTTGACCATATGATACCTCTTGAAAGGGTTGAATGTTGACCAATGACTCTGTATTTCTTCCATCTTGTTTCCAGCATCATTCAGGACATTACAAGTTTGTTCCTTTAATTTTGTAACTCAAGACTTGACTATTTTTCAATTATTTCATCTTCAGTTATGCTGATGGTGCTCTTCTTTCTGGTTTCCTAGCTCCAGATCTTTGTACCTTTCCATATCGTACTCTACTTTGTCTTCTAGGGCTGTCCTTTGAAATGATCTATTCAGCATTGCTTCCATTCACAGTAGCTACTCTACAGTTCAGAGCAAGCTTCAGTCTCTTCTGACATCCCTTTTGGTCTTTTCTCTCTTTCCTGTCATTTTAGGACATTTTGCTTAATTAATGTGTGATAATATTGATGTCATTCCACAGCTTGTCAAGTCTTCAGGAAGTAGGGTTCAATGGTAAAATTCCGTCCTTGAGATGATCTCTAAATTCAGCTGGGAGGACATACTCAAGATTGTATTTTATTTTCATTTTCTTAAGCTTCAACGTAATCTATCATATGGACAAGATTTTCTCTGGACTTGTATCAGACTTATTTATCATATCTTCCCATAAATATCGTCAATTTTATTTCTGCGTATTCCATCTACATATTCCATGTGGATGTATAGTCACTGAGATAGTTTATTGTGCCAGCCTGGCCAATAAACACAAATGGGATTAACTGAAGGGCAGATAGGTAAATGGCTCGGTGAGCCTCGCCTTTCCCGTTTCTCACTCTTTGGTCATCGGACCAGTGTGAGGTTGCCTTGCTTGTTCTGTGCCTCAGTTTACAGGCTACACTACCTATGGGATGCCTAGCCTGTGAACTGTGTTGCTGTAAGTTGAGGTCCCTTTAAGACATCTCTTGAGCTGGGGACTGGTGGTTGGTGACCTGCCTTGTAATTGGCTGCTGTGCTTGTGATTGGCTGCTGTGCTGAGATAGCCTAGCTCTCTCTCTATATAGAGGAAGACCTGACAGTAGACTAGACTTGAAGGAATGCTAGTGTCTCTCTCAAGGGAGTGAGTTGCACTGAGCCATTTGTACTGCTTTATAATTTAACTGTTCATTTCTTGTATTATATATTTATCTGCATATAATTTAACAGTTAGTTTCTTGTGTTATATATCCAATTATCTTTATAAATAAATATATTAAATTATCAGCAATTTGGTTTTATCTCTCTAGAGAACCCTGTCTAACACAGCCACTATTAATTTTATTGTAAAAAGGTGTTTACAATGAAAATGTTGATGGTCTCACTAAATTCCATTATACTAATTCTAGTTTCATTTTCCTCACTAACTAAAGTCATACTCTCCAACCACAAATGTGTTCCTACTTGTTTCTGAGTCTGACACAATCACTGCCAATCAATGTGAATATTTGATTGCATGCTGGATCAATTTAAGATTGAAGAAGCTGATTAAAATACTCATTTGTTTTCATTACTGGCTTTAGTTGTTTGTGCATGTTGTTTTTGTAGTTAGGGCCATCAAGTCCATTCGAACACATAGCACACATTGCCTGGTCCTGCACCATCATCACAATTGTTCCTGTCTGAGCCCGTTGTTGCAGCAACTGGTTGAAGGTCTTCCTCTTTGTCACCGACCCTCTCCTTGACCAAGCGTGATGTCCTTCCCCAGGGACTGGTCCTCTCGGGAAACCTGTTCAAAATATGTACGACGCAATCTCACCATCCCTACCTCTACGGAACACTCTGTCCATAATCCTTCTGAGACAGAGTTTGTCCTCTTTAGCAGTTCTTCATATTTGCAATAGGAGCCCTGGTGGTGTGGTGGTTACACATGGAGTTGCAATCTGCATGGTTGGTAGTTTGAAACCACTAGCAGTTCTGCAGGAGAAAGACAGAGCTTTTTACTCCTGTAAACTGTTATAGTCTTGGAAACGCACAGGGAGGTCTCTATGAGTCAGCATTGACACGATGACAATGAGTGAGAGGTATTTGCACTATTCCGTGCCAGCACTACAATTCAAACACTTCAATTCTATTTTAGTCTTCCTTACTCAACGTCCAATTTTTACATGCAGATGAGGCAGTTGAAGACACATGACTCGAATCATGTACACCTTTGTCCTCAAAGTAACATGCATTTAAATCTTTTTCAATAAGAGTCTTATGTAGAAAATTTATCTAATGCAATGAGTCATTTGATTTCTTGACTGCTGCTTCCATGAACATTGATTGTGAATCCAAGCAAGACAAAAGTCTTTGACAACGACAATCTCTTCTTCATTAATTATGAGTCCAGTTGGTAGCATTTTGGTTTTTTTACACTGAGTTGTAATCTACACTGAAAGCTGAAATTCTTGTTCTTTATTGTGTTTGTGCATAAGTTTTAATAATAGTTATTTTAAATGGCCTGCCTTGTAAGAATACAAATATTATCTTATCACAGATAGCATTGTACTTCAAGGTAGATGTTGACATGCTTCTTTTAATGATAAGTCCAACTCCCTTCCACTTGAATTTGTTGGTTCTGGTTTAGTAAACCACATGACTGTCTGACCCCAAATAGCCAACACCAGTTCATTCTCAATTCACTAATACCTTGGATATTGATCTTTATGCATTCTGTATAATTTTTTAAAGTTTCCAATTTTCCTAGATTCATGCTTCCAACATCCATATCTTGATTATTAATGGATATTTATAGCTCTTACTTCTCATTTTAATTCTTTCACAAACGGTGGCTGAAGTTCCGGAAAGCTTTACTCTATCCACGCCGTTCTGATGGATTCGACTTTGAGAAGGTAGCACTTTTGAGTAACTTCTAACCTGAGACGCTCATCTCCAGACACTAGATCTGATAATATGCTACTGGTCTTCATAAGGTTGTCAGTGGTTGAATCCATCACAAGTGGACTGCCTAGTCCTTCTTTGTTCTCTGTGCTTAGTCTGGAAGCTCCACTGCAACCTGTCCACCTCGTGTGGCACTGATGACATTTGAAATACTGGCGGCATGGTTGCCAGAGTCACAGCAACAGTCAAGCTCTCACAATCTAAGACATACGTGGGGGTAGGGGGGGTAGGTGGTAGATAAACATGAACCCTCAATTTTTTTAGGTGTCCTGAATTTGGTTTCAAAGTGATGATATCCTTCCTGTTGAGAATTAAATGCCTTCTAGCTAACAAAAGTCCAAAGTTAGGCTTACCAAACCTCTTATACCTAGAGCCTGAATCAGTAACCTGCACCCAGTCCATTTGGGTTGTGGTTTGGGGGATTCTCTGCTTTTAGGAGACTAATACCTGGAAATAAAGATTTCTCTTTAGTTTTTGAGGAGGGTAGCAATGAGTCAAAATGGATGTAAGGGTAGTGACTGAGTGAGTTTAACAGCTGGATGCCCATATGTAAGCAATCCTGGCCTCTGTTACATTACCATGATAGAACAATTGACCAGACAAAGAAGATATTACAGTTTTCATAAATGATCTAATTTTGTCCCATACAGTGTAATTAATTATTTCATCACCTCATGTAAAATTTAATTCTGTTTGTGAGGTAACAGAGTTTGTGCAAATATTTTGAGGACCTATCCAACGTTATTTTAATTGTGCCTTAGTTTCAGGCATGGTAGAACTTGGACTTTCCACAGATCCATAAACTAATTGGCTACAAGGGAATTCTAAGCCCTTAATCTGTTACTAATAGTTCTTTCAATCAACAGAACACTATCCAATATCTCTCCAGTGTAGATGTCCAGTGAGGGGTGGGGGACACTTGAGAAGTTACACTCATTAAATAACCCGAGATTGATAGTATTGGTGCTAAATTGCTTTTTGAATTAAACTACTACTTCATAAGATTTAATTTCCAAAGCATTTTCATCAAATTTTCAACCCAATCCTTGGCAGGGCTCCTTTAGCTGCCATGATAGTTCTGCATGAATAGCTTACAAATGGTTAAAAGCCAAATTGTACATACAACTTAGAGGATATTGTAATATCTGGACAGTGATGTTGAAAGTGTATAGTCATATTGAAATTCTAGACCTTCTAAAAATAGTGATAGCACTGGTATTCAATTTGGTGGATTCTTTAGGGCATAATCTGTAAGTACATTCAGGTTCAGGGGCCTTGGATATATTTTTGGAAGTAAGATATTGTAATAGTTTTTTATTTGAAAGTGAAAAATGCATTCTCAATTCATATTTTTGGACCCCTCCCATGTATGAACACCTCCTGGGAATAGATCAGAGAGACAGAGGAAGAGATCAGATAAGAAAGCAAAGTTGATGGTAAAGGAACGTTTTCCCATTGCCATTCCTAGTCTGAGTCTATTTAGTATTTTCAAGAGAGTTTAACCTTAACACACCTCACTTTACTCTTTCTACAGGTTCAAGGTCACTGTTGTCAACTAGCAGAATATCTTCCTTATGTTCCTTTGCCTCTCTGCAATGCCAAAGTATGATCGATTATGTGGCTTAGGAAGAATCTCTGAAATTTTGGCGCTCCTGATGAATAAGATTGACCCATTATTCTTCCTTCACTCCATGTCATAAGAAATAGAGAATAGACACCGAGATAACTAGCTAAATGTAACAAAATACCAGCTTTGCTCATGACTGATCAGGTGCCCAATTTCCCCCTTCCTTTAGGCATCCTGATAAAGTGTATTTAGAGAATGTAACTTAGAACAAAACTCTAATAAAAAGTTTTATTTTTGCAAAATAAGGCCTGTAAAGAAACACAGGTCAGCAAAACAGATCCTGTTCATCAAAACCCAGCCTTCTGGGAGAACTTTAGGCCTTCCTCACACATGGTTACTGGGGAGTGAGAGAGAAAGAAGGGAGAAGTGCGAATCGCTTTCAGGGGCTTATCTGTCAGGAACAGTAGTAGAGAAGGAGAACTCAGGCCCTGTAAGTGCAGGCAGCTCTAGCCGAGCAAGAGGCATGGTCAGCAGAAGCAGTGACGTGATCTATTGCAGAGCATCCACAGCAACTAGGAAAGCCCTATGAATGTCAATTCTCACTCATCGAAGTGAGCTGTTCTCTTCTTTTCTGGAGGAGAAAATACGAAGGTTAAAAAACAACCGAATCATCTAATACACAAAGTAGGGAGCAGGGGTTTACTTGTGCTTACTTATTAATCTGTAGTGAATATTTTCACATTTCTTCACCACATCAAAGATTCTCCTTCTAGGTATGGCTGGAATGTGTGTCCCAAACTCACAGCACCTTCCCGCAGAATCAAAGGATCTTTTTAAATTTACACTACATGACAGGAACGAAGTGCCTAGTAGATGAGGTAAAATAAATATGGTTTTACTTGTGCTTATTACTTACCTGTAGTGGACAATTTCAAATAGGTTTCATATAGATTATCTTGCTTATCTTGAATTCCATGCTTATCTTGTTTACAGGGTAATCTTCACCTGGTGAGAAAAATAAACCAAATACAACATAGTCCTGACTTCAGACAGGGTTCCCCTCCTACAACTCTGTCATTTAGTTCTGAAGTATATTGTGTACCTACTTAAAAATATTTTTATTATTACTGCCACGTATTATCAGTATCTTTGTTAATCTGATCCTGAACATATTTCATGAACACATGAGGATGTTAACATCTGTAAACACATGCTGCAACACTGCACGCAATACATCTTGCTAAGAATAAGAAAACAAAACCTACTGTCTTTGAGTCAATGCCTACTCTTAGCAACCGTATCAAACAGAGTAGTACTGCTCCTTGGGGTTTCTGAGACGATACACCTTTATGGGAGCAAACGGTGTGATCTCTTTGGTAGATTTGAACCACTCTCTTTGTTAACAAACCAATCGTGTTTGTTAGTGGCAGCAGGGAAGAACAAAACAAACACCAAAGACAACAATATAAACTGTTATTGACTTCAGTTTGTTAAAACTCAACTACATCTAAGATAGGGCATGTCCGTGCGGCGTTGAACGCACATAGCTGCATATGCCTTTAATGGGTTTGTAATGGAATATTACTTAGACAGGTCTCAGAATACCTTGGAAGGTCTCAGATTTCCTTTGTTCTCATTAGAGAAAATAGAACTAGAAAAAACATTTCTGAGTTTGTTGGGAGGAAAAGAAATGTTATAAGGGAATGAGGAAGTTCAGTTCCTGTGGCTTTCTGAGCAAGGTGGTAGGACTAGGGCGAGCTTCCGTTATCCCACAAGTTGACCTTGACTAGAGGTGACCAAACTCAGGCTTCTTACTTTCATGGATTAATTAATGATGCTTTTATCCTCCTCTCCATTTGTTGTTCAGTCAGTGTCCCAGAACTTCCAGTACCCTCACTCCAGTCCCTTCCTGAATTAACATCTCAGAACTCTGAAATTTACAACTTTAAATGGAAGACCTCCTGTCTTCACTGACTGATGAATAGGAAGGAGTTGATGGGGAGGGAAAGTTACAAATTCTGCCACCAGCGAGATCCAGTCTCTGAAGAGAACTTAATCATTTACTTGTTCAGCCAACATTTATCAAATGTGGTGTCCCGATCCTCAGGGGTCCATACATGCCACTCTGTTAAACACTGTGATAAAAGTTAAAGACTGTCACTTTAGTAGTTCCCTTGATGATAATGTGGTTGTAAACAAATTCAAATCTGAGCCTCAAAACAGTATACCACGTTGAGTTATAAAGTAGTCATCAAAAATATAGCAGGGAGCATATTCTTGATGACTACTTTATAAGTCACTGTAGTCTACTGTTTTAAGGCTCACATTTGAATTTGTGGGATCTACATAGGAACTAAGCCTCTGGTGATTTCCCTCTGTCCGTCACAGAGGAAGGGAAGAAAGTGATTACCAAATAGTGTGCATTGGAGAGAGAACTATAGAAGATCTAAATCATAACCCTGACATAAACGGTTAAAGCGTGTCAGTTGAGTCCCACTCCATCCCCCAACCCCGATGCGTGTTAGGCCTGATCTGGTTTTCAGCATTGTCTGTACTTGTTTGTTTTCTGCTTGTTCATATAGGCATTTATCTCCCTTTGTTATGCCATTGGGGTCACCCTCTTGAATTTTTGTTATATGTGTTTCTATCTCTTAGCCTATGAAACCCAGGATTGAACAGCATGTAGACTAAGGATTTCTGTGGTGGACAATGGTGGGGGGGACATACGTGTTTTGGGGAAATCATTTCCTGAGTTTCTTTTAAGGGTATCAGAAATAAATCTTTCTTATGTCTCATATTGTCACTTATATTTCTCTATTATGATACTTATCAGAACATCGTATTTGTGCTTACATGTCTATTGTCTCACCAGGTTGAGATAACTTTGTGGATAAAATAGGGTTCTATGTACCATCTTAATAATGCTGTATATATATAACATATATCACATTGTTTTACACAGAAGAGGCTATTAATCAGTAGCGCTTCTTTTTGTGGCATATTTCTTATCACTGTGTGCAAGGAAAATAGGGACCACAGCAGCACATAGTGAATATTCAGTAAATGATAACATTGACGTTGATGATGATCATGGTGATGATGAAAATGAAGTTGATGATGACCATGATGATGATGATTTACATGTTATACATATTGATTATGTTCTGGGGGATTATTTGTATTTCTCATTTGATCCTCATAACACTTGAGTTAGGTAAGCATGTTACTTTTATGTTGTAGAAAAACTGCTAGGTTATACACTTCCCGAGCCAGGAACTCTGTTTCTTACCTTTTCTTCTACAAACACAGCCTTCCAGTGGTGATTTGAACAAAATTATTTATAGAAAATTGATATCTCATAGATGTGGCATTTAGAATTTTGAGGAGAGGAGGGGTGGAGATAAAACAACAGTTTAACTTTTCAAGAAATAGTACTGTATAATGTACATGTATATGTATATATACTCAAACACTTCCTTTAGTTGGAGCACATACGTTTGAAAGGCAAACAATTACAAATTTAGAATAAAATATAGAAAACCACTTTTAAAGACTAGGTATTGGGAAGTTTTCTTAAAACAAAATATCATAATGCAAAAGAAGTAATAAATACAAAACTGTTGAAACATTTGAACTTCTATCCATGAAGAAAGAACAGAGTAAAGAGTAAGCCATTAACTAGGGGCTACCACAGGTTCATCAGAGATTTGTTTGCTACATCTCGTGTAGTATTCTATCATTCCTGGGGTTCTGGTTTCCCCCAAGGACTTCAGTGGAGCTAGAACTTCTTCCTTAAGTACCATTGGTGATTAATCATATGCTGCCGGCTGAAACAGTTAAACATCTGCCAATTAGTTTTGACACAATGACTGTGTGTTTCCTCCACCTCTTGATGCTTTCTAAGTTGTTCAATATTTTTCCCATTAAATATTTCAATTTTGATTAGGAAATGCTTGGGATTTCTTTTCATTACACACTTCTCATTTAAATTTCATGTATTTCTTTCATTCAGGTATACCTTTTATAAGGAAAACATAACTGAATCTATTTTCTTTCTCCAGCACTACCACTTTAATTGGTAAACTCTTAAGATTTATATTTGAGCTTTCTCAGTATTTATTCACTTTATTCCTTCTTATTTTACTCAGGATTGAGGTATTTTAGTTTTCATTAAAAAAAAACATTCCCCATATAATTCTCTATATGCTTAGAGTTTATGCTTTCTATTACAATTTGTGTTAGTGGAGTAGACTAGAGAAACAAATTCATAGACACGCATATGGGTACAAGAAAGAGATTTATATACAAGAGCAATTATATTTTATGAAAACATCCCAGCCCAGTCCAGATCAAGTCCATAAACCCAATCTTAGCCCATATGCTTGACACTAGTCCATAAATTTCTCTTTAGACACATGCAGCACATGCAATGATGCAGAATACAGGAAGATCACAAACCATTTCTTAAAAGGTCTTGTGGATCCAGTGGTAGTGGTAGCATCTCCATGCTGGCACAGGTCTCCACTTGTCTCCTCCAGCAATCTAAGTGTCTCAACAGCAGGAAAGAAAAGGCAGAGAGAGTGGGCTGTCCTCCAGTGAGCTATTTATCTCCATCACGCCTCCAAATGAGGTCATCGAGCTGTCACCTGATTGAAAGGCTAAATTCTACCCCTTCACTCAAGTTGACAGGAGATTATGTGATTACCCACATAATTGTATTCTTCAATTCTTTGCTTCCTGTTTAAATTGCATCAATTTTATATGTAAATTGGACATTTCTAAAGAAGACTGAATCAATGCATATGAATTATGATGCTTGTGAAAAATATTGAAAGTATTATGGACTGCCAAAGGAACAAACAGATTTATCTTGCAAGTACAAGTACTTGGAGCACATGTTATATGGATATATGGATAAAAAACATGCTTGGTAAAATAGATAGGCAATGAAATAGGGAAAGACTGTTGAGAGGTGGATTGACAGTGGTTGCAACAATGAGCTCAAATATAACAATTGTAAGGAATGCACTGGACTGGGAGGTATTTCATTCTATTGTACATAGGGCTGCTATGACCCAGAATATATCGGTTGTAACTAAAAACAATTACATTTCAATTCTGTTATATGCTGACCACTGTATGTGAGCCAATTCTGGTTCACAG
This sequence comes from Echinops telfairi, assembly GCF_000313985.2. Classification (NCBI taxonomy): domain Eukaryota; kingdom Metazoa; phylum Chordata; class Mammalia; order Afrosoricida; family Tenrecidae; genus Echinops; species Echinops telfairi. The sequence goes on along the minus strand of NW_022111369.1, from coordinate 98,316,415 downwards.
TGACCCTCGAAGACAGTAGAACAGACACTTTTAGTTTCGGATGTTGTAATTCCTTCCAGGAGCATAAAGCCCCCTCTTTCTCCTGCAGAGCACCTGCTGAGTTTAAGCGCGCAGTTAGCAGCCCAATATGTAATCCACTAAGTCTTGATAGCTCCATCTCATATAACCTACTTACATTTAATGAAGAAGTGCATGGTCAACTTTATAAATCTTTGGGTCAGACAACAGCCCACTAATGATAGGCAGCTGAGGTTTCTAGAAAACTTGATGGCCTATGGCTTCAAATTCAGTTCCTACCAAATGATTAAAAACTTACGATATTTAAGAAAGAAGTACACGCGTCACTGAAGGTCTTAGCATAAAACAAGAACCCAAGAGTGTATAGAATGCTAAAGTAGTTGTTTCAACTAATGGATGCAAGACTGGAAGCACTCACTCATCTGTGCCAAAAGTTGGAAGACAGATACTTAGCAAACCAACTAAAAGAGATCCATTTCCCTGCCTATTTCAAAGAAAGCTGTTTCAACATTATCCAGAAATTGTCCACCAATATTATTAATATCATAACAAGTAACATTTTCCCAAAGATAATTCTAAATGAATTACAGTAGTAAATCTACAGCATACTAGTGGAAACTCAGCCTGATTTAGAAGACATGGAACAAAGGATATTATTGCTGATGCCCAATGGCTTTAAACAGAGGATATCAGAATACATCATCTATTTTTTTGTTGTTCTTTTGTTTTGTCTATACTGTGCTAAAGCAATTAGCCGCTGTGTCAGCCCATCTCATCAATTGTCTTCCTATTATTGCTGATTTTCTAATATATAAGACACTGTTCCATGGCACTTTATCAGGTTTTCACTGGCAAATATATTTTCAGAAACACACCAGTAGTTCCTAATTCATTTCCTTTCTAATAGGAAGCTCTGCTGAAAGCTGCTCACCGTGGCAACTCTGCTGGTACGTGAAGGACCAGCGGCAGAGTTTTCAGCACTACAGCCACAACTAAGCCACCACAGTACAACTAACTGACACATCGAGTGGTAGTAGAGGCTTTAGACAACAGTAGGAAGACCCTCAGTCAGGGTGGATTGACAAAATGAATGTAACCACGGTGTCGCACACAGCATAGACTTTGAGACTGGTGTAGAGTGCTCTGTGTTATATAGCGTTATTATGAATTAGACCCACTTGGACTACAACTAACAACATCAACAAGGTGAATCCCGTGTTTGACCTTTGAGCCTTAGAAATTCCTGTCTGCAAGATTGAAGGAAAGTCAATTTCATTTTGAAGTGACGTCTTTGGCGGGATATTTATGCCACTGAGAAAAAAAATCACAGTGTTTTCCAAATAGTAAACGACTTCTTTATTTTTCCTTCTAAAATGCAGATGGATGCCAGCTTCTTGCTGTGTCAATAGTTTTCTGTCTCAATGAAAAAACAACACGAATATCAAGATTTACCTGTATTTTATACCCATCAAATCAATATTAAAGATGAGGGTAAAAATTCTGCTGCTTCTGTAGAATAAGAATGAACTATGTTTTACAGTAATGCCAATAACAGAAGTAGAAGTGCAAAATATTAGAGTTTTTATTTAGGAGCTCTATCTTGAGTTGGGTTGTGTATAAGCTATCAAGTACTGAGATGTGCTGCAGCAGTTCTAAACAAAGTCTGGTTGGCAGGAGGGGCAAAAAAGTTCTTTTACTTCCAAGAAGTCTGACTATTTCATGGGTCATACCGTATGAAGGGTCGTCCTCTCTGTTTATCATTAGAAGTAGAGAAAATAAGGTCAGCAGCTCTTGTGGTGCGGGTGAAATCTCCGACATTATTTTATAACTCACGTTATGACTATCAAGCTGTAGCAGAGGGAGGACCACAGGAGAAAGGGAAACACCAGTCTTGTCTAGAAGCGCAATGGCTTGGACACTCAAGGGATATTGTCCAAACGGCCACAGGTATCCTTTACTAATGTCTCTGTTCTGAACCCTCACCTTTCTTTCTTTCTTTGGGCTCTTATACTCCAGTATAGCCCAATGTCATCCTTCCATTGCTGGGAATGAATTTATTGATCTCAGTGTCTTCTACCTGCTCTCACTCTATTTGGCTTGATTACCTTTTCCTTCACGCCCCCTCCCTGCAGAGTGGAGGTGCTTGTGGATTGGCCGAAGCAATAAGTAATTCAGAAAGCTTGAAATTAAGTTATTTTCTCAAGAGAAATATACAAATATGGAAAATCTATTCTAGGAATTTAAAAACTCATAACATTGACCTGATGCAGCACATGAAGATGAAGCGTAAACAGGCAATAAGAAAATGAAGTGCATATTTTTATGTATTTGTTTATTTACTTATTTTGAAGACAGAATGTTGTTAATCTCGTTATTGTTAGGTGCCATCAAACCTGTCCTGGCTCATAGCAACCCTACATATAATAAGAGAAAACACGACTGAGCAGTTGTAATAAAAGGTGGGAATAGGAATGGTCTTAGCCAACAACTCTGTTATTCTCTATCGTCTCCAGTAACAGAATCTATGCTTAAAATTTCGTGATCATAGTCAGCTATGTTGTAGACTTCAACTTTCTCTTAAGCCATCGGACGTTGCCAAGCACGTCTCATGGGGTAGCATTCTGACAACGCTTCTCCTGCGAAGCTTGTGGCACAGATCTAAATCATGGACCATACGCAATGCTTATGAGTAGCTCCACTTTGATTCTATGGAGGCTGTTCCCTGTCACTTCTTCCCAGGGATACCCTGGGTGTTACAAGCACAGTCTTTAGTTTTGAATTTCTTTGCACAGCGGTACAGATGAGAATTGGAAACGCAGGGAATCTAGGACAGATGAACTCCTCAGGACCACGGGAGACAGTGGCGATACTAGGAGGGAAGTGGGGTGTAGAAAGGGGAATTGATCACAGGGAGCTACATATAACCTCCTCTCTGGGGGACGGACAGCAGAGGGGTAGGTGAAGGGAGACGCCGGGCAGTGTAATATAAGATATAATAATAATTTATAAATTATCAAGGGTGCATAGGGGAGGGGGGAGGAAGAAGGGAGGGGGAGAGGAAAAAAGGAAAATGAGCTGATTCCGGGAACCCAAGAGGAAAGCGAATTTTGGGAATGATGAGGGCAACAAATGGATAGATGTGCTTTACACAATTGATCTATGTATTGTGATGAATTGTATGAACCCCAATAAATCGATTTAAAAAAAATAGAAAATCAAGTCAACAACGAAGACAAATAAAATTCCAAATGGAAAATTTAGACATACAAATTATATTTAGACCCAAATGGGTAGCATAGCTTCACCCTTTTCCTTTCTTGTACATACCACTAGTTATCTTCTTTGTGGCAATTAGCTGAAACCCCTATTTCATTTGTTTGCTTTTTTAAGATCTCCTGCCCAAGGCTTCTTTATAGCACTGTGGAGCAAAGATGTTACTTTGAGAACTACGGTGTACCTGATCCAAGCCATGGTATTTTCCATTGCCTCAAATGAATTTGAAAGGTGGGCTTTGAATAAGGAGGACGGAAGAAGAATTGATATATTTGAATTTTGGTATTGGAGACGAATATTGAAAATTACCATGGGTTGCTTAAAGGTCAAACTAATCCACATGGAAAAAGTAAGGCCAAGTGCTCCTTAGGAAAAAGGATGGTAAGATTTCATCTTCTATATTTGGAGGTATTGTCAGTAGAGCTAAGTCTCTGGAGAGGGACCTCATGCTTGGTGAAGTGCAAGGGTATCAAAGAGGGGAAGGCCCAATGAAATGGATGGACACAGTGGAGGCATCAGTGGGCTCAGACCCAGAACCATTGTGAGGATGGCACAGGACTGGGCAGAGTTTTATTCCGTCGTCCACAGGATCACTATGGGTCAGAATGATTTGATGGCAACTAACAACAAAAACAGCAACATTTCATCTGATCATAAATTTATGGTTGAATATAAATATTTTAAAGGTGCATGATTCACATTTATATTTAAGTACATAATATTTCAATTCAGACATGTTGTTGTTAGGTAATCTGCAGTCAGTTCCAACTCACAGACTCCTCACAGAATGGAACTCATGACAGACAGTAGGGTGGAGTTGTGAACAACCAAGAACATTATCCACGAGGAAAGCCAAAAGCCTTTCAAAAGACAAGGAAAAGGAGAAGTTCAAGGTGGATGTCAGGAGACTCTAAAATTTGCTTTCAGTCATAGAGTAGCAAAGGGAAATAGAAGAAGTGATGATGTAAAGAGCTAAGCAGACAATATCAAGTGCAGCTTGAGAAGATTAAGTCACACATGATAATGAAATGCACAAAGACCTGGAATTAGAGATACAAAAGAGCAAGAATACACTCAGCATACCTTAAACTTAAAGAACTAAAGTGGAAAACGCAAGACATAGGAAATGACACATAAGTTAGGCACCAGAATGTCCACGTGCACAATGGATGCCCCAAATCACACAAGTCTGTGGACTCACAGGTTTACAATAGAGTTTAGAAATTCCAAACAGATGATGGGGTATATTGGATGCAACAGTTTTTGCTCACACTCACCAAATATCTCATATCTCTTGTACACAAAGCAATTTTAAGACTTCAAAGGCATATGTCTTCACAGTCATAATGAACACTGACATTACTTACATATGTATGTACCATGCTGTACTATCTAAAATTACCCCATGTTATAGCATCTACTTTGACTCATAGGCAGCAGCATAAAATTGGATATATTGTTCACATCTTTAATATTATCTCTGTTTAATTCTTTAGAAAATAATACCCCAAAGCAGCAAAACCATCCATGGTAATGATAGCAGTAACAAGAGGCAAAGGAGAAATATTGATTTGAAAGTGAAACAAAAGTTTATTAGATACTGGGAAGATGGGAAATCAGTGAAACTATTGCTTTTGACTTAGGCGTGGTTTTATCCTAAGTGTATAATATAGTGTTCACACTATGTCTCCATCACATAATGCCATATTTTACAGATTTTATCATAGAGTAAAAGTGATGTTTACTTGTACTGTTGATGATTCCATTCCATATTCCTTCCTGATTTAAGCGTAATTTCACACATTGCTTTCTTTCTGAATTTAAAATTGAGATTTATCTCACAAATCAAATCATTAACAGATAGCAACTACTAGTGGGACGAGAGTTAATATTTCAATTGCAATATACTGTTTTTTCACTGAAAAACACATGGTAGCATCATCATAATGTGAGCTTTTTCTTCAAAAGGTGTAATATAAATGTATGCAAATGTTATAAATTGAAATATCAAATGGAATAAATGGAAAAACCTTGTAAATGTAAAAATCAAATGATTATTTTGGAATATTCCAAGGACCCAATAGAAGTAGGAATGCAATGTGTATTGGCTCTAATTCAAAGGAGTCCTGATAATATTGTGGATTAGGACAACATAAGTGGTTTAAATCTACTAGCAACTTTACTGGCGAAAGATAAGGATGATTGTTCACATACAGATTTCGTCTCCAAAACCTTACAAGTGGTTTACTCTGCACTATAGGGTCATTATAAGTTGGACTTGGCTCTGTGTTTTGTGTTTTGGTTCCAGTTCATTTCTCCAAAGTTATTTATGTACTTTATTCTATTTACGTTACCAAAGTCTCAGACGTTTTATCATTGTGATACAATATAACCAAAACCGAATCCACTGTTACAGAGTTGATTCCAACTCAGAGTGATCCCATGGGAAACAGTAGAACTGCTTCCAGAATTTAAGTCTTCTTATCTGGGAGTTTTAATCCTTGCAAGAAAAGACAGCTTCACTTTTTCCGCTGTGGATTGTCTGGTGGATTCAAATTATGGATCTTGTGTTTAGTAGTTCAACATGGAACCCACTAAACCCCAAGGATTCCATAATGTAATATGGTGACTAAAATACGAAGGGGAACACCAAAAATGGGGGGGGGGATTCTGCTAGGTGGAGCTTTCATAGTACGCATTTTTCCTGTTAGGCAAGTATCAAGCTACTCCCTCTAAGTTAGTACACCCAGTAGCGTCTCCTGGGAAGGTTCTCTCTGGTCACAGTGAATTTTTCCATGAAAGCAGTTTCGCTCGAACCTCATTTTTTGTGATGGCTAATTTAAGAGGAGAGCGTGTGAAATTTTGTTTCCTGCTCAGGAAAATGCCACAGAAACTGTTACGATGTTGAACACAGCTCATAAGGATAGCTTTATGGGGAAAACTCAAGTGTACGAGTGGTTTCCTTGTTTCGAAAAAGGTTAAATATGGATTAATGACAAGCCTCGTTCAGGACGTCCATCAACTTTCTGAATGACACAAATGTCAACTTGTAGTACATTTGGAGTTCATTCCACCAGGTCAGACTTTTAATCAAATTTTCTATGTAGAGATTCTAAAAAGATTGCATAACGGTTTGTGACAAAAATTGCCTGATATGTGGCAGATGGGGGACTGATTTTGCCATCATCTCAATGTACCTGCTTACTCAGCCATCTCATTGCACCAGCTTTTGGGGAAAAAACAACAACAGCATGCCTCTCTTGCCCCAAGCACCCTACTCACCAGATCTTACTCTGAGCAACTTCTTTTGTATCTTCAATGAAGAGGGACATGAAAGAACAGTGATTTGAGGACTTAAAAGAGGTGAAAAAGTAAAACAAGGGAGGTGCTGTCAGCCATCCAAGCAGATGAGTTTTCGAAATGTTTCCATGAATGGAATCACAGATTTGACAAATGTATTAAGTCTAATGGAGAGTTCTTTCAAGGTCAAGGTGATACATCTTCTATGACAGATCAGTTTGTCCTTTGAGCAATCCCTGACACTTTATGATATCCTTCCCCAGCAATACAATTAACATGCATCGATTCTTCATCAGTCTTCCTTATTACATGTCCAGCATTCACATACATATGAGGCAATGAAAAGCACCATGGTTTGGGTCAGGTGTACCTTAGTCCACAAAGGAACACCCTTCCTCTTCAATACTCTAATGAAGTCTTATGCAGAAGATTTACCTAATGCAATACATTTTTGGTCTCTCGACTGCTGATTCCATGAGCATTGGTTATGGATCCAAGCAAGACCAAGTCTTTGACAATGTCAACCTTTTCTCCATTTATCATGATCTAATCTGTGAGGAGTTTGGTCTTCTTTACAGTGATTGGTAATCCACACTGAAGTTTGCAATCCTTAGTCTCATCAGCAAATACTTCAAATCCATGTATAAATTTGTTCATGAGTACAATAAAGTCTTCTGGAATTCCAATTGTTTTCAATATTATCCATAGTGTATTGTGGTCCACACATGCTTTGCATAGTCAATAAAACGCAAGTAAAACTCTCTGCTCCTGTTTCTGAGACTATAACACTTTACAGTAGTGGCAAGCCCCATCTTTCTCCCGTGGAGTGGCTAGTAGTTTTGAACTGTTGACCTTGTCATTAGCAGCCTAAGGTGTAACTACTATACCACCAGGGCTCTTTAATTTAACATGAAGGAGCGCATAAAATGTTAAATCCAATGGCTGCTTCAGTTGGTCATTTTTCCCCCCAAAATTGAGATGTTATTTTGGAAATGATGCCTTATTTATGTTTACAATAGCTCTTAGGCTAATAGTAATCTATAAAACTTGATACACTTTTGGGAAAATGGTTGCTCCTAATGGACGTGAGCCAGTCAGTTCTAGAAATTAGCACTTATTTGATACAAAATAGTGAAATACATACATTGGCCCTGATAATGAAAGTTCAGAAACAAGACAACCAAGTCTGGACATTGAAAAACAACAATAAAACCCACTGTATATTAAATTTCAGAGAAGTAAAGTATTAACTGACAGCAGTAACCACGCATCATGGCTCTCATATGATTACATTGTTGATGGGCTCAGAGGTGATACTGAAATTGAGGGGCAAACATCAGGGGAAAATAATGAATTTGAAGACTTCAATATAGTGCATTCTATTCTGCAAGCACTAACCAACCAAGGGTCCAACTAAATCAACACAGTTTACAAGAGTAAATTGGCTGGATTCAAGTGTCTGTACACATACTTCAATTAGTTATTAAAGTCAAAATTTTGAAAATTCCAAACTGGAAGAATTTTAAAGAGAATGTCATGAACTCATTCAAATACGTAGTACTCTGACATTGTATATACATTTTTTTAAGAAAACAAAATCTATTCTTTATTGCCCAGTATGATGTTGTTGTTAGGTATTCTCGAATCATTTTCCACTCAGAGAGACCCTACGTGTAACAGAACTTAGCACTGCGTGGTCCTAAACCATCTTTACAATTATTCTTATCTTTGAGTCATTTGTTGCTATGTCAATCCACTTTGTCTGGGACTTCCCTTTGTTCACTGCTGCTCTACATTACTGAGCATGATGTCCTTCTCCAGGGACTGGTCTTTCTTGAGAGAAGGTCCAAAGGATGTGACAAGTCTCACCATCCTTGCCTCTAAGAATACTTCTGACTTTACTTCTTCCAAGACAAATTTGTCTTTTTCTCTTAACCTTTCAACATTCTTAGCAGGCACTATAATTCAAATACATCAATTCTTCTTTGGCCTTCCTTATTTAATGTTCAATTTTCACATGCATATGACAAAAATTAAAATACCGTGCATGGTTTGGGTCAGGTGCAACATAGTTCTCAAAGTAATACCCTTGCTTCCCAACACTGAAAAGTTCTAGTCCAGCATATTTACTAAGTGCAATGCATTGCATTGTTTGGTCTCTTGACCGTGGCTTCCATTATCACTGATTATAGATCCAAGCAAGATGAAATCCTTGGCAACTTCAGTATTTTCTCTATTTATCATGCTGGTACCTTTTGGTCCAGTTAGGAGGATGTTCTTATATTGAGTTTTAATCCATACCTAAGGCTGCAATCCTTGATCTTTATCAGCAAGAGCTACAAGTCCTCCTCACCTTTAGCAAGAAAGGTTGTATCATCTGCATATTGCAGGCTGTTAATAAGCTCTTCTCCCATCCTGATGCTGCATTCTTCGTCATGTAATCTGGCTTGCTCAGCATACACATTGAACAAGCATCATGAGAGGATACAACTCTGACTCACACCTTTCCTGATTTTAAACCATGCAATATTCCCTTGGTCTGTTTGCACAACAGTCTTGTGATTTGTGTATATTTCCCTGATGAGTACAATGAATTGTTCTGGAATTCCCATTCTTCTCTAGGGTATCAATAGTTTGTTGTGATCTTACACAGTTGAACACTTTCGTATAGTGAATGAAACACAAATAAGTATTTATATGCTATTCTCTATTTTCATCCAAGATCCATCTGACATCAACAATGATGTACTTTATTTCATGTGTTCTTCTTAATCTAGCTACATTTCTGGCAGTTCCCTGTCAGTGCACTGCTGCAACTCTTGTTAGACTATCATCAGCTAAATTTTAATTTCATGTT
>NW_022111369.1:98304921-98306867 GCF_000313985.2 Echinops telfairi | reverse complement strand
AAATGGGCCTAGGTTAAATTAATTTTGGAAAATTTTAAACTTTTTTTAAAATTAAGGAAACATTAAAATGTGAAAAATTTACCAGGAATGGTGGTTTTGCACAATGGGCTGAAATTAAGCTAAAATACAGAATCTGTAATGGTAAATATATAAATTGAAATATTTAATGTCAGGAAAGAACTTATAATTAGATATGATTGTATACTAGGAGTAGTTTATCTAGATCTTTGTTATAGAATTCGAATTAGTTCTGAACTTGAAGTGGATTCCATTTCAAAAGAGCATTAGGGAAGTGATAGAAAATTTGAAAGGGGGTAATAAGGAAAGTTTACCAAAGAAAAACAATTCAGGAAATAATCTCATTTCAATGATGTTAATAAGCTGAAACTATTTCTCAAACAAGAAGAAAAACTTCTAATTAAATCAAGTGACTGTACTGTTGACATTTGCTTTCTATTGAAAGGCATTGATAGTGTACACAGAGAGACATAGAAGGGAGAAGAAAAGCATTGAACTTTGGGAGGACATTCATCACAATACATTCAATTGCTATGGTAGCTTTAAATGTACCAATTATACAAGTCAGTGTTGAGAGGATTTTCTGAGGTTTGAAATTAATCTTGGGAGAAAATAGGGATAGTGCAATGAAAAAGAAGAAAATGAAACGATTAGGCGACATTCTTTTAATTAGGCATAATATGGTTTACTTTATTGAAATTATTTTTTCTTAATGAGCTGCATAATTATATATATTAAATCTGTATTTTTAATAAAAAGGCTTACTTTATATAATGTTATGGCACTTCTTCAGCTTAGACCTAGATGGATATTAAAGTATTAAATATATTATTTGTTTTTTGCCTTTATGTATTGATGATTTATATGTAATAGCACTTTTTGTATTCCTAGTATTTCATGTACAAATTATTATTAATTGAATGTGACTATTAAGTGTAAGTGGTTAAAAGATGTCTACAACCAAAAGATGTTTGTTTTCACTGTACTTTATTGTATTGAGACTTTTCAGGGTGAAATATAGCACCAATGAAACATAAAACATTCCTCTAGTTCTTTAAGGATTCCTCCCTTCCACCACCATGACCCCAGGTCTACCAAACAAATCTGTCTAGACCAGAGCATGTACACTGGTACAGAGAAGAGGTCTCAACACATGGAATCCAGGACAGACAAACCCCTCAGGAACAAGAATGGGGAGTAGCGAAACCATGAAGTTAAGGGGAAGGTGGAAAATGTCCTCTCATGTCCTTCTTCATTCATGGAAACAAAAATAAGTCTCACAGAGTGAGGTCAGGTGAGTAATGTGTGTGGGACAAGAGAGGCATGCTCTGTTTTGCCAACAACTGGTGCACTGAGATAGCTGCATGAACAGGTGAATTGTCATGGTGGCAAATCCACAAATCAGGCCTTTTTTGTTGCACAGTGTCACATAATCTTTTCAGAACCTCTAAATAGAAAGTTTGATTAACAGTCTGCCTCGGTGGAATGAACCTAAATGCACTATCTCCCTCACATCAAAAACAAAAAACAAATGAGTATGGTCTTCATCTTTGATTTCACTTGATGAGCTTTTTTTGAGCGAGATGACAATGGCATTTTCCACTGACTTGTTTGATGTTTGCTTTTTGGGGTCGTAGAATAGTACCATGTCTTGTCACCAGTAATGGCCTTGGAAAAATAGTCTGCGTCACTTTGGAGCTGTTCTTTCAGAGCACCGTGTGTTTATACTCGATGCTTTTTTTCCTGGTCAATCAGAACCTGAGGCATAAGCTTGGCAGTGATCCTTCTCATTCCCAAATCTTCCATTAAAATTTGCTGAACCATACTCCAAAATAGTCTAGATAACTTCCCCATCTCTTCAATGGTCCATCATCAGACTGTGAGCACAAGTGCACACATTTGTTGACATTTTTGTCCATTTGGGATGT
>NW_022111369.1:98296488-98304563 GCF_000313985.2 Echinops telfairi | reverse complement strand
GGAGGGGGAAATTTTTACTATGAAAACTCTGCCCAGTAGAGCTTTTTTCCAGGGTTGTTGGTTTTTTTTTCAGTTACCCCTACATATCCATCACGTAGACATGGCTTACCTCAGAGATTTCAGATTCTCCTAGAATCTAGATATTTGAATCAATTGGTGATAGATATTGTCTATGTAGGCCAGAGGACCATATTATCCTTAAACATCACAAGTCCAATTTCTCTCACACATTCTTATGTAATTACATTTTTGTGAAAGTCAGGGATAAAATTAAAAATGAAAGCAATCAAAATACAAATCATTTTGGGCAAAACTTCAGTATTTACTATGTCCTTTGGAGATGTGTTTTCTATTAGACCTATCTCAAGAACCTGTAATAATGCCTAAAAATAAAGTAGTTGCTAAATAAACATTATTAAACTTATCTTTCAGGCATATTATTTTAATTTTAAAAACCAAGCCAGAATTTGAAAGTCAAATCATTAGATTTTGAACATAGGTCTTTAGATATCTCATCCATTGTCTTATTTTCCCCAGGATAAACTGACAAAAGACCTCAATCAATATTTTAAATTACTTACCAACTCTTTTGTGAATGTAGTCGCACACAAAAAATATATCCTTTCTTATGTTTGGCAGAAAAATAACATTTCCCCCTTCTATTTGATGAGAAGAGTCTAAAAGACTTGAGATATTGGGAATAGCTTCAGTTTTTGAAATATATCAATGTATAAAATATAGTATACAATTTATTTTTCATTTTTTCCTTATTTTACTGTTCCTGCAGTAAATACTGATACCATTTAAGTCACAAAAATGATCATAAATTATTTCTGAATCACACGTACTATATTTGTCATGTTAAATGTAGTTTGCTATCAAATAATCATGTTAAATTTAGCAATAGAGTATATAATTATCTGTTTATTACTTTTTTCCATCAAATTGCTGTTCTTTTGCATGCACAGAGTGGGGTCAGGTGAATCAGGTGTGTGGGTCAAGAGAGGCATGCTGTTTTTTGCCCCAAAGTGGCACACTGAGATGGCTGCATGTGCAGGTGCATTTTCATGATGACAAAACCAGTCCCCCCCTCTGCTACAAATCAGTTTTTTTTGTCAGACACTTTTAGGCAACCTTTCCAGAACCTCTAAATAGAAACCTTGGTTAACAATCTGACTTGGTGGAATGAACTCCACATGCACTACAAGTTGACATTTTCATCTGTTTGGGAAGGTTATGGACGTCTAGAAAGAGGTTTGTAATCAATCTGCATTTAAACTTTTTTGAAATGGGAAAACAAGTCGTACACTTGACTTTTTCCCATAATACTGTGCTTGTAAGCTGTATTCAACATCAAAAGAGTTTCTGTGACATTTTTTCTGAGCAGAAAAAAAAAATTTTCCGGTCACATGCTGTTCTCTTAAATCAGCCCTCACAAAAAATGAGGTTTGAGTGAAACTGCTTTCATGAAAAAATTCATTGTGACCAGAAAGAACCTTCCCAGGTGATGCCACTGGGTGCACTAACTCAGAGGGAGTTGTGTGATGCTAAACCAGCTGGAAAAATGCGTACTATGAAAGCCACGCCCAGCAGAGCTTTATATATATACACACACACACACACACACGTTGCAATTTCATTAAATTGATATGTTTTGGGACAAACGAAAACTAAATAGAATTTTTGCTCTAGATACAAATTTAATGAATGTGTATAAAAAGAGTTTAATATTACTCGTTTCAAAACTAATTGCTGGACAAATACTGTATTAGCCCACTACAAAAAGGACAAAAGACAAGACAAAGACAGGGCCTGCTTCCCAGGCCATATAGTCTTCTAGCCTGGTCCCTAGAGCAAGGAGGCATTGTGCCTACCTATTTCCATATACTATATATCACCATTTCATTAGAACACCTTAAAAAACACCTCAAGAAGGGGGAATCTCACCACCAATGTGGTTCAGAGTCCCATGTTGTGGGGAGAGAGAGAAGACCAATTAATTTCCACTATATAGCAGTGTTGTTGGTCACAAAAATTAAGGATTAATCCTTGAATACTAATTAGTGAACTTTACTGGGCTGCCAGATCAAGCAGAAGGTAGGAGTCACGAATGTATTAGAGGAAGCAATTTCACTTTTGATGGTGGGCAGGCCAGACGGGGAACCACACCGTTGGTTAACATTGTGGCTAACATTGCTTGTAGAGACCCCAAGGGGAAAATGTGTCCAATATTATGTTTCTAACTGGGCACTTCTAGTTTATATTCTAACCGAACCCTAGTGACCCAGCTATCATGCTATCAGTAACTCAGACATTACACTCTGTCCTTCCAAAGCACACCATGCTATTCATAGACTGTCAGAGGGACCAGAATTGGAAACTCCACTCAGCGAACTGGACTTTGCCTTAAACTCACTTAGAACAGAACCAAAGACTGTTCTTTGAGCTTTAAGATGAAATTCCCTAGTGGGAGAATACTTTTGATCTCCTTCTTGGTCCATTGTAAATTCATTCTAAAATTTTCAGATTCTCTACTTTCTCTTAGATTTTGGTCTTTCTCTGTTATATGTGATCAGTGTTGCTGGGTCCTTGTGTGTTCTTTGCCCTTATTTGTAGCTTTATCTTTTTAGGAAAATCTGCATTGGTAGATTTATGAAGACAGTAGATGGATTAAGGGTTGCCTGGGGGCCGAAAAGGGGATGGTGGAGAACTTGAAAGTCAACATCAATGGTACAAGAAGGAAGAAAAGGTTCCAAAGGGAGTTGTTGCAATGACTGCACAACCCTACTTCATATGATTGAACTAGTGAATTATGTGGCATGTTAATTTTGGCTGAATTTATCAAATAAATAAAATAGAACTAATTACAAAGTCTTGGTATGAAAAAACTCGTTACTATAAAACTTCAATACTTTTAGCAATATAAGAAGTAAATTTGGTAGCCCTATTTCTTTGGAAAACTTGCTCCAATTTATTTATTTTCAGAATATCTAACTATGATGCACTAGAATGATAGCAAAATTGTCTTGGATGAAGTACAGCCAAAATGCTCCTTTGAGGCAAGGATGGTGAAACTTTGTCTCGTGTACTTTGGACACGTTGTCATAAGAGTCCAGACGCTGGAGAAGAGTATAATGCTTGATAAAGTGAAGGGGTGAGAAAAAGAGGCAGAGGATGGACACAGTTGTCGCAACAAATGGCTCAAACATACCATGTGGAGGCGAGCCCAGACCCGGGTCCTGCTTATGCTGTCGTACACAGGGACACTGCGATTTGGAACTGACTTGGCAGCATCCCCCGGAACAGAATAATAACTGGAAAGGGAAAGTGTATAATTCAAAGCTCTGGCTTGAATCTGGTCTCTGTTAGTAAGGAACTTGATTTTTAAGTCTTCAAAAGGACCGAGGCTTCTCTTTACCATCAGTGAAAAATCAGGCCCAAATCCCGAATAGGTCACTTCCATATGCTGCTGAACTCCCTTACATGTAGACACATTTGTGGGAAGAACAGACTAGTGTAAACGGATGCAACTAGTAACCCAAAACAAAACAGAAATACACATTTGATTTCATGAGTAAAAGAATTAACATGATTTCCAGCTCACGTTCAGTCGTCCTATTTGTATGGAATTTTCCCAAGAATGTGGTCATATTTTCTTCCTTGATTCCATTTTTCAGTACATCTTTTTACTACTCAATGTTGTTCACTTTGTTCCAAAGTGACAGAATAGATTCCAAAGCTTCAGTAAGGTTGTCGAAAGAACACAATCAGGGATAATGGGAACTGCAGTCAAGCCATGAAATGATGCGTGGCATCGGGTAAATCTGATGCACAAAATCTCCTTAATGTATTGAAGAGCAAGGGTTTCACTTTATGGACTAAATTGGACCTGACCCAAGCCTACATATTTTCAACTGTCCTATATGTATGTGAAAGTTGGGCATTGAATTAGGAAGACCAACGAAGAATTGGTGAATTTGAGTTGTGATATTGGTGAAGATGATTGAAAGTACCGTGGACTGCCAAAAGAACAAATAATCTATCTAGGAAGAGATACAGCCACAAGGCACCACAGAAGCGAGGTTGGGGACATTTCATCTCACATATTTTGGACCTTTTATCAGGAGAGACAATTCCCTGGAATAGGACACCATGCTTGTTAAAGTAGAAGGGCAGTAAAAAAGTGGAAGACCCCAATGTCATGGATTGGCACAGTAGCTTCAAACATTACAATTGTTTGCAGTATTTTATTCTGTATTCCAAAAGGTTGCCCAGGCAGTATTTTATTCTGTATTCCAAAAGGTTGTTATGAGTCAGAACTGACTTCACAGCATCTAACACACAATGACAAGCTTTGAATCCTCCCACTGCTCTCTAATATAGGTAAACCTCCTTCATGGTTATGAGCTACAGTCTCCTCTTAATATAATATAATAATAGTAATTTTATTACATTCTCTAAAGCCGTTGGTTGGTGAGATTTTTAAAATATAATAGTTTCTGGTATGGTGTAGACTATTATTGATTTTGTGGTTATTTTTTAGTTATTCAATGCTAAGCATTCTAATGTATTTCATCATTTAGTAGGAGGTTGATCTTTTTTTTCTTTTTAACATTTTTTACAAATGACAAACCCAACACATAAAGAAGGTAACACTTTGTGTAAGTCACAGAATGAATACACAGCAGATTTGGATTCAAATATTGGTTGTCAATAGGATATGATTAAAACGTGATTTTTCTTGACCATCTCTTTTGGGTCTTTCTTCCAAATGGGTGGACATGGTGATGACAGGATTATACCTGGAAACCACATGTTGAGGGAAATACGCTCCCAGAGTGACTTCGTAGAGCAGAGCTCCTCTTCCTACCTGACAGTGTTCATTCAGTCTGCATGCATTAGAGATTCTCTATATAGCGGCTTAGCCAGTACCCTCAATATTAAATTGTTCAGCTTCATACACAATGCTTATTATGATTTGAATCAACCCTTTTATCATGAAACACAATTTTCCTTTCTGCTAAATGATGATGTTAGATTAAAAAAAAAGTTATGTCACTTCTAGCTCTGACCTTCAAAAATGTATGAGTTTCCAGAGTGGGAACTGTGGTTTGATATATGGACTTAGAGGCTGGGCCAGGCTTTAGTCTTCCTCGAAGTCCTCAGGTGCCATCAGTAAGGAAGCCACTTAGGGATCATTGGCTTTGGGTTTAAGTTTCATCAGCAATTCAGAATACTGCTGTCCACTCCGCTTTTCTCTTCCATTATGCCAATCAATCATTTGTCCTTCTGGAGATTCTAGTACTCCTATTGCATTGCCTTGCATAAATGAGGTGAACCTAGAATTTCCTATTTTTTTGATAGCCTTTCTGATTTTTCATGTTTTCTTTCCATAGTCTCTCTTTGAAATTTCTTCCATCTCATTCAACATCACAGTGTGGGTATTGTTTTATGCCTTCCCCCAAGCTAAGGATGGTTTCCTATTAATATTCAAGAAGAGTTAAGGAAACCTATCTCTTATAAGAAAAGCTCATGAAATTCACTAGTGCTCATCTGATAACTTACTCCAGGCTCTGTTGTTTCTCTGCACTCAGATTTTTAGTGTAAGCTAGCTGAAGCAAGAATCTGACTCTCTATTATTTATCATCAAAAGCTTAGAGCTTAGTGCTGCAATAAATGTAAAATTATCCAATTACCAAACCTTGTGTGTGTGTGCGTTAATAAATGGACTGTACAACATGTCAGAGTGAGTGGTAAGGTGTGCTTGAAAGGTAAATTTGAACTTCAGGAAGAGCACCAAAACATGACTACTCTTTGTCTCCCACTTGGAAACCATCGACTGCCTTTCTGGTGGAATTTAAGGGGATAGAACAGCCATCTGAAAGATTTCAACCTGAAATCAAATTCTTGTTGGTGATTCACTGCTTGTGTAATCTTGTAAAATAGATCTAATTTGTTTACATTTTAGTTTATTTGTTTATAAAATAGGCACAATGATACTTATCATGAACTGTGGAAAAATAACGAATTATATCATGCGTTTGAGTGGTGGTGCTAGCAAAGGATATTGACAGTGCTATGGACTGCTCAAAGGACAAACCGATCTGTATTGCAAGAAGTAAGACCAGGGTGCTCCTTAGTGGTAAGAATGCAAGGCTTTGTCTTACATACTTTGGACATATTGTCAGGAATGACCAGTCCTTGGAGAAGGACATTATGTTTGGTGGAGTAGAAGGGTAACAGAAAAGAGAAAGATCCCTTGAAAACATGGACTGACACAGTGACTGCCTCAGTGGTTCAGGCATCAGTGCAATTTTGAGGAAGGTGCAGAACCTTGTAGAGATTCACTCTGTGTATACAGGGTCATTAACTAATACTTTCTCTCTCTCTCACATATATATATTCATGCACACACATAGATAATAGATATATGTGTGTGTGAGTATGTGTGTGTGTGACTGTAGTTCTGTCGCCTCATGACTGTTGTTGTTAGAAGCCTTTTAAGTCAGTCTCTGACTCAACATGATACCCTGAACAATAGTATCAGAATCCCGTGATAGAGAAAATTTTCCACTGGCTGGTTGTTAGAAGGACATGGCAAAGCCTCTCCTCCTCTGTCTTATTGGAAACTCAGCAGAAAAATGTTTCTACTCAACAGACAGACTAGTGCCTCATAAATAGACAAGTTGAGGTGCATTGGCTGGGAAATGAACCTGTCTTACACGTGAAAATGAGAATTCTACAACAAAACCACCACTGCCTTCTTACGACCTAGTCCACATGCATTAGTGTTGGACTGTTGTCAAGATTATATCCAATGAGACAAGCTCCTCTAATATAAGCTGCTAAATCAAGATGGGAGGCCTAAATCCTTTCATAGGTACCTCAAAGAAAGCCATTGTGATTTGCCTTTCAAATTATTCAATGAAAACCATGGAATACTGTTGTTGTCTAGCACATATGCAGTCACCATGTGTCAGAATCAAGTTCATGGCAACTAGTTGACTATAAAATTGGAACTTTCAAAGATTCGCTGCTCAGAACAATTGGTTATAAAGAAAGAAGTTGGAAAATTGGGATCCCCAAACTCAGAAGCTATATTGGATTGACAAGAGAGAGATTGTATTCAGAAAGAGAAATATAACCTACAGTTGAGGAGTAAAGTTTACAAATAGCTTTTGCATCAGACTCATCAAAATATTCCCATCTCCCCATCACAGGGGATACCAGTGATTTCTTTGTTCTCATTGTAGTATCTGTTCTAATATCACTAAATTCTTCCCTTTCCCCTAGCCTCCTCTTTACCACTGAGGAGTCCTTGAATGGGGTGAACAATCCGCAGGCTTGGCTGCTAACTGAAAAATCGAGGATTGACACACAGCCAGCGATGCCTCAGGAGAAAACCTTAGACATCAGTCAATGATAACCTTAGGAGGCAAGCACAATCCTACACTGACACCCGTGGGTGGCCATGAGTCAGAATTGACTTCAGCGCTGAATGTTGCCACATTTCGGCTGTGTTCCCGGATGTAAATTGTCCTGCTTTAGTCACTAGAGAACTCGGAGGAGATGATTGGCAAGCAAAAATGAGGAAATGAAGAGCCCAAAGAAAGAAAAGCATATGAAAATAAGGAAACATATTTTTTAAAGAGATGAGAGTAATAAATAAGTACAAATTAATTTTTTTTAAGGTGAGACATAGGAGTAGAGAATGAGTTTTATTGGTTCCTTTGGTCAGAAAAGATCACTTTGACTGACTTGGAAGTTTTCAGAGCATATATTCATTAGATCAGTGGAATACGTCCTACTTACTTTGACTTAATAGATCTAGTCTTTAACATGAAATGTTGTCAAATGCCAATTATATTCAAAAGGAGAGAGAATGAGCTTAGGGAAAAAATCATTAAAATAAAGTGCAAACTTGATCCTCTGAAGTGTAAAAGTGGATTTGGCTGGCCATGGCTGTGGTAGAGCTAGCTGAGTGCTGGCTGCAAGGGGACAGGCATTAATCAGTTGGGGCTGGATGTAGGAATTGGCTACCACCTCTCAGTTTGCAAAGTTTCTGTGAAACATCT
>NW_022111369.1:98292319-98293368 GCF_000313985.2 Echinops telfairi | reverse complement strand
GTTCATGAGGGAGGGGGTAGCGGGCAGGGAGGGGGAAAATTGAGGACCTTATGCCAGGATCTTAAGCGTAGAGCAAATGTTTTGAGAATGATGAGGGCAATGACTGTACAAATGTGCTTTACATTATTGATGTATGTATGGATTGTGATGAGTTGTATGAGCCCCTAATAAAACGATTAAAAAAATAAAACAGAAAAAAGGAAAGATTTTTATGTGCCAGGGAGATGATTGATAAGATTCTCTATCATAAATTAACAAAGAGGTCTCTAAAGGGAGCCAAAGACATATACTAAAATTAAAATGCAGGAACGGGATTTGGCCTCCAGTGAATCCTAGCTCCAATTTGAGAAAAATTAGTGTTTACAATGTGGCGCTGCTTGAAGCTCTCTGAAAGGGAACACAGAAGACGTAGGTGCTAGAGCAAAGTGTGGTGAAGAAATTAGATGGTGCTTAGCTATCACATAAAATACTGTCTGAGGTCTAACAGACTTATCTCTAAACAAGTAGCCATCAAAGTGAGATGTCAGCTAAGTCCACATGAAAGGAGCACGCCAACATCACACATAACATTATATAAATCATATAATCCAAAGCCAAAGGGGCGATAGTCTGAGAGCCTGATGTGTGAGACTCTGGTTTGCAGAAGGCCGTGGATGACAGTGAAGCCCAATGTACATTTGTGAAATCTACCCAGGAAATAGGCCTCTGGTGATTTTCTTCTATCCATAATAGAGGGATGAGAAGAAATTACTTACCAAACAGAGTGAGGTGGAGAAATGACTATAAGAATCAAAATGATAAACCTGTACCATGAGAACCCTGTCATGTGATCGCCCCTCTGATGTATGTCGGGGCTGATTTGGTTTTCAACATTTTCAGTGTTTTTTGTTTGTTTGTTTTCATATTGGGCTTAATCTCAGATGCATTTTGCTATTTGGGGTAACCCATTTGCATGTCTATTATATGTTTTTCTGGTTTCGGGTATATGAAGCCCAGGTTTGGCGGACGTAGAGGACAGCAATTAGAATAAGGGTTCATGGGGTAGGGTT
>NW_022111369.1:98289281-98290850 GCF_000313985.2 Echinops telfairi | reverse complement strand
TCATTTATATTTAAATGTATATAAAGATGAAAACCTATTATAAAAATATTGCTAGCTAGATACACCATTAGAACTCAAGATACCATTTTTCTGAAAGACTTAAAAAAGAAATACTTAGAATATGTTTTCATTATAAAGAGGCAATTATTTAATGCCCAAATTCAGGAAGTTCCAAATGAAACTCAGAGTTCTTTAGGTTCAGTGATATTTCCACAAACCATATCACCTATTCCTGGGAAATAAATGAAACCATGTATAATTGAAAATTGTGAATTGTAGAATCAAATTTTTTGAGTAAAGTATTAACTAATTTTATACTTGAAAGTGAAGATCCAAACAGATGAACTTTATCAAATATATTAAAAATTAATACTCGGTTATAATTCATGTATTCACCATGTTCCCTTATTTTAAAAAAGTGGGGTTTAAAACTGCTGTCTTTTTACAATAAGTCCATCACCAATCATGTAAACCAATTTCTTATTGCTGTTCATGACTACCAATCTCTACAAATTGATTTTAATTTTGTATGAGACTTAGAAGAGTTGGTATTCAATGAAACAATCAGAACTAAAGCAAATCTTGATTTTGAAAGAGACTAGGTATCAGGGAATCTTTATTTCTTTCTCTATGTTTATTTGAATTCTCCGCAGCCTGAAGTTTTTTATATTCATCTTGTATTTTTGACTTTACAAAATGTGTGTTTATAGTCTTTCTTCTTTAAGGCCAAATAAATAAAATCCTGAAATCTCAGCATAATAAGCTAGGGGTGCTGAACATGAGGCAATTTTTATTACTTTATTACTATTTTTAAATGACTAGAGCATGCTACTGAGAACTATTTTTATTTATTAACTTAGTGGTCCATATACTAGTCACCTACTTTCATAATTTTATTAAGGTTGTGTTTTAAATATATTGACGCTCATTCCCACTTACAGTAATGGAAACATCAGCAATTACTTTAAGTGATAATTTAGCAATTATTGCAATTATTTTAATATCCAAAGTTTAGTAGGAAACTGCTATACTTATAGTAATGTAGATTATGAACCGGGAAATCAGTTTAAGCTTCACTCCTTCAGTCACCATGTAACTGTGACCTCACTTACCAAGACACGTAAGGAAGGGCATTCTGACAGTATTGTCATGACATGTCTGCTTTGATATAACATCATGTGAAACGATATGGCAGGTGACCATTTGTTGGAGTGGTAGAATCAGAACACTGGTGATTAAAAGTGTAGGGAGTCCTAGTGGTGCTGCTAGGTAGGGTTAGATGTGAGCTGCAAGGTGAGTGGTTCCAATCCACCAACCGCTCCTGTAAATAGTTCCATCCTCCGACGCCCTTCATGGGGTCGCTATAAGTCAGAACTGACTTGATGGCAGGAAGTTTTGCTCTTTCTTTAGTTGGTTTAGGAAACTGACTTCTTGGACCAAGTGATCCTAGAAAGGAAAAGTTAGGATCTGGATGAAAGTCTAAAATCATGAGTCTAAAAAGTACCATGGTTTGGTGGTTTATCCTAACATGCAGCAGTCTGCTTGGGGATTTAGATCAGGCTTGAAGCT
>NW_022111369.1:98287177-98288258 GCF_000313985.2 Echinops telfairi | reverse complement strand
CTATTCCAGTGTAGATTATAACCAAGAAAAGCAATACTCCAATGTAATATAGTATTATAAAAGGAGAACTATGAAACTCAAGTGGGCCATGGAGAGACATTCGTTTGAGAGTTCAGAAATTACTGTGAGGAAGTTATAGGATGAATAGAGACGTTTCTTATAGGAAATTAGACATGGGGAACTGACATGGTGATGGAATATTATATTGTTGTTCCATGGTGCCATTCAGCTGGTTCTGGCTAGTCATGAATTCATATTCATTAAGATAAAAGACTGCCCTGAACTATCCTCACAATTCTAATGTTTAGAGCCATTGTTATAGTCATTGTATCAATTCTTGCTCCGGGTCTTCTTCTTTTACACCGACCTATTTTACCAAGCAAGGACTGGTATCTTCTGATAGCACGTCTAAAGTACATGAGATGAAGTGTTGCCATCTTCACTTCTAATGAACTTTCTGGTTGTACTTCTTCCAAGACAGATTTGCTTGTTAATATTCTTAAAATATACCATAATTCAAATCTATTGTTTTTTCTTGGATCATCCTTTTCGATTTGCATTCATTGTTCAGCTTTCATATGGGGTGATTGAAAATACCATTGCTTGCATCACTTTAATCCTTAAAGGATATCCTCACTCTTTTTAAAGGGGTCTTGTGCAACATATTTACCCAAAGGTTGATGTAATTTGATTTCTTGATTGCAGTCCTTGACAACCTTGATCTTTTCTCGGTCTATCATGATATCTAAGTATATACGTTTGTATAGTGCAAGTCTTATATATATTTATATATAATATGGTATTTTTTAAATCATTTACATTTTTTTTGCCCAATGATAGGTACACTTAGTGATTTGAATTTATTTGATATATAATTCACTATAAACATAGCCAACATGGTTCTGGACTTGATGCTCTTTTCCATTGCTTCCTTTTGCCCGAGTTCAATTCTATTATAATTATTTTACCTTTGTAATAAGCTTGTTGTTGCTGCTGTTATAGGCAGGTGTCCTGATGTTGCTTTGCTACTCATAGGACCCTTAATAAGACAGAGTAGAACTAGCCCACAGGCTTTTTTTTT
>NW_022111369.1:98284453-98285511 GCF_000313985.2 Echinops telfairi | reverse complement strand
CCCCTGTGGGGCTATGGGTCAGTGAGGGGCGTCATGTCTCATAGTTTTGATGTAATCGTCAAGCAGCCGATTAACAGGTCTTTCTTCTGTGTGTGTGTGTAGTATACATATACACATATATAATATAGTGTATATATATCACATGACCAAAATCCCATATTATATGTAATAATTTAGCACACTTCACCAATGTTCTTTTTTTGGGGGGTCGTGGGGGTGTGTTTCCAAGACTTAATCTTTTTTTTTTAAATTATTTGCCATCAACTTGGTTCCAGTGCAGTCATCCTCTGCACAACAAAGGGAAATAATACCCAGTTTTGTACTATCCTCAAATTCAATCTTATGTTTTAATCCACTACTGCACCCACTGTGTCAATCCATCTGGTAGAGGACCTTCTTATTCACTGCCCCTCCATTTTACCAAGGATGATGTTCTTCTTGAGGGATTGGTCTCTCCTGACAGCATGTCCAAAATGCATGAGACGAAGTCTTGCCATTCTTGCCTCTAATCAGCATTCGGGCTGTACTTCATCCAAGACACATTTGTCTGTTCTTCTGGCAGTCCATGGTACTTTCAATATGCCTTGCTAACACCATAATCCAAATGCATTGATTTTTCTTCAGTCTTTATTAAAAAAAAAATTTTTACTGGGGGCTAATATAACTCTTATCACAATCCATCCATCCATTGTGTCAAGCACTTTTGTACATTTGTTTCCCTCATCATTCTCAAAGCATTTGCTTACTACTTGAGCCCTTGGTATCAGTTCCTCATTTCTTTCCTCCCTCCACAACCCGCCTCCTTGATAATTTATAAATTATTATTATTTTGTCATATTTTACACCATCCGATGTCTCACCTTACCCACTTCTCTGCTGTCCATGCCCCAGGGAGGAGGTTATATGTAGATTCTTGTAATCTGTTCCCCCTTTTCTCCCTCACCTTCCTTCCACCTTCCCAGTATTGCCACTTTCACCACTGGTCCTGAGGGGTTCATCTGTTTTGGATTCTCTGTGATTCCAGTTCCTGTCTGTACATCCTCTGGTCCAGCCAGATT
>NW_022111369.1:98265843-98282419 GCF_000313985.2 Echinops telfairi | reverse complement strand
TGTCACACAACAGTAAAGGGAAGAGTGATAAATTATTATGGATATACGGTGCTTAAGGGAAGCCTGGTGGTGCTGTGAGTCAAGCGCTTGTAGAACGACGAGGGAACCTAGTACCGCATTGGCATAGCCTCGGAAACGCTGTGGGGCAGACATGCTCTGCCTCTCCTGGTGGTTAGGAGAGGAAATCAATGGGACAGAAGGATTTGCTTGACGATGGAGTGATGCTTAAATGATTATTAAAGAGAATTAAGATGCCTTTTAGCTTTGGAAATTCTAAAACTAAGTTTACAAAGTAAAAATATCTACCAGCAACCACTGCCCTGGATTCGTTTCCTGTTCAAAGCTGCTCTATCCGGTTTCGCAGACCGTACATTTCATGGGAGCAGGTCGCCTCAGCTTCCTCCCAAGAGATGACTGGTAATTTTGAACCTTTGACCCTGAAGTTAGCAGCCAAATGACTACCTTACAACAGAGCCAGTATTCCTTAGTGCAAACACCAACGAAAACTCACTCTCATTCCAGTTCAAAATGATCCTATAAAATAATGTAGAACTTCCCCATGGACTTTCAAAGTTATAAACCTTTATGAGCACAGAAAGCCTCACATCTTTCTCGTAAGTAAAAATATGAGTGTCTACATTCTAGAGATGAAAAAAATAATAGAAGAAAGAAAAGATGTTGAGAAATTTGTTTGTTTTTTTTAAAGGGGAAGTTGTGGTTGTTAGTTACCCCGTCGCGTTGGGGATGATCATAGGCAGCCTATAAATAACAGGATGAAGCACTGGCCAAGCCTGCGCCAGCTTCACCTTGCTGTTATGTTGCAGCTGTTGTTGCCGTGCCTGTGCGGAAAAACCAATCTCACTGCAGGATTTCCTCCTTTTTGGTGGCCTACGCTTTTACTACACATGATATCCTTTTCTAGGGACTGATCCTTCCTATTAAAACGCCGGAGAACTTGAAGGCTCGCCATCCTCGAGTCTAAGGAGCGCTTCCAAGGGGTTATTTCAATATTATTCATCAACACCTTCATTTAAATGCATCCAGTCATTGTTCAATTTTCACTTGCATATGAGTCAACTGAAAAAAGATCATGGTTTGGGTCAGAAGCACCTTAGTCTTCAAATGTCATCCTTGCTCTTCAATACGTTACAGAGGTCTTGTGCAGCACCTTTGCCCAATGCTACCTGTTGTTTGACTTCTTGACTGCTGCTTCTATGAGCAATGTTTGCGGATCCCAGCAAATGGCAGTCTTGAACAACTGTGATCTCGTCTCCATTTAGCAGGACACTTTCTAAGGCACATTATGAAAGGGAGATAGATATAAATTAAAGAGTTAGACAATGGTAGATGCCATATATATGATGCTAAAAATAGTATGTGAATTTTTCTCTATAACAAAATGAAAGAGATATCAAAATAGAATTTTCAAAAGAAGGAAAGTACTGTTTGTAGAAGTATGCCTAAAAAATAAAAACAGGGAAAGCTTTAAAGCAAAAGCATAAACAAGCTATACAAAGGAAATAGTTGCTAAAAGTAAGCTGACATAACTATCTTAACAGAAATAACACATAACTGATGAAAAAAAGCATGTTTAGTGCCATAAATGGTTATCATAGAATGACAAAGAGAACATTCACCAGGATTTTGTAACAATTCTTTTTTTATGCTCCTAATAAAACTGTCTCAACATAGTGAAAAAATCTTTGATAGACTTGTGTGAAAAGCTAGTGAGTCCTTTATATTGGGGCAAATTCAACTTGCCTTTCTCAATTTTTGATAGATTAGGCTGTAAAAGAAAACGAGTATACAGGAAAATTACACATCATTATGAAACCTGAGTTAATAGACATATAGAATCTTGAGCTAAAAAATAAAAGTTAGGACACTCCTCAATAATGAATAGACAAATATTGGGGGGAATGGATTGATGGAGGGGAGGGGCGGGGAGCACAAATAAACAATATTAAAAATGGAAAAAGTGACACAATTACAATAGCACTTACATTGGTGTGTGTGTGTGTGTGTGTGTGTGTGTGTGTGTGTGTTTCGGAAACAAAGAGGATTAAGTTCTTATTGGGTAACCATGACCCTCACGTAGGTATAAAATATTAAGAGAGCCGCCTTGAGAAAATGAATTCCAGTATGCTGACATTTAGTATATAGTTCTATGAGGCATTCAAATGATGATACATTAAATGTCTACTTGGCATACAAACTTAGAATTCTGGGGAAAGATCTAAAGGTAAAGATAATAAGCAATAAATACATATATCGAATATTTGCTATATGTTTCCTTAAAAAAGAGCCCTGGTAGCACATTAAAGTGCATGGCAACTAACTGAAAGATCAGTGAGTCACGCCCATTAGCCATTGTTTTGCAAGAGAAGCCATGGTATTTATTTTCAAGAAAGATTTACTGCTTTGCAAACTGAGTGGGGCAGTTCTACTTTGTCCCACAAGGTCACTATGAGTCAGAACCCACCCAATGAGAGTAGATTTATTTGGGGGTTTGGTCACCTTAATGAAGTATGGATACATGTATTTTCTTAACGGTCAAAGCAAAATATTCTAATCAGTATTTTGTAGATCAGCCAATGGGTGATGCTAATGGTTGACATGGTTGGCCAGCAACTTAAAGATCGAAGGCTGAAGCCCACTCACACAGGCTCCTCAGAAGAAAGTTCTGATGGCCTATTCCTAAAGCACCGGCATTACAATATGGAGCGTAGCAAAGCAGTATGTGCATCGCCAGAAGTCAGAACGACCGTGATGGGATCTAAATGTACTTCTTTTTCTTTTAAAGATAACTATTTGAAGTTTAGAAAAATAAAATAATGCCATCTAGTAGGTGACAGGGTTAGAAGTCAAACCTTGAATATAGGTCTACTCTCTCCAGAAGTGTATATTGTCACGCACTTCCTCTTCAGAACTGGGGTTTATAGATTGGGGACCATCAGGCCATAGATTAAAAAAATGATACCCCAGAAACTGAACATAGTAGCCAGGGGAAGTATATAAAATAAGGTAAAATGCTTAGAACAGCTCAGATTTTCAGAATCACTAATAAGTGAAGGGTAGGCTAAGGAGAAGGGGAAGCTCACAAAGGAGAAGAAAATGAACCGGTCAGAGAAGTGTAAGGGAAACAAGGAGAATGCAGTAACAGATAAGTCAGAGGAGAGAGCATTTCAAGAAAGCAGGAGCAGTCAATAGTGTCAAACTCTGCCAAGTGTTCAGGTAGATAAGACCTGGAAATTATTTATTGGATTTAACTACGAGGCCATCATAGCTGACATTGACATGAACAGGCATAGCAGAGTGGAGACATAGAATCCAAAATTCCGAAGGTTATGGAGTGAAAGGAGAAGTGGGAACCGGGGACAGAATTCAGACGTTTATGGTATATTGCTGACCACATGGCGGGGGAATGGAGGTCATTGTTTCCCTTCATGTTTGTGTGTAAATGTTGATTAGAAATGAAAGTATTTGTAGGATTTAAACACAGAGCATGAGAGGATATTGTAATTATTTGTTAAATACTTCTATCATGCTTATATTTCTAAGATGGGACAGGTATTTCCATTCTTAATTATCATCATGGCATTATGGGATTTAAAATATAAGAACAAAACCTACTGCTGTCTAATAGGGTTCTGACAGATAGAGGCCTCTGAGACTATAAATCTTAACAAGAGCAGACAATCCCACCTTTCTCTCATTAACCTGGAGGGTTTGAACCGTCAACCTTGAGGTCAGCTGCCTGATGATTAACCAATGGTGCCATAGGAAGTCTTTATAATCCACATTTTTCAGGTAAAATGTGGAAATTGCCTGTGGTCACTCAACAAATTAGTAATGAGCCAATACAGGTTGGGACTAGCTCCATTATATTAATTACCTATAAATAAATGACAATGGGAACTTTTGAGAATAATATATCAAAGGGATTCTAAAAAAATGGTGAGAAGCAAGCTTGGATAGAAGTAGGGGCACTTCTTTCAATACAGTAGAACAAATGAGTTGATATTGCATGGATTCATATATGGCTGATGCTGTGATAAATAAAAGTTACGAGAATAGTGGCCTGTGTTCTCCTACCAGAAATCAGCGACCATCCTACTCTGTCACATATAAGGAGAAAAGAAAGCACGTGATAAAAGAGCCAAACACTAGTTGAAACAGAACTGGTCTTAATGCTTATGAATGTCAGCAATGAAGAAGAGTAAAGGGTTGATGAGCCAGATGGTATGTGAATTAAAGTAGGAGGTTCTTGTTTTGTTTCTTAAAGGTGGAGAACTTAAGATCAGAAATATATGATGGAGATAGTAGGCCACTAATTCCAAACCTTCATATGTTTTGCATCATTGTAAGAGAGAAAGTAGAATCCTCTAGGAAGGGCCAGGCTCTAATTGAGATATTATGGGGAGGATGTTAAATGAAATGACTGAGGTAAAAGGAACTTCCTAGAAAGATAGGGAGGTGATAGAGAATGGGGAAAAAATAAAGGAGGGTCAGGAAAATGGAAGAACAGAAAGTGAAATATGAAAATCTTGGAAAATCTTGGAAAAACTGATAATTGGAAAGGTTTAAATATTAAAGGTGGATTTAAAATTTAAACAACAAATAAGGTATGGATGTAAATTACCACTTGTTTATTTTAATAATAATGAAAATGTTTTTCATTGTTTCATTGGTTTCATTATTTTTCATTTTATTTTCTTGGGTTCCAGTGAAAAAAATCACATTCTCTACACATAACAATGATATTGTTTCCTCCTTGTCAATATTTATATGCAAATATTCTTTATTTTGCTTCACCACTAAGTGTAGTATTTTTATATAACCCCTATTTAATGTATAATAAAGTATTCTCCATTTAATAGTCTCATAAGGAAAGGACAATTAATTTTATTTAAAATGTTTGGGAAAACTTTTAAGATATTGAGGTGTTTTCTTCTTAGAACAATAAAACAGTTGAGGGACTCCAAAAGGTTTGTGGGAAATATTTCAGGTGCTTTATAAAATTACTTGGAGTGTATGCATATATATGCATGCTCTATATTAATTTAACTGATATATAATATAAACACTGACCTTAAATTTTCTATGCAATCCGTCTCATTATGGTATATTGCTTATTTAATATGATAGAGGCACAGATGTCTAGGGTTTTCTTGAGGATTTTAAAATCTATAGTGTTACCAATAGTTGCTATCTTGTGTCTTTTTGTATACTGTACTTGAAGGCAGGCCAATCAACTTCATAATCAGTATAATTACCCTCTACAACCTTTGTAATGTTATTTTTAGTTTATAGTCATTTGTTCATTAAAATATCAATGTGAGCGGGTCTCTTAAGATGATGACTGTGTTAACGTAGGTTCTCTACAGATAACAATTTGGAATCCTGGGCAGCAACTGTAAGGATAAAGAGCTAAATTAAGCATAAATTCGGCATATATAAAACCATGATATACAAGAATTTCTAACCAAGAAAATTCTTTTAAAAAATCATTTTTATTGGGAACCCTTTCAGGTATTATAACAACCCATACATCAATTGCAGCAAGCACGTTTCTAAATATGTTGACATCATCATTTTCAAAACATTTTCTTTCTACTTGAGTTCTTGGTTTCAGCTCCTCTTTATTCCCCCACCCTCTCAAACCCTTTATAAATTATAAATTATTATAAATTTCATATAACATCACTGTCTCCCTTCACCCATATTTCTGTTGTTTGTCCCCCTCATGTGTGTGTGTGTGTGGGGGGGGGGGTAATATACTGACTATTGCAATCGGTTCCCCCTTCTCCCCCCACCTTCTCCCTACCCTCATGATATCGCTACTCCCATTATTATTATTATTATTTTTTTTTTTTTGCTGTTCAACACTTTTTTTTTTTTTTAAGGAGCATTTTTTTTTTAACATTTTATTAGGGGCTCATACAACTGTTATCCCAATCCATACACACATCAATTGTGTAAAGCACATTTGTACATCATTTCTCAAAACATTTTCTCTCCACTTAAACCCCCGACATTAGGAGGAAATCATGCTACTCCCATTATTGCTCCTAAAAGGAGTATCTGTCCTAGACTCCACTTGTCAAGAGCTCTTATCTGTACCAGTGTCCATGCTCCAGTCTAGGAAGATTTGGAAGAGAGTGATCTTCTGAAGAAGATAGGATTCAGAATATGAAATCTGAAGCTGTTTTCATGAACATTTCTGATGAGTGATCATCTTTACTCATATTCTCAACCAACTAAGTCAGTTCACGCTTTCCATGGGATCTTATGATTGAGAAGTTGTTTCGTCAATATGCAGTCATTCAAACATTCAGCATCCAATACAAGATCATCTGTGTTCACCATTACTTTATACCCCAGGGTTTTTTTCCTTTGAATAAAATATTTAGAGAGACTTTTGAAAAATATGAAAAAAGATTTATTTTTCTTCAGAATAGAAATTTTTCTATGATGCAGAAACCCTCAAAAGTAGCATTGCTAAATATCAATCAACAGTTACAACCAAAGTACCTTTTGTGTGGACAAGGAAATTGGTATTCTAAAATACAGTTATTTGGGTTATTTTAATACAAGTTGGTGGGATAAAACCTTTTTGGTTTAATAAACTTAGTTGTGCCTTGAAATCATGATGATGCTTACAGTTGGATCAGCTATAAAAGAGGATCTAAATTCTTCTAATCCCTGGTCTCTGAACAGTAATTAATCAGGAAGTGACATTTTCATTCAGCAAAAGATGGAATTTGTTAATATTTCATATTTCGTACTAAAGGACCCAGTATCACAGTCAGGAACGGGTATCATAGAGTGGGTCTCCATGTCACTTTGAGTTTGCAATATTAAATCTTGGCAATTGTATTTCACAGTTAAGTTTGAACACTTGAAAGTCATTGCTTCATGATTTGTAACCTGGGACTTGGGTTCTTTATCAGGGTTGTTTTTATGTTTTGTTGGTGAGTGATCCTGTGCTGCTCTCCTGGTGACTGTCGTGGTTCTGTATAAATGCCCGCCATCTCTTCCTCTAATGTTGCATGTTTCCAGTGGTTTGGAAGTTTTTTTATATTTATTGTATTAGCAAAGAGTGTCATAAAATAAAATGCTGTTTACTGGAGAAAAATAAAGGTAGAACTAGCATCATGATAGTGGGGGTAGAATTAAAGAACTAGAGGAATGCTGTATGTTTCATTTGTGCTGCACTGCAACCTGGCTGGCTCGTCCCTTCTTTGTGACCCTTCTGTGAGGAGATGGCCAATTGCCTACAGATGGGCTTTGGGTCTCCCCTCGGGCCCCCCTTGTTCTCATTGATATGATTGTTTGTTTCGGGTCTTCTGATGCCTGGTACCTGCTCCTGTCGAAACCTCATGATCACATGGGTTGGTGTGCTTCTTCCATGTGGTCATTGTTGCTTCCCTGCTAGATAACTGCTTGTTTAAGTTCAAGGCTTTAAGACCCTAGACACTATATCTTCTAATTACCAGGCACCATCAGCTTTCTTCGCCATATTTGCTTATGTACCCATTTTGACTACAGTGATCATGTCGGGAAAGTGGGCATCATAGATTGCCAGGTTATTTGAACAGAGTGTTCTTGCCTGCATTGAGGGAGGACTTGAGTAGAGGCCCAATGTCTGCCTGCTACCTTGATACTTAACATATAAATATATGTACATAGACCTATATCCCTATTGTTATATATTAATATATTTTTATACATCACACCTATATTTATACCTCTATAAATATTTTTGCCTCTTAGCTCTTTCCTCTATTTCCTTTACTTTCATCCTGCCCCACTATCATGTTTGACCTTCATTTGGCTCTCAGTAATTCCTCTCAGCTACATTGCACTTGATCAAACCCCACCAGGCATTCTACACCCACCTCACCACATTGATTTTAAATCCTTCGTTGTTCCCTTGTCCCCAGGTTTGTTGGCTCCCTGCTCCCTTTCACCCACCCCACCCTATCCCCTGTCCCCCCAGAACCATTGGTCCTGTTGTTTTATCCTTGGGATTGTTTATATTGCCTATCTTATACAGGTAGATATGAGAAAGAGAAGAAGGAAAAAAGGTGGGTGGGGGGTTATAAATAATTCCAGGTCTATCTGCTGACCCTTATAAATGTTTTCCAATGGTGTCTGTAGACGTGCCAACCCCTGCCCTCCTAGCCTGAAGTCTATTTTTGGTATTCCTTGGGGGCTTTGTTGCTTATTCCCCTTGCTGCTCTGTTGCTTTGCCCCAGCATGAGGGGGTCAGAATGGGCACAACCCTACACTGTGTCTCCAGGGCTTCCCCCATAGCACTGTAGGTCAGTGAGGGGCCATCCTGTCTCATAGTGGGGCTGGCCTTATGGTCTTCTCTGTGAATTGGCTGCTCCAAGCAGTAGTGTAGTCCTAAGGGCTTGTGGACCAGGATGTGGTTCATTCTCTCTCTCTCTCTGTCTCTCTCTCTCTCCCTCCTTCCCTCCCTCTTAGTTTGCTCCAGTGTGGTCTGGGCAGACTTATTACTCTTCCAGGGTTCTATCTTCAGTGCTGTCTTTTGTATTCCAATCTTCATGGGACAAGGTCAACATAACTGGTATTGAGCTGACCCCACAGTCCTCTCTGTTAGGACATTGCTTCATGCTAGAATGTTGCCCTTAAGGTTTGGAGTACCAAGCTGAAGTCTGGTCCTTCTCTCCCATTCCTGTGGAGACATAATCAATACCCTCCCCTTTGGGTTAATACCCTGTTCCCCCACTATCCATGACCCCCTTGTCTTCTTTTCTTCTTTTCCTCCCCCCTTCCCCCCCTACTTTTTAGTTGGCTGCCCTATGCATCCCTGGGTTGGATTTGACACAACCAAGAAATTTTTTATCAAGTAAAATTGTCTCCCATATTCCTAGATAAATAGAAATTAAGAGGACTTGTAAGGACAAAACAACAACAACAACAACAACAAACCTTACCACAACTATTAAAGGGAGGTCTTATGTGAGAGAAACAAGGACATGAAACTATCTAAGAGCAAGACAAATTTCTCCTTGAGTGGTATCATCAACCTACTTTGGAATAGTCAAATAACTCTGTATTAATCCTTTATCACATATCATATCCAATCAAGGGCTTTACCTTAAGTAGCTTTTTAAAAGATGCCTGTCTCTTTATCCGTGGGCTTTCACCATCGTTTGCATAAATTCTTGTGATAGCTTTCTCTTTTTCAAGTGTCACAAAACACGCTTCTGACAATTGCCAATGTGATATTTCTAAATCACAAATGCAATTACATATTTCTTTATTTTTTTATAGATTCTATACTGTCTAGAGGTAAAGTCCAAAATCCTTAACATACCACACAAGACAGGCCAAGGCTGTTCTTACCTCTCCAGTTTTTTCCATTATAACACCCATTCTTTATGAAACCCCTACTCTAAAATACAGCCTAAAAAAACATCATCTTGTTGCTGTACATGTTCTGTTGCCTGCCTCCCTTGCTAATTTCAAGTTTTGGGCAGATCTTGTACAGCGCTCCCACCTCTGATCCTTCACCTTTAGAAATCCTTTAGTCCTCTTGAGATTCCCACCTCCTTAGTGGCACCTTCCCAAGGGAAACTTAATTATGTCTCCTCACACATTAAACTTCCCTACTTCACACTTTTCCCCAAACAGTTACAATACAGTATTTCATTCAGTCATAATACTGTCTCCACTATTTGTCTTTCAGTATGTTGTTCTGTGGTGGCTTGTGTGTTGATATGATGCTGGAAGCTATGTCACAGTATTTCCCATACCACCATGGTCACCAAAGGAGAGCAAATTTCAGCAGCGGTTCCAGACTAAGAACAGGCTAGGAAGAGGGAGCAGGCTATTTACTTCAAAGGAATTACCCACTGAATACTTTATGGACAGAATCTAAGCATTTGTTGGATTCTGAAATCATCATGAGTAGAAGCACAACATTATCAGAGTCAGAGATGGTGCCAGACGACGAGGTCCTCAGGATATAAGGTATTCAAAATGTGACTGAGTGAGAGTTGCCTTCTCAAAGGAGAGTTACCATCAATATGAATCGAGTAATGCATGTGGGGGGAAAGCCTTGGGAACCTTCATTTGCTGATACAACAAGAATCAAAATGAGAAGAAAAAGCTGCAAAAAATATACTAACAATAACGTGAAATGTACAATGTGTAAACCCAGACAATTGGAAGTTGTTCAAAAGTTTAATGGGACACAGAAAAATCCATATCCTAGGCACAAAGTGACCTGAAATGTGCTGGTACTGACCAAATTCAAGGAGAAAATCATAGATTTTCTATGCCTAGATGACACTATAACAGGAAAGGTGTTGCATTCATTGTTTTTAAAAATAATTGAGATCTGTCTTGAAGAACATGCTGTCTGTGATAGGATTATATATTGCATACAAGGAAATCAAGTCAATACAAAAAGTAAGAAAATTAACACATCAACCACTAAAGCTAGTGATGCAGAAATTAAAAAAATGTCAACATTTCGATCTCAATTTGATCAAACATGCAACAAAAATGATCTTATAATTATTTGCTATTGGAATGAAAAAGTTGGGGAAAAAGCAAACAACAGTATTTGGAAAATATGCTCTTGGGGATAAAAATTAAGCTGGAGATCATATGATATAATTTTCAAGAACAACAACTTATTCATCACAATCACACCTTTCAACAACACAAAAAGTGATTTTGCCTTTAGACTTCTCCAGGTGGAATGCCCAGAAATCACACTGATTATATCTGCAAGAAAAGAAAATGTAAAATTTTCATTTCAGCAACTAAAAGCAGACCAGGTACTGACTCTGGAAAAGACCATCAATTGCTCATTTGTAAGTTCAGGTAAGCTTGAAGAAAATGTAAACAAATTCACAAGAGCCAAAAGACAGTCTTGAGACTATCCCACCTTAATCTTGACAGCAACTCAAGAATAGATTTCCTACCCAGAACACGAGTTACGGAAGACCTGATGCGCTGTGGGGTGACATCAAGAACTTCATCCGTAAGAAAAGCAAAAGGTCATTAAAAAGATAGGAAAGAAAGAGAATATCAAAGTAGATGTCAGAAGAGACTCTGACACATCCTCTTAATCGCAGAGTAACTAAGGTAAATTGAAAAGAACGTTGAAGTGAAAAAGCTGAATAGAACATTTCAAAGGGAAACGCAAAAGGACAACATAACATATAATAAAATGTACGCAGCCCTAGAGTTAGAAAACCAAAAGGGAAATACACTCAGTATATCTTAATCTTAAATAACAAGAAAAAATTCAACTTTGAATTTAAATAATGAAATACTCTATGGACAAAATATTGAATTATATAGGAAGCATCCAAAGAAAATGGAAAGAATACACAGAGTCACTGTACCAAAAAGAACTACACAATATTCCACCATTTCAACAAGTAGCACATGAGCAAGAACTAATGGTACTTTAGGAAGAAGTCCAGGCTGAAGATTAGCCAAAAACAAGGTTCTAGGCATTTATGCAGTACATATTGAAATGTTCCAACAAGCTGACATAGCACTGGAAGCACTCAATTGGCTATGACAATAAATCTAGAAGAAAAGTACTTGGTCAACGGACTGGAAGAAATTCCTGTTTGAGCCAATACCAAAGGGAGGTGATCCAACAGAATGCTCAAAGTATAGAACAGTATCATTAATATCACATGCAATTAAAATTTTGTTGAAGATCATCCAGTAATGGTTTCAGCAATACATTGACAGGGAGAATCAGAGGAGCACATGGAACAATAGATATAATTGCTGATGTCAAATGGTTCTTGGTTGAGAGTAGAGGATACAGAGTAAGGAAGATCAAAGAAGAATCTATGTATTTGAAATATGGTGGTGATAAAGAATACTGAAAATACCATGAATACCCAGAGGAACAGACTAATCTGTCATGGAAGAGATATAGCCTGAAAGATCCTTAGAGCCAAGAATGTCAAGATATTGCCTCACTAATTTTGGACATGTTTTTAGGAGAAATCCTTATGAAAACAGGTTGCACATTTTTCATCTGTAGAGGAGTTGGTACCTAAGCACACACTCACCTCACCACCAGGGCTGACTCCTTAGGTGCCAATGAGTCAGTTCCGACCCACAGCCCCCGAGTGCCCACCAGAAGGACACACTGTCCTGTCCTGTGCCATCCTTACAATTCTTCCTATGTTTGAGACCCCTGCTATAGCAGCTGTGTCAATCCACCTCCTGGGGCCTTCCTTTGTTGCTGCCCCTCTACCTCACAAAGAATGCCTTTCTTCAGGGACGGGTCTCTTCTGACAACATGTCCAAATTAGATAAGATGAAGTCTCACCAGCCTATTTTCTAAAGACCACTCTAAGGCATCACCAGGGCTCACTACCCAATATAAATTATGTCCAGTGGGTTAGACGATGACAGAATACTGTTTTTTCCCCCTTACAGCATCAATCACAATTCATAATTATGCACATATCTACTTATTCACTGTCTGCTTTATATACTAGATTTTAAGTGTCTAGAGAATAATGGCTTTGTCTCTAGCTTATGCACAGTGGCTGATTCAGAGAAAGGTCTCAATAAATATCTCCTTTAATGATTAGACAGATTGGAGAGTAAATGAATGTGTGAAATATTAGTGTTTCTATATATTCTCATTTGGCATCTTTCTTTTCAACCTACAGATTAAAATAATTTGTGCATTTATATACATGATTGTTGTATTAAGATGGTGGACATATTTATGGAATATTAATGAAACAAAACATTTATAAGTTTCCAGCAACTACACGTTTTGGATAGCACGGATAATTGTAAGCTATTTTACTAGTCCCTCCAAAAGAGGTAAAAGAGCTTTGAAGATGAAACATTGAGAAAGCAAAACATCAAAACAAAGCAGTGAAAGAAACAGAATTTAGCAGAATTGCAAATGAATGAGAAAACAATAAATGAATGTATTAGTCTGGGTACTTTACAGAAACAAATTCACAGCAACTCATGTATAAGACAGAGTTTTATATAAAGGTTAAGTGTGCACCAAGAAAACATCCCAACCCAGTGCTGCCCAAGCCCACAAGTCCAACATTAACACACTAACTCCTATGTCCAACACCAGTCCACAAAGTCCTCCTCCATCTCACAAAACAGACAAAACGATGGCGACTGTAGGAGGAAAGCTGAGTCAGTGAATGTGTAAGCATCTCAGCGCTGGCAGGGGTCACCACTGGCTGCTCCAGCACCTAGGGCTGCATCAGGGTAGGTCCATGTGGCTTCTCCTTGGGGACGTCTTGCAGGAAGTGAGCCTGGCAAGCTGAAGGGAACTGGCTAAGGCAGCTACACCCTGGCCGACCATCACAAAGCAAGAGACCTGAGATCTCAAAAGGCGAGTCTCATGGAGCTATTTATTCCTCCGCCCCTCAATTAATCCCACATGTGTTCATCGGCCAGGTTGGCACAATAAATTAACTAACTCAACAAGATACAGCTTCATGTGATATAAATTGAGACAAAGGTCCAAAGAAAACATCACAGTTGTGCTTAGAGTAACCTGTATGCTAGAATATACAAAGAACCCTCTTAGCAACCCAAAGAACAATATAAAACACTGCCGGGTTTGCGCCATCATCGCCACAATCATTCTAGGCTTGAGCACATTGTTGCAGCCACTGTGTCTGTCAATCCATTTCCTGGAGACTCTTCCTCTTTCCAGACCCCTCCACCTTACCGAACATGATGCCCTGCTCTGGGGACTGGTTTCTCCTGACAACATCTCCAAAGTATGTAAGACCAAGTTTCGCCATCCTGACCTCTAAGGAGCACTCTGCCTGTACTTCTTCCCAAATAGATAGGTTTGTCCTCTTATCAGTGCATGGCATTGTCAATATGCTCCTCCAGCATTATACTTCATATATATTGATTCTTCTCATTCTAATGTTCAACTTTTATATGCATATGAGGCAATTAAAAGTACCATGGCTTGGACCAGGCTTACCTTAGTAAGTAACATCCTTGCTTTTGAACTGTTTCGAGAGTCTTGTGCATCAGATTTGCCTAAGGCAATGCTTCGTTGATCTCCTGAAGGCTGCTTCCAGGGGCATTGATTGTGGATCCAAGCAAGAGGAAATCCATGACAGCTGACAACTTTAATCTTTTGTCTGATTCCCATGACATTCCCTATTGGTCCAGTTGTGAGGATTTGGGTTTTATTTACATTGGTAATCCATACAGAAGGCTGTAATCCTTTATCATCAAGCAAGGTTATACCATATCACAGGTTAACAGCCTTCCTCCAGTTTGAGGCTGCATTCTTCTTTGTATATTCCAGCATACAGGTTACATTAGTTTGGTGTCTGAGAGTATACAACCTTAACAAACACACCTTTCTTGATTTTAAAACATGCAGGATTTCCAACTGCCTCTTGATCCATGTACACGTTCCTCCTGTGCATAATGGAGTGTTCTGGAACTCTCATTTTTCAGAAGGTGACCCATCTCGTTATGATCCACACAGTCGAATGCCTTGGTATAGTCAATAAACCGCAGCTAAATATCTTTTTCCAGATATTCTCTACTTTCATCCATGACCCATCGGACATTATGTGACAGTTGATCTATTTCAACTTGAGCAAAGGGGTGGAGTCTAGCCTGTCAATCATGTCATAGCCAATAATGCCTCTGTGTGGGAATGGCCTTCTCCTGAGGATTCTGGGAACTCCTGTCTTCTTCCCCGGAGGCAGGGCACACACTCTCTCTGCCTCATATTCTGTTGACAAGCCACCTGAAGCTCTGCAGATGGCAGCCAAAGCCGTGGAGCTGGAGAAGCCACATGGAGAGCTGCACCAGTGCTGAGATGCTTCCACCACCGCTGGATCTACAAAACTTTCCACCCAGTGGCCTGTGATCTTCTTGCTGTCGGCATCATTGCATGTGTTGCCTGAGTCTGTAGAAGAATTTATGGACTAGTATCAGACATACAGGTTAATATCAGAATTATAGCTAATATCAAATGTATGTACTTGATATGGACTGCGCTGGGATGATTTCTTAATATACAATTACTCTTGAATATAAAACTCTATATTACACACCTATCAGTGTCTCCGAATTTGTTTCTCTCGTCAACCCAGACTAGCACACATTAGCAATTATATCCCTTGTCCATCATCCTCGTCTGAATTTGGCCTGAACTTCTGGCAGCTCCCTACCAATGTATTTTGCAACTGGTATTGAATGATCTTTGGCAAAATTTCGCTGGCATGTGATAACAGTGATACTGTTCTATAGTTTGATTCGTCTGCTAGGTCATCTTTCTTTGGACTGGGCACAGATATGGATCTATTCCAGTTAGTTGGCCAAGGCACTGTCTTCCAAAATTCCTGGCATAAATGAGTGTTGCCAGTGTTCCATCGGGTTGTTTAAACATTTCAATTGGTATTCCATCAATGCCTGGAGCCTCGTTTTTGGTTAATGCTTTCAGTGTAGCTTGAACTTCTTCTGTTCATATCATTGACTCCTGGTTATATGTATGCTACCTCCTAAAATGGACTACTTCCTTGTGGTACAGTGACTGTGTGTTCTAGCCAGGTTCTTTCGATGCTTCCTGAATTTGACTCATAGACTCTTTCAAGATTACAACTCCATGCTTGAATATTTTTTGTGAGTTCTTTCAGTTTCAGATATGCTGAACATGTTCTTCCCTTTTGGTTTTCTACTTCTAATTCTCTGCACATTTCATTATTATATTTGACTTTGGCTTCTTGAGCTGTCCTTTGTAATTTTCTATTCAGCTCTTTGACTTTCTCCTTTCTCCTCCTTGCTTTAGCTATTCTACTGTTAAAAGCACATTTACATCACTTTGATCTTTCCTTTCTTTGATCTTTTAAATAATCTTTTGCTTTATTCACATATGATGTTCTTGGTGTCATTCCACAGCTCACCAGGTCTCCTCTCATTAATGCTCATTGCATCAAATCTGTTCTTGAGACATTCTCAAAACTCAGTAGGGATATTTTGGCTCTTGTGGGTTTGTTTACATTTTGTTCAGTTTTATCCTGAACTTATATATGAGCAATCTGTCTCACAGTCAGCCTCAGGCCTGACTTTAGCTGCATTTTGAGCTTGTCCATTGTCTCTTTCCACAGACATACCTAATTTGACTTCTAGCTATTCAATATGGGGAAATCCATGTGTATAGTTGTCTTTTGTGTTTAGAAGGTATCCTATATGAAAAAAGTCCTTGGTTCTGCAAAATTTTGTCACATGATCTCCAGCTTCATTTCTGTCACCAAGCCCATCTTTCCCAACGACTGTTCGTTCCTCTTTGTTTCCAACTTTTGCATTCCAATTGCCAGTAATTATCAATGCATGTTGATTGTTTGTTTGATCAATTACAACCTGAAGATTTTGGTAGAATTTCTTAACTTTCTGTCTCACTAGCTTTTGTAATATGTGTATTCTTTGGATTTCCTTGAAGTTGGATAGATATAATCCTATCACGGATAGCACTGTGCTTCATGATGGATTTTTGCAAATTGTTTGTTTTGGGACAATGAATGTCAAGACAACC
>NW_022111369.1:98263067-98264612 GCF_000313985.2 Echinops telfairi | reverse complement strand
AACTGTACACTGAGGAAATCATCAGAGAAGCTGGGTGATTTGAAAAAGAAAGTGGCATCAGGATTGGCAGAAGGCTTATTAACGACCTGTGATATGCAGATGACACAACCTTGCTTGCTGAAAGTGAGGAAGAGTTGAAGCACCTGCTGATGGAGATCAAGGACTATAGCCTCCATTCGAGAATACAACTCATATAAATACGACTACAACCTTCACAACTGGACCAATATAAAATATTATGATATCCATCTCCCTGGGAGGGGGGATACATCTATCATTGTGATCAGTGCTCCCTTACCCCCCTCACCTTTACCCTCCTAGTATCACTGCTCCTTTTATTGAAATGAGAAAGCAGTTGATATACAATATGAAATAAAATAATAATTTATAAATTATCAAGGGGACATGGGGGAGGGAGGGTAAAACAGGGGTGGGGAATGAGGAGATGATGCCAGGAGCTCAAGTAGAAAGAAAATGTTTTTAAAAAGATGACAATATCATATGTACAGATGTGTTTGACACAATGAATATATGTATGGATTGTGATGAGAGTTGTAAGAGCCCCTAATTAAAAACAAAAACCAAACATTATGATAAATGGAGAAAAGGTTGAAGTTGTCAAGGATTTTATCATGCTTGGATCCACACTCAATGCTTATGGAAGCAGCAGTCAAGCAATCGAAGACTTATTATGTTAGGTAAAGCTGCTGCACAATACTGAGTTAGAGTATTGAAGAATGAGGCTGTTACTTTGAGGACTAACGTGAGCACGACGCAAGCCATGGGATTCTCTCTTTCCCCATACTCATAGGAAAGTTGGGGATTGAATAATGATGACCAAAGGAGAACGAAGGCATTTGAATAGTGGGGCTAGAGCAGAATGTTTCAAGTTCCGTGGACTGCTAAAGGATGAACCAATCAGTGCTGGAGGAAGTAAGGCCAGAGAGTTCCTTAGGTGGTGGGTCTCAACCTTCCTAATGCTGGGAACCTTTAATACAGTTCCTCATGTTGTGGTAAGCCCACCCCCCAACCATAAAATTATTTTTGTTGCTACTTCATAACTTTAATTTTGCTACTGTTATGAATCAGGGTGTTCTTGTGAAAGGGTCGTTTGACCCCCAAAAGGGTCATGACCCACAGGTTGAGAACCGCTGCCTTAGAGGCAAGAATGGCAAGATTTGTATTTTGCAAATATTTTCAGGATAGACCGATCCCTGGAGAAGGACATCATGTTTGGTAAAGTGGAAGGGCAGCAAAAAGAGGGAGGTCCTCCATGAGATGTATTGACATAGGGGCAGCACCCACGGGCACAAGCATAGGAAACATTTGAGAATGACACAGGACCCTGCAGTGTTTCATTCTGTTATGCACAGGGTAGCTATGGGTCAGAGTCAACCCCATGTCCACGAACAACAACAGCAACAATAACAACAACAACATAGTTCAGAGTAGAACACAACATTCTTTCCCTGGTTCCAAGAAATCTCCGGCTTGTTGCAGTATTTGTTGCAATATTCTATAGGTGAACATTACCTATGAACTGAA
>NW_022111369.1:98256950-98262619 GCF_000313985.2 Echinops telfairi | reverse complement strand
AGTGGGTCTTCAAAGTTTGGGTGGTGGGGGGCGGAGAACTATGATTTTTATTCTGTTTTTCCAATAATATTTTGAAGTCCCCTCATTGGTACCCTACTGGCACAGTGATTACTAATTCAGCTCTGATTCCCGATATCTGCCATTTGAAATCACCAGCCACTCCGAAGAGGGAAAAATGGGACTTATGTCCCCCTGAAACAGACCCAAGGTAAGAAACTCACAGGAACAATTCTATCCTGTCCCATTGGGTCACTGTGAGTCAGCGTCAACTCAATAGTAGTGAATTTGTTTGGGGGTTTTTTGGGACTTTTTTTTGAATTTTCAGATTCATTATAGAGACACATTTTCCAGCTTTGGTGCAGAATTTTTTGTCATTTTCTGAATGTCTTTATTTGAAGATCCCAATTTAAAAGCAAAACGTAAGGTCACTTGTTGAAACTGTGATTTTCATTAACTCCACATGATAGAGTAGAACTGCCCAACAATGTTTCCAATGTTGTAAATCTTTACAGAAGTTAGGCTGCCACTGCTTTTCCTGAGCCGCAGCTGCAGGGCTGAGAGGGTTAAGCAGGTTAGAAGCCAAACATTTTAATCACTACAAAACCAGGGCTTTTGTATGAATATATGAATAAATGAAACCAAAAACAAAACAAAATGAGAAACTAGACCCTATGACTTTTAGTCCATTTAAAGTCAAAGTGTGACCCTATAGGAGAGAGTAAAATAGTCCCATAGGATTTCCAAGCTTGTAATCATTACAGAAGCTGATTTCCACATTGTTTATCCCCAGAGCAGCTGACCTTTCGGTTAGCAGATAACTTTTAACCACCCTGTCACCAAGGCACCTTAATAGCTGAATAGATGGCCATAACCTCCAGGAGCTTCCTTAGGAAGGAGATCTAATGTCACCGAGTGATTCTGAATTTAATAAATTAAACACACCCATATATATAAATTAAATATAATAAAATACATTAAAAAACAAATCAACCAAAGGGATCTTTTTTTAATCCCAGATAGTACAACTATATGATGTCTTAAGTGGCTTTAGAAAATCATACGATAGAAATTACTGAAGTCTTGATATTAAACAAAGAAATTCAATTTCTTTGGAAGAGTAAAAAATATTAAGGGGTAGGTTATAAAAACTGAAGGAGATACATATATATATACATTTAAAGACATGAAGATAAAGGTTTCATTGTCTGACTATTCCTGGCTTTGTATTATTTCCCAGTTTGAAAATCATGTATGTGGTATGTGTGAGTGTATGTGTGATGTCGTTATTGAAATACATCCAATGTATTAATCACTTCGTACTGTTGTCGTCAGAAACTTTTATCAATTAACGTATACGTTTGTCTATTACATAAGTTTATTAGCATCCATCAGTGAGCATTTCAGATAAAATAACTCAAGTAAAATGCAATTCTTTCTGTAAAACAAGCACAAAAGATTCGTTTGGAAGGCAAACCATCTTATGTTGTCGTTGTTAGGTGCCCGAAGTCAACTCTAGCCCACAGCAACTCTTTGCCCAACACAACACAGCACAACACAACACTGCACAGACGTGTGCCACCTCACAGTGCTGGGGCTCAGGGTTGCAGCCAATGTGCGAATTCGTACCCTCAAAGGCCACACTCTTTTTCAATTCCCCTCCACTCCAGTAAGCATGACGTCCTTCTCCAGGGACCGGACTCCCCTGACAATATTTCCATCTTGCCATCCTTGCCTCTACAGCAGTGGTTCTCAACCTTCCT
Organism: Echinops telfairi; assembly: GCF_000313985.2. NCBI lineage: Eukaryota > Metazoa > Chordata > Mammalia > Afrosoricida > Tenrecidae > Echinops > Echinops telfairi. The sequence continues at coordinate 98,260,859 of NW_022111369.1, read as the reverse complement.
AATGCCATGACCCTTTCATACATTTCTTCATATTGTGGTTACCCCCAACCATAAAATTATTTTTGTTGCTACTTCATAACTGTAATTTTGCTACTGTTATGAACCAGGAAGCTCTTGTGAAAGGGTCATTCAACGCCCCCAAAGGGGTCACGACCCACAGGTTGAGAGCAGTGGTTCTCCAGGGATCTCTGGCCTTACTTCCTCCACAACGCATTTGTTTATCCTTCAGCAGTCCGTGTGCTCTCCACAATCTTCTCAGCACCACAATTCAAATGCATCGACTCTTCTTATATCTTCCTTATTCAGTGTCCAACTTTCACATGAACATGAGCCAATGAAAATCGCCACTTATCTGTCAATTTGTAATACCGTGATGGTTTGTGTGTTGCTGGGATGCTGCACACTGTATCACTGGTATTTCAAATGCTGCTAGCAGGATCCCTAAAAGTGAATAGATTTCATCTGAACCTCCAGACTAACAACCGACCATGAAGATGGATGCAGCTCCCCACTTCAGCAGAAGCAGTCACCGAAGACCTCACGCCTGGCGTCCAAATACTGTCAGACGTTGTTGTTGGGCGCTATCAGGGGAGCTCTCTTCACGCAGCCCTAGGCGCCACAGAGGGAAACACTGACCAGTCCTGCGCCATCCTCACAGCTGTTCTGGGTTTGAGCTCAGTGTTGGAACCGCTGTATCAATCCACCTCTTGAGAGTCTTCCTCTACTTTTTGGCTCTACTTTATCAAGCACAATGTCTGTCTTCAGGGACAGGTCTCTCCTGACGAAATATCTGAAAAACCTGAGATGTTTTGCCATTCTTGCCTCTATTGAGCATTCTGGCTATACTTCTTCCAAGACAAATTTGTTGGTTCGTTTAATAATCTATGGAATTTCTAAGCATATATTCTTCTTTGTTCATCTTTATCCAATGTCCAACTTCCACATAAATATGAGGCAATTGACAGAATCATGGCTTTAGTCAGGAATAACTTCGTCCTCAAAGTAACATCGTTGCTTTTCGAAACTTTGAAGAGGTCTTGTGCAGCAGCTGTACCAAATGCAATGTGTCCTTTGATTTCTTGACTGCTGCTTCCCTGAGCTTTGATCGGGGATTTGAGCAAGCCCAACTCCTTGACAACTTTAATCTTTTTTTCCATTTACCATATTGTTACCTATTTGTTCAGGTATGATGATTTTGGTTTGCTTTCTTTTTTTCAAACCATTTGTATTAGTCTGGGTACTTTGGAGAAACAAATCCACAGCAACTCACGTATAAGAGAGAGTTTTATGCAAAGAAAATGTGCATCACGAAAACATCCCAACCCAATGCTGCCCAAGCCCACAAGTCCAACATTAAACCATACCCAACACCAGTCCACAAAGTCCTTCACCTCACAAAACAGAGGCAATAATGCCGACTGCAGGAGGAAAGCTGAGTCAGTGAACGTGTAAGCATCTCAGCGCTGGCAGGGGTCTCCACATGGCTGCTCCAGCACCCAGGGCTGCATCGGGATAGATCCATGCGGCTTCTCCTTGGGGATGTCTTGTAGGAAGTCCATCTTGCAAGCTGAAGCAGGGAACTGCTAAGGCAGCTGCACCCGGTGCAACCATCACAAAACAAGAGACCCGAGAACTAGAAAGGCGAGGCTTCACCACCCATTTATCCCTGCGCCTTTCAACCAGCACCACATGTGATTATCGGCCAGGCTGGCACAATTAACTAACTCACCATTTTATTGGGAGCTAAGGCATCATTTTACAACTTTCTACAAACTTTTAAATTTATATTTTAAAAATTATTTATTTATTATTTGGAGTTAGTACACATATCATATCATTCCATAGTTCACTGGCAAAAATATTATACAATTGTTACCGCAACCAGTTTCAAAACATTCTCTTCCTTCTTGTCCACTACTTTACCTTCTATCCCCGCAAGAAAACTTATTCTACTTCGTCTTTCTATAGGTTCGTCAATCCTGAATTAGTTAGGAAACTAAAGGCATATCTCAACAATTGTTCATTATGCATCTCCTTATTCTGCTGAATTTCCCATTCTTTCCCCTCTTCCTTTCTCCTTTCCTTTATTCCATCCATTTTTTCTTCTCAGACTATCCAGGTGATGGAGTCATTGGCTGGTACAATTGGTCAGTTATTTAGGTTGGTAGTTCAAATTTACCTGGAGACATGTCATAGAATTTTCAGAATACCTGTGTTTCTCAGTGAATTATTTAGGTTCTTCTTTCTATATTCTGTGTCTCTCACCAAATGACTGTGTTGCACTACACAGTAGGATGTGTACAGCTCTAATGTGAGTGTTGGTCATTTTTGCCATCCTGCTAGGATAACAATGAGCCATTTCGTAAGGAGGAGAAGTAATTTTCATGATCAGGATGCAAAAGAAGAACCAACACTATAATTTTCCTTCTGGGATTCAATGTTCCTACACACTAAAACTGCTTAATGTAGGAGACAGAGGGCTATGAACCAGAAATGTGACAGATGAAGACGTGGCAGCAGAGTAAGTAACACCAAAAACACAAGAAACATCAATGGACTTGGGTCAGAGAGCAAGAAAGCTGGGTTCCTTCTGGTCGGCGGCCTGCTTGCAGAGTGGGGTACGTATAGGCACTCAATCAAGGGGTCTAGGTTTGCTGAGGTGAGGCAAGCTCTTTGGGATGAGGCTTATGGTGGAGAGGAGCGCCCTTTGAGCATCTATTGGCAGCTCTAGTAGAGAATTGTAACACCTTGATCATGTGGCTGAGAGGGCAAGGACCAGAGAGAGACATGGCTGTGGACATAACTAAAGAGGCATTTCTGACTGTAAAACCATATCCTAAGCATGTCTGATCTTAAATTGCAACCTGTCAACTTCCCTAGTAAACCTCATAATTTTGAAAATGGTCTGTGAATTCTGCATGGGCATTGGCATGGCATTTTTGAACTCAGCAGCGAAGCAGAGAGTGCTTTTGGAGGGACAACCAGTGTCCACATGAATAAAGAAGGCAACGGTCCAGAGGTTCGTCAGACACCATCTCCCAGGAATCTGCCTTAGGCGGATGTTGAGCATGACTCTCTTTCCCCTCTGTGAAGTCATAGCAAGTAAGTCAGATGTCGTGTCAACATCTTTTTGCAACATGCTTCTGAGCAAAAAAACGATGTTGTCCTTGTTAAATGCCACTGGGTCAGTGTTGACCACAGGGACCCTGTGCACAACAGAACAAAACCCTGCACAGGCCTGTCCCGTCCTCACAATTGTTCCTATGCGTAAGCCCATTGTTGCAGCCACTGTCTCCATCCATTTCCTTAGCACCTTCCTCTTTTCTACTGACCCTCTTCTTTACCAAGCCTGATGTCCTTCTCCAGGGACTGATCTCTCCCGATAACATGTTCAAAGTATGTGAGATGACGTGTAGGCATCCTTCAAGCAAAAGAGCACTTTGACGTGTGTGTCATTTTGCCATACGGTGGTGGCTTGTGCATTTCAGTGTTGCTGAAATCTCTATCACTGGTCTGTCAAATGCGAGCAGGGTCACCCAAGGTAAACATGTTTCATCAGAGCTTCCAGACTAAAATTAGACAATGGAAAGGGAAACAGCGGCCCACTTTGGAAGAAGTCTACAAAAACATGTAGAGTGCTTAAAAACTGGAGCTTGAAACACTCGTGGACTTCAGGTGAGATCTAGAACCTACTTGACAGCAATCGGTTTACTTGCGTGTGTGTTGTGTATACATCTTATTCAGGACTGAAAAACTAGCATCTTGAAAAGTACCTGGATCTGTAATGTGCACAGGTTTCAGAGAAGACATAAAAATAGCAATAGTAACTTAAACTTGAAACAAATTGGACCAAGAACACCACAGCAAATTCAACCAATTAAACAAAAGAACAGGGTTTTTTTAGGTCAG
>NW_022111369.1:98254607-98256464 GCF_000313985.2 Echinops telfairi | reverse complement strand
AAAATGACCCAGATAGTTGTATGGAGGGATTTTTTCCCCCCATCATGACAATTTATGTGCTTATTCTTCAAGGCTTGTAAGGACTTTGCTATAAGAATGTCATCAGAAACCTCACTCTGTTCACTCTGCCACCCTGATCTTACACCTTCAAATTACATTTTTTGGTTCCCCAAATCAAAGAACATTTCAAAGGAATGCCATTTCAGTATCCCCAAAATGTCCATTTTGATGTGGAGTGAATGGAAGAGGGCGCACTTTGGGGGGAAAGTAGGAGAGAGAGGTGGAAACACTGTATCAGTAGTGTATAGGCCTAGAAGGAAGTATGTGCTTCATGGTTTGTTTTTTAATAAAAATTTCTGATTTTATGGTGTTATTATAGACTTACCCTTACCGTTTTATTACAAACATGACTGAAAGCATATGAATAAAGGGAATTTTATGCGCAAAGAGAAAAATGGACACATTTAAGAGATTGCAGCTGATTTCAATATGGTTTCACCCTGGATCTGTATGCGTTTTAAACTCTTATTATGGAAAAGCACCCCCCATTTTCAGAAGAAATTATTTTGGTCATGGAACACGATAATTTAAAAGTCTTGTCCTAGAATGGCTTCTAAGGGTGATGGTTAGCCACCTTGGTGAATTGTAGCCATGCCTTTTATTTAACACATAACGCTAACATCAGGCATAGAAAAGTGTTTTGATAATTTTAAGCCAAAGATGTAAAACCAATGTATAATGTGCCATTATTGTCAGAATGAAGGGTATGGTTTTGAAAATTATATCCCGTTCTCCCAGTAGTCTTGGCTGAAATAGAGGTCATCTCTGCCTTCTTTTGTCAAGTGAAACTTGATAGATACTTCCAATTGTTCATTAAATAATACCTAAATCATAAAGCAATAACCATCATATGACTCTCACCTAACTATCTGTTTCTAAAAGAATGATGGCACTGATGGCTTTTAATGGCCATTTACAATGCCAGAATACACTCAGGTGATCTCCAGTGGAATCGGTCCAAATTGGTTACCCAGTGGAATTGTTCCTTAGTTAAAGGTCAAATTCAATTTTACCTGTAAAGCTGAGAATGCTCTGATGTGAAGGTTGCCTCTTTAATAATAATCCTTAGTATAAAATTTACTTTATATTCATTTTATATCTCTTTTGATTGAAGAAGAATAATACCTCTTTACTCCCACACCCCAGGCTTCAAAATGATTGAGGGATTGACATGGAGACTATAATATAGAGCTGTAAATTGTTACTCTAATTTTATATAACTTTATTTAATGAAGTACCTTTAGAACTGCACGCACAATTTCTGATGCTTTGCCAGGCATCTAACTTTCTTCATTTAGCCAGACCCATTTCCTAAACTTACATTTGAGAGCCTTAGTGGGGTCCTGATTCTAACAATCTTATTACAGAATTTTTGGCAAATGCATTTTTTAAAACAGGTTGCTAGGTGCCTTTGATCAGACTCATGGCAACCCTATCTATGTAGAACAGAAGAAAACTCCACCCCGCCCTGAGCCATCCTCAGAATTGTTCAGTTGAAGAGCATTGGTGCAGCCAATGTGTCAAACCCGCTCATTAAAGGTCATTTTCTTTTTCACTGCTTTTCAAAGTTACCAGACAGGATATCCTTTTCCAGGGCCTGATTTCTCTGAAAAGTATGTCCAAGGTACCTGAGGTCCTTATCCCTCTCACTTCTAAGGGACAGTCCAGCTGTATTTCTTTGAAGAGACATGTTTGGTTCTTTTCGGCAGTCTATCATACGTTCAATATTCTTTGCTAGCACCCTAAATCAAATGCATCAATATATATATTTTTTTAATCTTCAGAATCTTTTTGGTC
>NW_022111369.1:98247105-98248651 GCF_000313985.2 Echinops telfairi | reverse complement strand
CAGGCTATGAGAAAGAATGGTGCCTGGGCTCTTAAAGTCTTGTCTTCAAACAAGCAGCCATTCCAAGTGAGATGTCAACTAAACACACATTGAAAAAACAAAACAACATCTGTGATCCATGGGTTGTAAAGGATAGAATCCAAATCCAAAAGAGGGAATGATATCAAAGCTTAAGTTGTAAAATTCTAGTTTGTAGAAAGCTATGGATGACAGTTGATTCATGAAATACATTTTCGGGGACTACACATGGAAAAAGCCCCTGGTGACTTCCTTCTGACCACCACTGAGGGTTGGGAATACCGGATTGTGAGATAGAGAATATTGTAGAGACGACTATAGTAGATTAAAGTGATAAATCTTATTTGAATGGTTAAAGCATCGTCAGTCATTTGAGTTCCACTTTGATACACTTAGAGCTTGAACTGGTTTTGAATATTTTCATTGTTGTTTTTTTTAATTGGGGTATGTTGGTAGTGTTCATTATTGTTGGTAGTGTTCTTGATTCCTTGTCATGTATTTTCTGTTTTTCCATATAAGAGACCCAGGTTGGGTCAATCTACAGCGGCAATAACTAGAATAAGGGTACCTGGGAGTACGGCAAGGGAGGTGGGGGCTAATGAGAATCTCATATCAAGGAGCACAAGAGGGAAGAAAATGCTTTGAAAATGATTGTGGTAGCAATTGTACAATATTGTTTGATATGACTGAACTACCAAATGGTATGATGCCTTGATTATGTCTGAATAAAATAAGTTAAGAATAAATGAAAACAAAGGAAAATAAAAAAATTCAAATGACAGCTAAACAAGATAAAGTAAAGCATATGCAGAAATCAAGTCATGTACAACTCATGGACTTTCGATCATTTTAATCAGTTTCAACTTGAATTTTCATATGTGTAATCGAGAGTCTGTTCCACAGTTGGGACCTATAGTTTTGTAAAACTGAAGCTACTGTATATTCCATCTAGCTAAGTCCTACATGTAGAATTGCCTTTTGTATTATTAAAGAAATGTATTTGCAATGAATAAATGATTATTCTTTCAAAATTACATAATGTGATATCCAGCTTTGTTTCAATAAGGCTATATTTTCCAAATTCTTATCCTTCCTCTTTGTTTTCTTATTTCTCATCTATGTACCAGTAATTATCAATTTATCTTGATTGTATGTTTGATCAATTTCACACTGAAGAAGTTAGTAGAATTCTTCCATTTCCCCATCACTTAACTTAGTAGTTTACGCATTATTTGAATAATAATCACTGCCAACTCTTCCTTATAGGAATATAGATATAATCCAATCAGAGACAGCATTTTACATAAATGTGTCTTTAAATGTTTTGAATAATGAACATAATGTTAGTCCTCTTAAATGTGTCAGTCCCAGCATAGTAACCCATATGACTGTTACTAAAAATTGGCCACAGCTAGACGATTTCAGTTCAGTAGTGTCTAGTTATCGATCTTTATGTGCTCCATTTCATTTTTGACCATTTTCATTTTTTAATTTATACTTTTTACATTCCACATTCCAATTATCAAGG
>NW_022111369.1:98244230-98245817 GCF_000313985.2 Echinops telfairi | reverse complement strand
AACAGTGCTTGCCATAGTGGTTTTAATGCACCAGATCTTCCCCAAGGGACAGTCGGCTTGCTAGTTCCATTAACAGTTACAATCTCAGGAAGGCATAGGGGCAGGTTGACTGTCTTATAAGGGAACTGTGAGTCAGTGTTAACTCCACAGCAGTGAGTTTGGATGTTTTGTTTCGTCATACTTTATCTGCCAACACAAAAAGGTAAACTGTAGTAAAATATTTCCAATCTGAAGAATTCCCAAAATTTACATAAAATAAACATTTTAGTACAAGCAAAGATGTCCATAGGGCTGGCTCCACCATAAAACACGATGTCCCTCACTGAAGCAGAGCGCTATAGGGGACAACACTGGAGACAAAGTGCGGGAACTGTGTCCAATCTGACCCCATCACACTGGGGCATGCAACAGAGCAGCAAGGGGAGCAAAGTGATGAAATCCGTCGGGAATACCAAAAATAGACTGTGGAGACAGAGTGTGGCACCCCATCAGACTCAACTGGGAAATACTTGTAAAGGCCAACAAACAGAACTTGAATTATTTATAGACTTCTAAAAAAAAAACACCGAAAAACAAGTAAAGATGTAATTCATACATAATTATATAATGCACTTAAAAACCATTACTGCAATAAACCATGTTGCTGTTAGCTGCCATTGAGTCAGTTCCAACTCATAGCGACCCCACATAAGACAGAACACACCTGTGGCCGGCCATGTGCCATCCTAACAATTGTATGCTTGAGCCCACTGTGGCAGCCCTGATGTGAATCCAGCTTGTGAAAGGTCTTCATCATTTTCACTGCCTCTCTACTTTACCAAGCATGATGCCCTTTTCCAGAGATTAGAATCATATCTAATTTAAAGAGCTATCATATATATGTATGTGTGTGTTCATTTTAGCTATATTTTCTCTCTTGCAAAGTAACTTTCAAGTCAGAGAAAGAGCTATCAATACTAACCTTAGTAGATAATTCACCCATATTTACCTGAGTAGTTTCATAAAACTGGGATTATTGTGAATAGCTTTCTTCCCCAAATTCTAGTAAAGGATATTTTCTTAATTCATATTGCAACATGAAATCCAGTTCACATAGAATCGATATCAATAGAGCATTTGATCACAATTTAACACTTTTTTCAAGTTGAGAAATCATTCCATCTCATCAATATTATCATTTGCAACAGTATTTTCTGAATTGCTTTCTTTTATTATACTTTCAGTATTGTTTCTTTTCAGACTTTTCAGCATTTCACAAATGCTTTTGAAACATGATCTTCATGTTAATTCAGAACTATTACAAATTTGATGATGTTGTTTCTTGTTGCCATTGAGTCGGTTAGCATTCCTACCCTGTTTCCCCCAAAATAAGACAGTGTCTTATATTAATTTTTGCTCCCAAATATGCAGTAGGTCTTATTTTCAGGGGATGTCTTATTTTTCCATGAAGAAGAATACGGTATATGTTTATTGTTGAACAACATAAAAGGAAATTTATTACCTGTATACGATACGGTAGTAGTTGTCATCACAAACCAGCATAACCAGACAAGCTGTGAATCCTACAGTATCAAGAATTTCTTGTTA
>NW_022111369.1:98241858-98243895 GCF_000313985.2 Echinops telfairi | reverse complement strand
GTCCTGGCCATCCTTAAGACTATGTTTGAGCCCAGTGTTGCAGCCATTTCACAGTGAGGTTCTAGGTAAATTGCTCCTAATATAATATCATTTTCAACTATATTTTTCCTAACATTGTATTTTTCAATGTGTTTCCAAGCATATTAAGAGTTCTTATTTCCAGCTTCCATAAATGCAAAGCATTACTCATCGTTATTTGTTCACTTTGAAATCTCTGAATAACTTCTTATAAAAGTTTCAAAGGCTTTTAAGTTTAAAGTTTTGAAAATTATTTTGATGTATGTCCATTTCATTCACTACCATCGAGTTGATTCTGACTTACCTCGTGTGATTCTCATCTAGTTTGCATTGTGCTGCCATCTGCAAGGTCAGTAGTTCGAAACCACTGTTGCTCCTCTAGTCACCAGGATGTTCCACTGCTGTAAATAATTATAGTTTTACAAGATTAATGGTCTATTGGGGTATAGCTGCGGGAATTGGGGAGAAGTAGAGAGCTATCATAAGGAGTACAAAAACCAAAATATTCCAAAATTATGATGATGAGTGTATAACTTTATGGATATGATTGAACTATCGAATTATATGATATTGGGATTATGTCTCAATAAAACTGTTTTTAGTTTGAATGAGTTCACAATATTCACCTAAAAATTCTTCCTGTTCAGCATTGTTCTTGTCTTTGATAAATAACTAAAGTGTTTGTGTGGTACACTTTATGCAAGTCAATCTTGTGTTACAAGCCTTGCTGCTTTCACCAAACTCTGTGGTGGTTAATATCTGAAACTCAGAATGCAGTAAGAAAGAGCCTTCAAAATTATCATTCTCCTTTGACACAATTTGATTTCACTGTCATTTTTTTAGAAATTAATTTCATTTAGTAATATTAGAGCCATTATCTATGGCTTCAGAATATGTCATTTGTATATTAATGCTATACTTAGTGTTTGTGTCTTTGTTTTTTCTTTTATCCACACACCTGTGTGTACTTCTTCTAATTCATTCCCATTATAAATAGAGGTATCTCTGTTTTGTATTGGGTATTAATGCCCAGATTGAATAATCTACTGACAATGTTCACTTTCAAAGATATGATTGTTTTTCTAGATCAGCTCTAATTGTAGAGCTAAGTTTTAAGTATACCTGAAATGTCATTCCCCTAATATTCTCTGAGTTGATTGGACATAGAATAACAACCAAATGAAGAAATAATTGGGTTGAATATTTTACAGAATCCTTAATATTCAATTAATTTAACAAGAGTTATCAACAATAAGTAATTCAGTAATTCGTTGTAGTTTATTCATATAAACTTATCTTAAGACATTCTAGAATGGCAAACATTCATTTTTGTGTTTGTTGCTTACTCAGACTCTTGTACTGTCTTTACCCTTCTTTGCCTGCTTGCTTTTTACTGGATTTTATTCATACATATACTCACAATTCAGGTGATCTCTAAATTTGATGCATGGTCTCTAAACACATGTGTGTTGTACATTTTACATGTGATTTAATTTTCAACTGTTTCACGTTTGAAAAATTCTCTGGAATTCAAGGGATCAGTAATAAAAATAACATGAAGGTATAGTTCATAGTCACTATATCATATTACAGGAATAACAAGGTTTAGACTAGGAGAGCTTAAGGAAAATAATGTATATATACATTTATAGGAATAAATTAGTACAGGTATTATTCAATTCCACCTAGTTGTGTACTGTCAGAATATCAGAAAAATTAGAATAAATTTGATTTTTTATTCACAGGGTTTATCAATTTCTTCCATTTGAATTCCCACTTTACAAAATTCTTGTACATTTATCCATCTCTTTTTGAAGAAAAAAATCTAAGCATACTGATATCAGGAAGTTGATTTACTGAAATAGTAGAATATCAAAATTGGAGCATTGATTTTCATTCTACTCATTGCTGATCAATGAAAAGAAAGAAAAGATCAAAGTGGTCATCAGAGGCAACTTAACTTGCTCTTGATCACAGATGGAATAAATAAGGAAATAAGTGGGCTGAACAGAAAATTTC
>NW_022111369.1:98233330-98238964 GCF_000313985.2 Echinops telfairi | reverse complement strand
CTTATTCAGAATAGGACATCAAATAAACAATATAATTGTTGGTGTTAGGTGGATCTTGGGTTAAAGCAGAAAATGCCAGAAAGATGTTTAAGCTTGATTCAGGAACTATAAAAAAGAATTAGACCGTGCATATCATAACAAATTATAGATAACATTGAAAATTATGGGAATTCCAGAACACTTAATTCTACTCATGGGGAAACTCTACTTGGATCAAGAGAATATTGCATGATTAAAAATCAGGAAAGCAATGCATCAGGGTTCTATCTTCTGACCATACTTAATCAATCTGTTTGCTATACAAATAATAAGAGAGTGCAGACTATACGATCATGAATGCGCCATCAGTATTGAGGAAGGCTTATTAACAACCTGCAATGTGCAGATGACACAACCTTGTTTGCTAAAAGTGAGGAGGACTTGAAGCACTTCCTAATGAAAATCAGGATTTCAGTATGGATTACAACTCAATGTAAAGGACGCAAAAGCCATCACAACTGGACTAATAACACCATGGTAAACAGAGAAAAGGTTGAGGTTGTCAAAATGTCATCTTGCTTGGATCTAAAATCAATGTTCATGGAAGTAATAGTCAATCGATCAAAAGACTTATTGCTTTAGATAAATCTGCTGGACCGGATTTAAATTGTTGAAGAGCAAGGATGTCGTATTGAAATCTAAGGTGCATCTGATCCAGTCTGTTGTATTTTCCATTGTGTCATATGCATGTAAAAGTTGGCCACTGAATAAGGAAAATTGAAGAGGAATTGATTCGTTGAATTATGGCGTTGGTTAAGAGTATATACAGTACCATGGACTGCCAAATGAACAACACACCTTTCTTAGAAGAAGTGCAACCAGAATGTGCTTTAGAAGCAAGGTTTATATGACTTTGGCTCTTGTACTTTGAGCACATTATCAGGAGAGATCAATCCCTAGAAAAGGATATCAAGCTTGGTAAATTAGAAGGGCAGCAAAAAAGAATTCCTTTGAGGAAATGGATTGCCATGGTGGCTGCAACAAGGTGTTCACACATTAAGAACAATTGTGAGGATGATGCAAGACTGGATGGTGCTTATTTCTACTGTATAGAGAGTCAATATGGGTTGCAGCCAATTGGAAGTAACATACCAGCAACAGTTGGTGGTACATGACTCATTTGTCTTACTGCCGTGTTTTTCATGCTGTTGTGATGTGGGAAGGGATGACACTAGTATTTCAAATCCCAGCAGGATCACCCATGGTGAACTGGTTTCAGAGGAGTTTACTGACAATAACATGCTAGGACAGAGAAAGAGTAAGGACATTGCTGAAGCATTAGTTTCTGAAGGCATTGTGGGTAGCAGTGGAAAACTGATGTTATATTACTACCAGATGAATGTATCATTTTAGAAGTTATTTAAATACAAATGGGGAAAATTTACTTTCATTTGTTGATGGGGGCCAACTCAAATGAAAAGAAACAACTACTAATATTCATTAATAATGATAACATGAAATGTAGGACATGTGATTCGAGAAAATTAGAAATCATCAAAAGTGAAATGGGATCTATAGAGATCAATATCTTAGACTTTTTTTGTGAGTTGGAATAATCTGTTATTTGCCATTTTGAATTTGATAATTATATGGTTTATTATTATAAGACTGACAAATTCAAGAGAAATGAAGTGGCATTCATCATGAAAAAGACCATTTTAAGACCTGTGTTGAAATACAATGCTCTAGATGATAAGTTAACATCGACCTGCCTAGAAAGAAGACGAGTTAATATATTATTCAAAGTGATGTACCAACCACTAAAACCAATGATGAGGAAATTGAAAATTTTCTGTGATGCTGAAGAAATTGAAAACCAACTTCTATAGCTTGAAATTAATTGAACATGTAATCAGAATGCACTGATAATTACTAGCGGTTGGGATGCGAAATGAGAAACAAAGAGGATCAGTGGTTCAACAACATAGCCTTAGTGATAGAAATGAAGCTAAGGTTACATGATAGAAAAATTTAAGAGCAAAGATTGATTCATCAAAAATACCTTCCCCGCCTCCACAATATAAGCAACGACTCTACATAGCATCCTCAACAGATAGAATACACACAAATCAAATAAGCAAGGCCAGGTCTGGCTTTTGAAAAGACCAGCAATTGCTCATATTCAGATGGAAGCCGAAGAAAATCAAAATAAGTACACAAGCATCAAAATACAAACTGCCATATATCACACTTTTTAGAAACAATCTCAAAATAGATTTGAACACTAGTAACTGAAGTCCAGAGAAGTTGGATGATGACATCGATACTATCTGGCATGAAGAAAGCAAAAGGTCATTAAAAGGGCAGGAAAGAAAGAGTAGACCAAAATGAATGTCAGAAGGGGCTCTGAAACTTGCTCTTTAATTTAGGGAACTTAAGACATCTTAGAAATAGTAAGAGATGGACTGACGCAATGGCTGGAGCACTGGATTCACGGAGGAGCGAATGTGAAGATGATGAAGGATGGAGAGGTGTCTTGTTCTCTTGGACCTAGGGTCGCTATGACCTACAACTGACTCAATGGCATCTAACAGCGAAAGTTGCTGATGTTTGTCAGTATTTTCATTTGCTAGATCCATATCAAATTTAACAGATAAGTGCAAACAATGGGTGATGATACATTTAAATTGAGATTGCATCCAAGAATGGAATAATCAAAATACACACATGTTTCATTTCTTGAATTTATATATCACACTTTAAACACGTGAGCAATGTATTTGTAATGTGTTTACACTCACCTGATAAAGTTCTACTCACATCAAATCTTTTCAAGGCTAGGTGCAATTCTTTGAGATTTCTCACTATGAGTTTTCTCAATCACTTCCTATGTCTCATAGTTTTAATAGGTGTGGCTCTTGTAACTGTGAAATAGATCAAACAGAGCAGACATGTCAAACCCTGAGTGGCCTGCAATAGGCTCACCTAGCCGCAGTCATTACCTACAGCTGCAGCTGAGGGAGTTCCTGGCTGAAACAATGACATGTCCCCTTGCCAGCCATGTGCTAGAGCTGCATTGACAGTCATGTGCACTTTATAAAAATCAAATATAAATTGTCCGATGATCTTGCTTGTAACTTAAAAATTATTGTTCAACTTAAAATGATGAGTGAAAACTATTGCTTTTCAATTTTGGTTTAGATTCAGGCCCTCTCCCCAATTTGGATCTCAGTTTCATTCCTGCAAAGAGTATTATTTTTCTTAGATTAAGGTTTTCTGTTCTGGCTTTAAGTCTCATTTAACACTCCGTGCATTCCGTGGAGATCTTCTTTCCTGGTCATTTAAGGATTATGGGAATATTGTGACACTCATGCAGCAAGCACCAATTGAATAGGAGATGCATTGTGCTTGAGTAGCAGAAAGTATTTACAATTTACAGGGTACATACTTAATCTGCACTATTAGAATCCAATATTTTGAAGACAAAAAACATTTATTACTTAGGTCTGCGCCACCATGATTTTAGAACGTCTATTGTGCATGTGCCATCTGCTGAGGGAAACACAGGGATGTTGATATAATCCCTCCCTAAAAGAAATCATAGTTCGCTTGAGGACTTGATACACACACGACTCACCATCTAATCAGACTATAAAAAGTATAGTAGCAATAGACATAAAAATAAAGGTGGAAGTGTAATGGAAATGATAAGTAATTATGACAACAGGGAAGGCAAGTGCCTGTTGCATTGGGAGCCCTCGTGTTGATAAACAGAAAATCTTTACTGAATAATTGAATGAATAAATGAAACTTAAAAGATACCCTCAATCAAACTTTGATTTCAGGCTTGATTGACTCATTCATATTTGTTTTATTTATTTATTTTTTAAACTCCCACCGAGTCTATGAAGAGACCCATTTCAATTCAGCAGGATTTGTTTTCATAAGGTGCCTGTGCATAATGCTTGCTTGATCATCCTAGAAGCTGAAGGATGGTTGGGTCTTCCCCGCAGGAAGGGCAAACTAGGAGTCCTGAGGACACGCAGGGCTATTAAGAGCCTGGGTGGCCAGATAACAGCCCTGAATGAGCTGACAACTCACTTGTTTCCCTCTGGGCCTTTTGACAGATTGTTCACAAGAACACATGCACATATTCACACACACGTGGCACTTTGAGGTCATTCATGAAAACTTTTCCACATGATTCCAAGATGAGGAGAAGTGCTCCTCATAGATGAAGCCCCCCCCCCCCCGCACTATCTTGTGCTGTCCTGCCATAACAATGGCCACACGCTGTGTTTCATCTTTCCTGTTCTTAGCTTTAATTTTGGTGACCGCACTGGGTAGTCATATTCATAATTATATAACTAATGTATTTGGCGGGACTGGTACTTTATCAGAATATAATAAGTAGTTATCAATGGAGTAAATGATGGATCAAACAAACCCAGAAACAAATATTTTTTGGCGTAGAGTCTTTTCAGACTCACGGTGGACTCAGTTCTACTCTGACAGGTATTCCTTGGCTATAATCTGTATGGAAGCAGATCTTCTGGCCTTTGCCATAGAGTCCATGCTGACTCTTGGAGACCCTATAGGACAGGCTAGAACACCCCTATAGGACAGGATAGACCTACCCCTGTACATTTCCAATACTGTAACTCTCGATGGGAATAGAAAGGCCCATCTGAAATAGCTGGTGGTTTCAAACTACTGACCTTGTGGTTCCCAACCCAACACTTAACTAATATAAATAATATGTATATATTAACTTAATATATTGCTCAATAAGTATACCTGAAGCATTGCCTTGACAATATTCACTCTCATTCTCAAGTTTTCTGCTGAATGCAACTAAAGTTTAAACTTTGCAGAGTGATTGTGAAGGTCCTCCGTAATCTCATCCTTGCCCAGTTATTGTTTTATTTTTATATTATAAATTCTTGCAACATTGACACTCCAATATACCCACTGCTTGGAGACTACTTGGCTCATCACAAAATTGTTCTGGGCTTTGGATCTCTGTCTGTCAAAGTCTACCCAGCTCCTACATATAATTAACCTGCTGACTCTTAAAAGGAGTCTTTCTGATCCATCTCTCTTCTAACGCTATACCCAGCACCAAGAACTTTCTTTTTGCTTTCAGACAACCCACAGCTTTGCACATAACCACATTATAATGCTCACTAAAAAGCACAATAAAATATATTTGTATCCTCATGCATGTTTCATTTCTCCTTGTCAACTGTGAGTTCCTTAAGAGAAGGAAATGCATTCATTCTGAAGTTCCAACGGTGAAGGGGGATAATTTAATTGAAAGATGTAAGAAGATAAAGAGTCTTCCAAGTATATAAAATGTATGATACCTTTTGATTCATTGTGGAAGTGGTCATAGATTAATGTTTAGTGAAATATTTTATTCCACCTTAGGCATGAGGTTTCTTGAGATAATTAAATGAGAGGACGCATCTAAAGCATTGAAGATTGTCTGGTCTAACACGTTGCTGTCTGACATCGAATCAGTTCTGATTCATGGTAACCTAATGTATAACAGAACTTAGGAGAGCCTAGTTCTGTGATCTTCTCATGAATGGTGATGTGTCTTAGCCCATTGTTATAGCAGTTGTTTGTCTACTCTAAGGAGCAAACAAATAT
>NW_022111369.1:98232158-98233230 GCF_000313985.2 Echinops telfairi | reverse complement strand
TTGTACTTATTGCTATATTTATTAATGTTATATTTATTCTTGTCATCATGATGTATTAGAGTTGGTATTTAATGGAATATTTGAAAATACTCAGACTGAATTTTCAGCCCTGTTCATTTGTATAAAATACTTCAAAGAGTCCTATATTGTGTGATGTAATAAGCACCGAAGCCAGACTCCATGTCCTAGTAGCGGAACTGTATGATTCTCGACTCCATAATACTTGGGAGATGCATGCTTCACTGAAGGGCCATTGATTTTCAACTAAAGTGAAATGCTTTCATTTAATGCTTTCTTAAGAGAATTACAGTGGAGGCTGAAGAGGGTTTGGCTTTAGAGAAATCCATTATTAATTTTACATGGCAAAATTGGGATTTATATATTGGAATTTAAATTCAGAAGTTCCTTACAACTGCTAAATCAAAATGTTGTTCTAGAATTATTTATCTTCTCTTTTCTATGAAGTAGAGAGGCAGTTTTTTTTTTCTAAACCAGGTTTCTAAATCCTTTTCTTTGCTGACATGAGACTTAGCATTTGTTCTGAGAGAGTACTCCCTCTTTGTTCAGCAGAAAGGATATAGTTTTAGATTTTTCATCTATGTAAATTTTTGAAGAATCTTAAAGGGATTTGATCAATATTAATAACAACAACAACAACAAAAAAACCTATCTCTATCTCCTCAAATTACAAAAGGACTGTATGCTAAATTAGAAGTATAAATTCATTCACACCCTATTCAGAATGGGACCTCATTAATTCAGTTTGTTTAGATGAAGAAGATAGCTGTAAGAAAAGATGTTACTTTGAGGACCAAGGTATGCTTGCCCCAGGCCATGTGTGTTAGTCCAGACTGAATAGAATAACAAATCCAGGGATATGCATATGTGTGTAAGACACAGCTTAAATCAAAGAGCAATGTATATTGAAAAAACCCCTCATCCAAGTCCAAATAAAGTCCATAAGTTTGATTTAGGCCATATGTCCAATACTGGTGCATAAATTACTCTTAAGAATCAAGCAGCACATGTAATGATGCTGAATGCAGGAAAATCACAGACTGGTGGGTGAAAA
>NW_022111369.1:98230806-98231835 GCF_000313985.2 Echinops telfairi | reverse complement strand
AAGAAGGCATCTTCAGGCTGTGATTGATCTGACTGAGAGGCTGGACTCCACCCCTGCACTAATTTACAAAGTTGACATGAAATTATGTAACTACCACAGACCATCCCTTGTTAACTTGACAGCTTTACACAACTCTTTAGCCATAAATGATTTTTTAATCACTCTGTACCTAACAGGATAAAACTAAAATGAATACAATTTTAAATGTGCCAGCCTCATTTAAACATAATATTCTATAAGTGAGCAAAACAAAAACATCCTATGTCCAACAATTGCAGTTAAATGGACACTTACATCATAATCCTATAATTCTATAAACATATTCCCCTAGCCATGAATGTTTGTAAACCAGCCACTTCATGCCTTTATCCCATCATTTTGGTCTCCAGTTTCTGTACTTCCCACTTATATGACCCCAGTGCTCTGAGGAGACAAGCATGTATCTTGATGTGGAGAATCTTCATCCCAGCTGGAACTTTGTGAGTCTACATCCATAAGCAGAATCAAATCAGGACAGGTCATCCATCAGGGTAGGTCAGCAGCAATATGTGCCAATTCACAGGCTCAAAAATCTCATCTTCATCTGTACCAATTCTAGTCAATTCAATGTGAGCCACCTCACTTAGTTAGCCTCACCAGGGTGCCCATAGGCTGCTTCACCTTTCCACCATGGGCTCTGTCACAAATTCTCAACCCTAGCCCCCTTGGACTAGGTCATGAACTTCAGACCAGCCAACCCACTTTTGTCTTCTCCGCTGGTCCCTGTGAAACAAGTACATGAGTGCCAGGGGCCAGACTCAGCTCGTCTCTTTATTGCTGTGTTTCTCCCACACAGGTGGTCACTTAGCAAGCATTGCAGGCTGCCCACTGGCTCCCTTTGGCATTAAATTCTAGAGTGGAGTTTCTTCATGGATACAGATTTTTCCAGCTTCAGGAAGAAACCACTAGTTCAAAAAAAAATTTTTTTTAACATTTTATTAGGGGCTCATACAACTGTTATCACAATCCATACACACATCAATTGTGTAA
>NW_022111369.1:98215541-98230249 GCF_000313985.2 Echinops telfairi | reverse complement strand
GCCACATTTGCTTATGCACCCCTTTGTCTTCAGTGATCCGTTCGACACCTCATGATCACACAGGCTGATATGTTGTTCCATGTGGGCTTTGTTGCTTCTGAGCTAGATGGCCGCTTGTTGACCTTCAAGCTTTTAAGACCCCACACGCTATTTAAAAAGCCAAAGGGTTCCTTGTTTTCTTCAGTCTGTCAACAGCCTCCTAGCAAAGTCTCTTCTTTGAATGCAAATGTCCTGAGCGCTGAAAGCACTGGGTGGGTTTTATCTTTTCGGAGCCTTCTTTGCAGGAGTATCCTATGCCCATTTAAAGATGGAATTTAAATGGTCGAAGGCAGTAAACTTACAAAGTTTCTATTGTTCATACTTCCTAATGATCATTTCTATCAATCATTATATCAATAACAATAAGCAGAAGTAATCAGCATAAACTCAGTAGAGTCAGATCCTAAACACCTTAAAACAGTGGCATTCAATCTTTATTTAAACCATCTTAACAAAATAATCTAAACTATTTTATCTAAACTGTTCATATATAATATGGCTTTAGACCTTTGATTGCGTCAAGCCAGAGCTGGGCTTTTTGTTAGCCATGTTGACCTTCTTTCAGACATTTTGACTAAGCAGGCTGGTCTCAGAGAAGTGCAAGGGGTAATTTTGTCCTCTGAGATCAAAATTACATTTATCACATTCATTTTAGCCATTTCAAACATAAAATGACCAAAAGTAACTTCTCAGATTTAAAATATTAACCTCCATATCCTTTCCAGAAAACCATCAAGTAAACAGTGTGGCCATATCTGATCTCTGGCTAGTCAAAAAAGTAAAAAATACCATAAAGGAGAGGTCAAAAGCAACATGCATCCATTCTCTATCTTCATGATTGGTTTCTCTAGTATCCCACTCCCATGGTTCCATAATGTGTTAGTCTGGGTTAACTAGAGAAACAAATCCAGGGTTAAGAGAGAGCTTTTTATCAAAGAGAAATTGTATACAGTGAACCCTCGTTTATCGCGGTTAATCGGTTCTAGACCCTACCGTGATAAATGAAATCCCGCGAAGTAGGATTCCTTATTCAAGTCGAAATGGCGTGCAACCTCCAAGATTTTCTTGCCATCTTTGATCATATCCAAAAGTTTTACCTTTTCCTGGATGGTGAGCATCTTCCTCTGGCGCTTATTTTTATTGTCAGAAGGCTTAGAAGAAGCAGCTCGTTTAGGAGCCATCATAGGGCTTAGATAAAATTTCTTAAAAATCGCAAACAATTACAGTACACTGTACAAAAGCAAAAATGCATCTGATATGTAGCTCCGATACGTAGCGATGCAGATAGAACGGGCGTGTACAGTATGAGCCAATCAGTGGCAGTAATGACAGAGCATGCGCTGTTACGCAAAAACCGCGATAGAGTGAAGCCGCGGAAGTCGAAGCGCGAAGTGGTGAGGGTTCACTGTATTGAGAAAACATCCCAGCCCGGTATAGAACAAATCTGTAAGTCAACATTAGCCCATATGTCTGATATGAGTCCATAAATTCCTCTTCAGACTCACGCAGCACATGCAATGATGCTAAATGTAGGAAGATCACAGGGCAGTGGGTAAAAAGTCTGTGCATCCAGTGGCCATAGAAGCATCTCAGTGCTGGTGTGAGTCTCCACATGACTCCTCCTGCTCTCTAAGTGTGGCTCCTCAACAGGAAGGTGAAGCAAAGTGTGGCCCACTTTCAGGGAGAAAGTCAGGGAGTCCTGAATCCTCATGAGAAGGCCAAGCCCACAAGGAGGCCACACCCTCAAGGAGACATCATCAGGCTGTGCCCTGATTGACAGACTAGACTGCATCCTTGCACTTATTTATCACATTGACATGAAATTGTGTGACACCATAGTATTCCCAGTCACCTCATAGGCATATGAAAGTTGGGCGTTGAATAAGGAAGAGTGAAGGTAATTTAGGCACTTGATTGGTACATAATATTGAAAGCAAATACTATGATGGCCAAAAGAACAACCTAATCTGTTTTGGAATAAGTACAGCCAAAATTATATTTCAAGACAAAGTTGGCGATACTTCATCTCATGTATTTTGCAGTTGTCAGAAGAGACCAGTCCCTTGAGAAGGACATCACGCTTGGTAAAGCCTGGGGTCAGAATAACAGAGGAATACCTTCAAAAAAATGGATTGACAAAGTAGCTCCAATGATGGGCTCAAACATAAGAAAAATTGAGAGGATGGCTCGAGCCTGGGCAGTGCTTGGGTGTCTTGGACACAGGCTGTTCTGAGTCAGGACAAGATTTATGGTACTTCACACCCACCTAACAGCCGACGGCGTTCAGTGCTCACTGAGGTGTCTCTGGTGTAAGTCACTGCATGCTCAGGAATAGAACCTCTTTGAACCAAGAAGAAATGATGTCACTTGTCCTGGCCATCACATCTCTAAAATGCACCAAGCAGTCGTTTGGTTATACAATGAGGACTGTAAAACCACTGGGCTATATTTTTTACAGTTTAGGTCTTTCTAAGTAAGAGGAATTAAGAAAACAAACCAGCAGACAAAATACAATTTTGGTAGAATATGAGATGCTTTGCACGTTTGCATAGCTTCACGGCAACAAAAATAAATCAGTTTAGGCTATTTTTCCTACCCCACCTCTCCTCCAAAAGTCCCCATTGGGCTAAATCAAGCATGGAACATTTTTGCCTAAATGCATTTTAAAAAAAAGAAAGAAAATGTGATCAATTGGTGGTTGGGGGGTGAGCAACTGATAATGAAAATGTGTGTATGTGTTTATTTTTTTTGCCCCAAGCATCATGATAACATTTGCTGCTGTGCATTCTATAAAAAGCTTTGAGATTTCTATAACAGGGACAGTGGTACTGCTTGCTTCCTGCTGCCGATTAACATTTTAAAGATGGAAAATCTGGATGTTCCTATTTTGCTTTATGAAGCAAACCTTCTCCCCGTTATCAGTCTGGTCTCATCTGCTGTGTCTGGAACCAAAAAATTTCTAGGCAAGAGAAAGACATTTGTAGCATCCATTTTCTTCAAATATTGGTATGCAATGTCTATTCTTAGCATTGGGATATAATGATTTAAAAACTCTGCCTGGTAGGATTCCATAAATTCTTTGGAAGGCATATATGTAAACAGATAGTTAAAATATCGCATGATGATATTTATAATTGATGTTATACCCACTGCTATGAACATGTTTAAAAAGTGAAGATACAAAAAAAAGTGTAGATACACATCACATTGGAAAGGGAAATTCAATATGGCAGAACCTTCAAAATGATTGAATGTCTGCCTATTGATGGTCACTGACTTCTGATGAGTTGCCGGGTGATCAGATTGTATGATCTATTCTGGAGCCTAGAGAGTCTTCAGGCTGATTGCTTTATGTGCCTCAAAGAATCGCATCTAAAGACAGATGGCAAAAGAAGTTCCAACATGTTCTGAATCAAGGGAGCATCAAGGGGCAGTAGGTCATTGCACTGAAAAGTCAGTAGGTCCCTGAGTCACACAGATAATTTGGACTTCACTAATAACTTGAACTACCATGTGTTCATCAGTTTGTTGTACTGTGGTTCCTTGTGTGTTGCTGTGATCCTGGAAGCTATATCACCAAGATTCCAAATACCAGCAAAGTCATCCAAAGTGAACAAGTTTCAGCAGAGCAGCCAGCTTAAGAACTTACTGTGAGGAAGAAATACACTGTTCACTTCTGAGCAATTCATCATGGGAAACCTTATGCATAGTATTGAAACATTGTCAGATATTGAAAATCTCAGATGGAGAAGCAGGAAATTGTCAGAGGTGGTGCCAGAAGATGAACCCCTGTGGTCAGAGGCATTCAACATATGACTGAGGAAGAGCTGCCTTTCTAGAGTAGCACTGACAATAATAATTTGCATGGAGTAAAGGCTGCGGCAGGAGAGCCTTCCGGAGCTCATTTACGGCCGGGGCAAGAGTCAAAATGAAAAGAAACAGCTGCGAGCATCAATGGATAAGGGGAATTTGGAATGTATGATGTATGATTCTAGGAGAGTTGGAAGTTGTTGTTTTTTTTAAAATCATTTTATTGTAGTTGGAAGTTTTAAAAAATGAAAGACAACACATACTGATCAACATTCCAGGTGTTAGCGACAATGGACTGGTATTGGCCATTTTAATTCAGAAAATCATAGGGTTTCCTATTCCAGGTATTACAGATTCAAGAGGAATACCATTGCATTCATCATCAAAAAAGAAATTTCAAGATGTGTACTGAAGTACACTGCTCTTTGTGATAGGCTTCTATCCAGCAGTGGGATTCCAATAATTCAATGACCATTTTAAGTATATAAAACCATATACAGAAAGGTAGTTTATTATTTTATACAGTTACGGTAATACATAAGAACAATAAAAGAGGTACACAGAACCAGATTATATTATAAGAAAGAGTTTTTAAATATTAATGAAAAAATATTAAATAATACCGGACAAAAACCAATCAAACTGATTTGAAGGTATTTCCATACTGCTTCTTGCTTGGTGCCCTCACTTCAATAGTCTTCGCTTTTCTTCAGCCATCCTAGGCTGTGTGATTTCTCCTTGATCATCTTTTCACTGTCGGAGTGGGATCTCATTCCTTTATAGAAAGGCCAATTAGACCGTAGTCATGGTGTTTGATATATTAGGAGCAGGGAACTTCTCCTCTCCGAACATATTATGATCACTTTTGAAACCTACCTTTCTGCTTCTGCTGAACTTAAAGCAATTATTCTGCCCATATTTTTAGCTCTTTGAACACTTTCAGGCATTGCATAATTCACTCGTAATATTTGGTAAGAATTTGAGGCATAACACCAAGCTGAAATGACACAGTGTGTCACCCTCTGCTTGTTGGAGACTTTTTCTCTTTACATTATATTTGCTTACTGAAGAAACAGTGTATGCAAGGGAATACAAATGCAGTATTTCATCACAAGTATAACTAGTTTTATGAAATGAATAAATAAATATTACAAGCACAGTTCCGTATAAGTTTGTATACCGAGGACAGAATGATATTACTAAAGGTGCTTAGAAAATGCTGTTGGACACATAAATGTTAAAGAGTAAGGAATACAAATTTGTGATTTTCACAATGGAAGTCTCCTATGCACGTAAAAAGAAATCCAACTGATAAAATTATTATTCAAATGTATGCACCACCAGCTTCCTGAAGAAGCTGAAGAATTCTACCAATATCTTCCTCAGTCTGAAATTGGTCAAACATGCCATCAAGATGCATTAGTGGTTATTTGCAATTGAAATGCACAAGTGGGAAACAAAGTGCATGGAAATTGGAAAATATTTTCTGGGTGATAGAAACTAAACTGGAGATTGCATGATAGAGTTTTGTAAGAGAATGACTTCATCGCAAAGACATTTTTTTAATCAATTTATTGGGGCTCATACAATTCATCACAATACATAGATCAATTGTGTAAAGCACATCTATACATTTGTTGCCCTCATTATTCCCAAAATTCGCTTTCCTCTTGGGTTCCCGGAATCAGCTCATTTTCCTTTTTTCCCCTCCCCTTCCCTTCATGGGCTTCTCAGATGGAATACATAAAAATCAAATTGAGTATATCTGTGGGAAGTAAGGATGGAGAAATTCAATATCATTAGCTAAAACCAAGCCGGAGTCTCACTGTGGAACAGACCATCAATATGTAATTTCAAGTTGAAGCTGAAGAAAATTAAAACATCTTAAGAACATATTTGACTTATTGAGCAATTATGAGAGGAGAAATTCAAGCTACACTGAAAGAATTAGCCAAAAACAGGCTTCAGGAGTCAATGGAATATCAATCAAAATGTTTCAACAACTGATGAAGCAATGGAAGCACTTACTCGTCTCTGCCAGCAAATTTGGAAAGTAGCTAGTTGCCCAATTGACTGAAAGAACTGCATATTTATACCCTTTCCAAAGAAAAGTGGCTCAACAGAATGCACAGAAATATAGAGCAATGTAATTAACATCACGTGTAAGTAAAATTTTGCCGAAGATCATAAAACAATGGTGGCAGCAGTACATTAAGAGAGAACTTCCAGGGGTTCAGGTTGAATTCGGAAGAGGGCGTGGAAAAATAAATATAATTGCTGATGTCAGATGGGTCTTGGCTGAAAGCGGAATAGCAGAAAGATACTTATTTCCGTTTTATTGACTCTGCTAAGGCACTTGACTGTGTGGACCACAGCAAACCACGGCTGCCCTGGAGAAGAATGGGCACAGACGCTTCGTTGTGCTTGCGTGAAATTTGTACGTGAATCAAGAGGCAGTTATGCAAACAGAACAAAGGAATGCTGCTGAGTTTAAAATCAGGAAAGGTATGTATCTTCTCACAACAGTTATTCCAACTGCATGCTGAAGAAATAGTCAGACAAATGGGATTATATAAAGAAGAATGTGGCATCAGGATTGGAAGAAAACGTATGCAGATGATACAAGCTTGCTGGCTAAAACTAAGAAGGACTCGAGGAACTGGCTGATGAAGATCAAGGATTGCAGCCTTCAGTATGGATTTCAATTCAATATAAAGAAAGTCCATCACCCATCATTAGAATAGTAGGCTAGCAGTTGATAAAAGGAGTCTTTGTTGCTTGGATCCCAAATCAAGGCTCATATAGAAACAGCAGCCAAGAGACCAAAGCCGAATTGCATTGTTAATCCGCTGCACTTCTTTAAAGTGTTGAAGAGCAAGGATGCAACTTGGAGGACTAATATGGGCCTGACCCAAACCATGGTCTTTTTAGTCACCTCATCTGCATGTGAAAGTTGGATGCTGAATAAGGAAGACTGACAAAAATCGAAGCAGTGGAATTATGGTGCTGGTTACGAATCTTGAAAGTATCATGGACTGACTGCCCCCCAAACAAACAAATCTGCTTTGGAAGACGTGTACCTCGAGTCCTTCTTGGTAACAAAGAGAGCAAGACGTTGTCTCAGATATTTTGTGCAAATTGTCAGGAAAGACAGGTTCCTGGAGAAGGACACCGTGCTCGGTAAAGTGCAGGGGGCCAGTGAGAATGGAGAAGGCCCTTGAGGACACAGCGTGTCACAGGGGCAGTAACAGGACGTTCAAACACAAGAAGAGCGGTGAGGACGGCGCAGCACCAGGCACCATTGTGTTGCGTTGGACACAGGGATGTGATAAGTTGAAATCCAGTGGACGGCACCAAACAAAAACAATCACTATCCAAGAGTTGGTGGTGTGAGCCAAGTCAAAGGCACCATGGAGAAAAGTCATGGTCATCCACTGATGTGAAAATTGATGGGTGCTCTTCACCCGTGACCCACAGGTTTGCCAGAAGTCAGAATCCACTCGACAGGAAAGTTTGTTTTACTTTCTGAGGTTATTGTTAAAATGTAAGTATGACATCAAGCGATCTCCATGTTATTTGGTAGTTCACGAGCACATTCAAATAAATCATTTCTGCTTATTTAATTCCACCACAATATAGTGTTAAGCATTTTAAGACACAACTTTTATTCTTTTAAATGATGTTCAAGGATTAAGGACTAGCCCTAGAACACACAACTTGTAGGCAGCAAAGAAGAAAGGGGTTCGGTCTTTAATATCTATACCATGCCAGTATATCAAATCTGACTCTGTTTTGACATGGGATAAAAAGGGGGGTGGGGGAATAGACACATGTTAGAAATGAGCCTTATCCCTCTTTTAGCCATTATTCTTTTCTCAAAAAGTGGAAGCTGTACTTATGGCAAAAAGGAGGGATGGGGCCCTTTAAATAAGTCATATGTATTAATGCAACAGCTCTTAGTAAATTACTGTTATTTAAAATTCTTTCTATATACCTCCAGGACATGTAATAGCTTGCCTCATTTATGTTTTCTCTGAGTCATTCATTCTCAATGGACAAAATTTCTAATTCATTCAGTCTCTCCTGACACATTGTACTTGGCAGGTAATTCGTAATAAGCTTTAATTTTGAAAACGAACGTGTGTCATTTGGGACTATCACTTAGATAGTTTTAAAACACCAAACCTGCTGTGCAAACATCTGGAAAGCTGGATGATAGGGGATTGTTTGCTGCAGTCAACGTGTCTACCAAGCAAATGGCAGAGACAGACTTAGAGAGGTCTGTTGTCAGAGGGGATACTAATAATGCTTATTTGTCTAGGAAAATAATTTGGTGGAAGTTAAGGAGGAAAAAAAAAAAAACCTAAGTGATTTTCCAGCCACTTCCAAGGGCATTTGCCACTGCAGGCTAGTTGTTAAATGATGGTTTAAAGTTGTGATCTACTGTCCTGCTACATATAAAAACTGTATGCACGTGGACTTGGAAGCATACTTCAGACAATAGGAATGTCTGAAGTAAATAAAGAGGTGAGAAAATGAATGCAAACCGCAGTACTTTGAAGCTAATTCTTTGGGGGATTATCAAATGCCAGTCAGCTACTTGCATGAGTCAGCTTTCTGGTGAAGAACGGAGGATCAGGAACGAGGCTCTGAGAATTAAGACCAGGGGTTCTTTAGGAATATACGCAGATAATCAGAGAAGTAACATGTAGGGAAATTCGGATTTCTGTTTAAAATATGATATCTGTTCTTCTTTTTAAAAAATTGACATCATAGGACCTAAGCCTTTTTGTTCACCCTCTTCTTCGATAAACTGCATTTTTAAAACTGCTGAAAACTTTACAGAGATTCTCAAGGGAGATTCTGGACTTGAAATACATAAGCATCACAGGATATTTTTTAGAGTAATAAAAAGAGGTCAAGTGCTCCATTCTGGGATTTGGGATATGATATTAGGTTAGCTCCAGAATCTTAAAGAAACACCCCTATTTCCTTAAGATAAACTACATGTACTAAATAATGGTGGTTTTTAGGGCACTCACATTGAAGTAGGGATAGACAGACATATGAAATGATATCCTAAACTGAAGATTTATAACAGCTTCAGCAGAGACAATGAAAGTTCTGAGAAAGAACTAAGGACAGATTAACTGACTATGTGGAGCAGAATATCTGAATTAAATCTTCTTTCCTATACCCCAATGCAGCTTTTAGATATCAACACATTCTCATGTAACGTGATTACACAACAATGCATTGCATACTGTGCCAAGTCACACAGAGAATGCAAAATAGACTATGACACTGCTTATTTCAGTATCAGAAAAAAATTAACATAAGAGCCTTCATTAGCCAATTGCCATTGCAGAATCCTTTGTTAACAACTGTTCTCTGTCCCACGAGATTTGCTAGCCTCCAATTCAGCGGTTCTCAACCTTCCTAATGCCACGACCCTTTAATACAGTTCCTCATGTTGTGGTGACTCCCCAACCCAAAAAATATTTTTGGTGCTACTTCATCACTGTTATTTTGCTGCAGTGATGAAACCCCTCTGAAAGGGTCATTCGATCCCCAAAGGGATCACCACCCACAGGTTGAGATCCGCTGTTCTAATCTAGGTATTTTCTCCCACAGAGCAGTTGTTTGGTTGGATGTGAAACATTTAAATTAATAGCTTACCCTTTAACCCTTGTGCCACTACGGCTTCTTCAGGTAAGGGAGGATACTTGAACAACAGAATTGTCATTGTTTGGTGGTCTGATTAAAAGTATGAATCAAAAGTTGGCTTATTGCATGTGAGAATCTGGGCTCATTGTGAGTATTCCTGAAACTGGTTGTTGAGAGGGAGACAGATTCTAACTGATGTCCACAGAAAGGCGGTGAGCAGCCGTGTCGTGTCCTGAGAGCCAGGCCCAGTTTCTATACTCCAGAACACAATAGCCAACTCCAAAGAGGCATTCACTAGGCACGAAAGACATGGTCCGTCTAGTAATACACATCTCAGATTGCAGCTTCCATCAAAGATCAAAGGTCTTTCCAAATTTGAATGGAGAAGCGGAAAGAGAAAAGAAGTTTATTTATATTTATTTTGCTTCTTAGTGAGACATTACGCCAAAAGATGAAGAAAGCATCGCTAATGTGCTTACATGGGAAGATATTGCTGCCAATGATATATCTATCCCGCCAACATTACTTAGATCTTAAGGTGATGTCACTTTCTGTGTGTGTGTGTGTGTGTGTGTGTGTGTGTGTGTGTGTCCCTCAATGTTTCTTACGACATGAAACGTGGGGATAAAATGAAATATCCAGACTGGTTTCAAGAAGTAGCTTTGGGATCCATCTGCCACTCTCCAAAATCATTTTTACATCGTCCTGTCCTTTGATTTTAAGTTTCAATCAAAAAGCTAAATTGCTTTAATGCATTTTGTCAATGCTATGGATACTCTCAAATTCCTATACAAGATGTTCTGAGCTCATGAACATGGAATGAAAAGCATTCACTTGTGGTGGAGTTAAACCAAATCCGATGACTCATCATAGCAGTTACACTCACGTGTGCTGGTTTGCCTATTGTGTTAAGTGCTTCCCATAAGTAGCATCCATGCAAATCTTTTCCCCCTCTGATCATTAAGGCATTTTAGCACAAAGGGTAGAACTCCACCTTGTAACCACATCCTGGGTTTGTTTCTCTATAGGAAATTTGCTTTGTGCCTGAAAGCTATACAGGATATTTAAAGACTTGGGCAAATGATTAAAATTACCCACATTTCCCCCAGGCAGCTCAGTCTTTAGGCTTTGCATGCCATTCAGCATTTCTAAAAGCAAAAAAAAAAAAAAGGAGGAGGGGGGAGCTGAAGTAGAGTAGAAATCTTGTCATATGACCATCAAACCCATTTCCCTCCCCCAGATGAGCACCTGCAATTTTAATTTATAGGAAAGTTCTGTACTCAGGCCTGCAGATAGAGAATTGCTCCTTTAATGAGTATTTCTATTATTGTTTCAGGCCAGTGAGCAAAGATTTTGCAAGACATTGTGTTATTTCTAAACCATCTCTTCATCAGGTCTTCTAAACATGGAAAGGGCACTACAAAGCCAGGCAGTCCTTGCTTAGTATAATAAAACAGTGCATGTGGGCAACTGAATTGAAGTAAGTGGGCTCTTATCTTCTCCCATAATTCACTATTTAAAAATTTTAGGAACAAAGACATACATGACATCAACAGATTGTAGGGGAGAATGGTAGTAGTTCAAAAAATTCTACTAGTATATATATATTTTATTACTGAGGCCAGGCACTGTGCCAGGCACCAGCTAAGTGAGATCACTTATCTGGCTTCAAGAATGTATTCTCATCACTGTCTAAGCAATTGAAGAACAATGAAGAATAGGATGAAGCAGAAAAAGGTTTTATTTTTTTCACATCTCATCATATGCAAATATAATCGAACAATGTAAATTTAGACCCAGTGGTTTAGACTGGATTCTCATGAGAAGTCAACCATTTTACTGACATTCATGTATATAGACAAATTTACATTGAGAAAATGTCTCACACCGCTCTAGAATTGGATTAGTCCAATCTCAGTCCAGGTTCAAGTCTGTGAGTCACACATTAAACTGGGCATTTCCTCTTATTCAAGTAGCTTCAGGAGCTAATGAATGCAAAAGCTACAGTGAGATCAGAGGCTGGTGACTTCAAAGGCAGATGAAACCAAGAGCAGCATACCAGGCCAACTGGGAACTAGAGTCCAATGAGCACAAGGCTGGCAGCCTAGATGGCATTCAACATGGCAGACCCTTGGCTCAAGGCCAAAAAACCAGAGGTCAATGAATTAAATGTAGGATCCAGACACAGTAAAAAAAAACCAAACAAGCTATTCCTCAGTGTCCATTTATATTGGAGGCAGGTCACAATCCCAAGAAAAATTATTTTCAACTGCATCCGGGCTTTGATCTGTGTAAGGGGGTTGAATTCTACCTGAATAACCTTACAACTGATTGGCTGTTTATAGCAGATCCCCTTATGGAGTCGATTACATTCTGTTGGGTCAGGTTTGTCAGTTTGTCATCCTGTGTTGTGATGCCGGGAGCCTTGTCACTGGAGTTCTCATGTGCCGCCAGAATAACCAAAATGAGCCTGTTTCAGCAGACGTCTAGATTGAGAACAGATTATGCAAAAGGTCCATGCTGTTTACCACAGAAGAATTGGCCACAGAAAACTTTATAGATAGCGTCAAAATATTGTCAGATACTGAAAAAAAATTAGCAATAGAACCTTGTCTGAGAGAGTGCCAGACGAACCCCTCAGGTCAGAAAGCACTCAAGAAATGACTAAGGAAAAGCTGCCTTCTTAAAATAAAGTCAATCATAAGGGTATGGATGACATAAAGCCTGAGGGAATAAAGCTTTCAAGACACTCATTGGCTTATGGGGCGTGGCTCAAGACATGAAGAAACAGCTGCAAGCAAGTCTGAGGGACGGGAACTTGGAATATATGAAGTGGGAGTCGGAAATCCTGGTGACTTGGAGGGCAGCATACAAGTGTGATACACTCACTAGGTGTCAGTAAGCTGAAATGGACTGGTATTAGCTAGCCATTTGAATCAAGAAATTATGTTTTACTGTTCCAAGAATGATAGGCATTGCGTTCACTGTCAAAAAGGACATCGAGTTTGTATGATAATTCTATCTGTGATAGGATAATAACATCTATCCACATGCAATTAAAATCCATAAATACAACTCTAATTCAAATTATGCATCAGCTTAAACCAGTGACAAATAACTTGAAGAATTTTACTAATGCTATCACTCTGAAATTGCCTAAACATGCAGTCACGATGCACTAATAATTATTGGTACATTAAATGCAAATATTGGAAACAAAGAGAAAAAACATGGTGTTGGTGATAGAAAGATAATTGGAGATCATATGATAGAATTTTGCAAAACCAATCTCTTGTTTATAGCAAATACTTTTTTTCAACAATGCAAGTAAGAATTCTTTAGATGGAACACATAGAAAACAAATGGACTACATCTTTGGAAAGCTCAATATCAGCAGTTAAAATGAAGTGGGGGACAACTCTGGAATATTCCATCAATTGATTATATGTAAACCCAGGTTAAAACTGAAAAACATTAAAGTAAGTCCCTGAGAGGCAAAATACAACCTTGAGTATATTCCAGTTGAATTTCTAGAATGTCTTAAGAACAGATTTCATGCATTGAACACTAATGACAAGAGCCTTTATGAGATGAGACATAAGGTGTCGGATGAGACAAAGGATGACTAGGGAGACAGGGACAAAAGAAAAGATTAAAGCGGATGTCAGAAGAGACTGAAACATCCTCTTAGTGGTGCACTAGTGACAGTCAGTGCAAATGATAATCAAAACAAAAAGCAGAACAAAAATCTAAAAGGCAACTCAAAAAGACAGAGCAAATTAAAATAATAAAATGAAATACACAAAGACATACAGGAAGAAAATCCAAAAGAAAAACAAGCTTAGCATATCTTAAACTGAAAGAAATCAAGAAAAATTCAAGCCTCAAGTTGCACTATTGAAAGATTTTAAGGGCAAAATACTGAATGATGCAGGAAGATGGAAAGGTTGGGAGCCGTTGGCTTCTGTTGTAACGTGGATCGCTATGAGTTAGTTGAAAAGCCCCCTTGGCAACTAACAGCAGTGAGTAGCAACAAAATCACTTAAGATCCTGGCTGTATTGACACAAAACCTATGACTATTTGCCCTTTGTCAACTTGAAACCTGTATATATCTCCTTAAACCTTAAGTAATCTCCCTGTGAAGGCAATTATAAATTCATCCTTGTACCTAACATGATGCAATTATCATACGTACAACTGAAAACACACTAAATCCTTTTAAATTTTATAAGTGAGCCCCAAACAAACTCACTGCAATCAAGGTGGCTCCACCTCCTGGCCACCCTATCAGACAGGGTCCAACTGCCCCTGCGAGTTTCTGAGACGGTAACTCTTTTTAAGAGAGTTTGAAGCCCCACCATCTCCTGTAGATCACGTGGTAGTTTTGAACTGCTAACCTAGATGAAATAAATGTGCCAATCAAAACAGAGGACCCAATAGATATACCAAATGTTTAAATAAATAACACCTGTTCCATGCTTTCATTTAAAAATCATAAAAATCCCCTTGCAAATGAGTTACCTGTGTGCACAAGGTGCATGTTGTGTGTGTGTGCATCATATTAATGTGGACACATTTTATGAAAAATATGGTACTCTATCTAAAGGAGGCACCCTAGTGGTGTAGTGGCTACTCCTTGGGTCCTTAACCACAAAAGTCAGCAGTTCAAGACCTCCTGTTGTTCCTCTGTAGAAAGATAATTTTTACTCCTATATAAAGGTACGGGCTTGAAACTTGCAGGGACAGTTCTATCCTGTCCTGTGGATGATCTACAAGGTGGAATCTACTCCATGTCATTGAGGTTGTTTTATTTTGTTTTTGTCTGTTTCCTATCTAAAGAATAAACTACAAATCAGCTTTATTAAATCCTCAAAGTAATATACTTAAAATCAGGTTCTTAATCTTATGGTGTTGTTACTGTTAGTTGCTGTCAATCAATGCTGATTCGTTGTGCCTCCATATGTACAGGGTGAAACCGTTGAATTGGGTTTTCTACTTTGTGGCCTTTTGAAAGCTAATACCCAGACCTATTTTCCCAGGTTCCTCTGGGACAGTTCGAGCTGGCACTCTTCTGTCTTGTAACCAATGTTAGCATTTTGTAATAGTTTTGGGAATGGCATAGGACGCAGCAGTGTCTCAAGCTTTGTTTTTCTTCCTTAATTTGTAAAATATATCCTTATGAATTGGAACT
>NW_022111369.1:98198352-98214418 GCF_000313985.2 Echinops telfairi | reverse complement strand
TTACAAATAAGGAATCCTACTTCGCGGAATTTCATTTATCACGGTAGGGTCTAGAACCGATTAACCGCGATAAACGAGGGTTCACTGTAATTATTTAACAGGCAATATGCTAAGCAACAATGATGGTTCAAGTACCTCCGTGTTTAAAACATGCCAATGATTGTGCTTCAAAATTTGAACAAAATTTAAGTCCCTTAATAGGGTCAATAGTAATAACAAAGATGATGATGATGCTATTGAGAATAAAGATGGAGCAGCCATTAGTCAGTGTTCTGTTGTTGTTCTGGGATTTGTGCTTTGTAAGCATGAAGTTCTTTATCTATTCACACTTATTGTTATCCTTATTCTAATAGTGGATACATACTTAATAACGTGCTTAAAGTCACATGTGGAATAATGTGGTACAAAGAGGGTAGAGCTAGATTAGTTTGAATCTAGTATCTGCTACCCCCATTGTCTTAAATAGCTGGTGATCTCACCCCTGCTTGTTGTTCTGTGCTTGTATCTGTTTTGAACATGCTTTATCCACACTTTGGGGTCTTCCTGTTTGGGGCTCTTCTGGGAACTTCCCATTTCTGTGCCTGGTACTCTCTCCAGCCACATTGTCCTATAAACAGCTCTTTCTTGATTTGTTGCATTTGTTCTCATATTAAATATTGCCCCTCTACTGTAGCCATATTATATCATAAAACAATGCTTTCTTTTCCTCAAAAATCAAAACATCAACAACAGCAAACACTGTCATCGACTAGATTCTAAAGCATAGGAACTTAAGGAAAAATTCCTGGCTAAGCATAAGTGATGTGTTCCCTTGAGTAGACTGTAGCTAAAGAGGCCTCCTTAACAAAACAAAAACCACTGCATTTCAGTCCATTTTAACTCAGACCAATTATACAGGTTAGAGTATAACACTCCATAGGAGTTCTGAGATTGTAGAGCCGGGTTGAATATGGGAATAGACAGTCTAATTTCCTTCTTCAGATTGGCTTGTGGGTTTGAACCACCCACTTTTCAAATAGTAGCCCAAAGTCTAACCCACAACTCCTCCGGCGCTCCTTAAATTCATATCACTAATAATGCTTTCATAAGCTTAATTTGTTTATTACTAGTTTGTGCTACTAAATTGTAAATTCCATGAAGACAGGGCTTCACCTGGTGTGCTCATTGCTATATTCTCAACACCTAGATCTCTATCTAGTAATTAGCTGGGTATCACATAATATTCTGAAGAAAAGACTACATGTTAGAAGAGAATGTTATCTGTCCTGAAATAAATGAGAGATCAGTCAATTCTAAGATATGGACAATAATTGCCTGGGGTAAACTTTTGTCTTAGACTGGGTTCTCCATAGATGTAAAAATAGGGTTTGGTTTTTTTGGTTATATTTGTAACTGTTTTCTATTTATTCCCTTTGTCCTTTGTTTATTCTACTTTCCTACGATTTTGAATTTAAGTATACTGAAGGACATTTCTATTTTATATTTGTCTTTCTAATTTTATTTATTTATTGTTTAATCATTTTACTGGAACTCTTACAGATATAACATTCCATAGTTCAATCACATTGAGCATTATTGTACAACTGCTACCAAAATCAATTTCAAAACATTTTCTTTTTTCTTGAAATCCTTGATATCAGCTTCCCTTTGTTTTTCAACATATTACCCATAGAATTCTTGAATATTGCAAGAATTCTTGAATATTGGAGGTTTGAAATTTTCTATTTTAGCTTTAGCAATCCCAAGCATTTTGGTTTACTAACTCCAGATCTTTGTGCATTTCATTATATGATTTTACTTTGTCTTCTAATGGTGCCTTTTAAAATCTGCTCAGTTTTCTTATTTCCTTATTTCTCCCAATTGCTTCAGCTACCCTATACTCAAGAGGAAGTTTCAGAATCTGTTCTGGCAGTCATTGGGGGCTTTTCTTCTAGCCCTTCCTTTATAATTAACGTTTGCTCTTTTCATGTCTTTGTCTTTTATATCATCCCACAATTCATCTGACCTTGGATCCATTCTTGTCCAATGCACCAAATCCATTACCGAGGTTGATGTTTTTAGGTACCATCGAGTCGAGTCGGTTCTGACCGTAAGGATCCATGGACAACATAGGAAACACTGCCTGATCCTGTGCCTTCCTCATAATTGCTTCTCCACTTAAGCCCATTGTTGCAGCCTCTGTGTCAATCCACCCCATTGAGGGCCTTCTTCTTTTCCACTGCCCCTCTGCTTTACCAAGTATGACATCTTTCTCCAGGGGCTGTTCTCTCATGGCCACATGTCCAAAGCATGTAGGTTGAAGCCTTGCCATCCTTGCCTCGAAGGAACACTCTTGTCACACTTCTTCCAAGACAGATTTGTTTGTCCTTTGACAGTTCATGGTACTGTCAATATTCTTTGCTACCATCACAATTCAAATTCATCTATTCTTCTTCGGTCTTCCTTACTCAAAGTCCAACTGTCACCTGCCTATGAAATGATTGACAATCCCATGTCTTGAATCAGGCCAAATTATTCTTCACTAAATCCAGATTCTTGAATTATTGGTTATCATACTGATGTGCTCTTTAAATTCAGGTGGGATATACTCAGGGTAGTTCTTTGGTTCTAATAAACTTTTAAAAAATGCCTTTGGCATTAACTTGAAACTGCATGTGAGCAACTTATGGTCTGTTCCCCAAAACCCCCTGACCACCTTGTTCTGGCTTGGAATATTGAACTGCTTCATGTTCTCCTTTCACAAATGTAGTTGATTGGACACACGCTATTTCATTTGGTTAAATCCAATATAGACACCACTTATATTGTTGAAAATGATAATGTTGAATGCATAAAACACTTAATAATGTGGTTATTAAGGGATAAGGGATCCAAGGGATAAGTATCTATGAAAACTATTATAAAAAGTCAGGAAGTGAGAGAGGATTAAACAATAGACAAGAGCAAGGTTGGGGAATCTTTTTTTTTCTGCCAAGGGTTATTTGGATATTTATAGCATCATTCCATTCATGGGCCACACTGGTCAACCATTTAATTCACTTACCCCTGAAGTGATGGCTGGAACAGCTGCTCTTTGGCGAGGCTTGCTGTTAGCTGGTATTGATGATTTGCAGGCACCAGATGGCCCCAGGTCATAGAAGTTTGACAAGTATTAACTTGGATGAGGGGAAGATGTTATTTCATAAGAAAAAAAAAGAGAAATCAAAGGAGATGGTAAGGTAAACTGATGGTGGAGGGGTTGTAACGTAGTTGCAACTGTTGAATACAAAATCAATCATTGTTGTTAAAAGTGGAAAGCCAGAATGTTGTTCCTAGTTGTAGTCTAGAAGCACTGTTGAAACCTGTTCACTCTGGGTGATGCTACAATAACTTAAAATAACAATGGCATTGCTTCCAGCATCACAACACCTCACAAGCCACTACAATTGATTATAGATTGATTGAAACAAATGGAAGCAAAGTTCATATCCACCTGTGGGTTTCTAAAGAAGGCTCTGTACAGAGACCAGAATTAAAGTGGGGTTTCAGCATATAAATTGCGTGAAAATGGTTTCGACTTTGTCCTAGTTATTTAAGCTCAGCCATGGTAATTTGAGAAATGAAAGAAAGCCCCTTCAAAGGGGTAACTAGGAAACCCAATAGCCTTGATAAAAACACATCCAATGAGATGCTAACATCCCACATCGATCACACTCAGAAACCTTGACTGAAGATGTTTATCCTAATCCTCCAATCCAGACGCTGCCTGAGATATGGTCAGGAGGGCTAATTACTCCAATACATAAAAATAGAAATGCTCTCAATCCCAACAGCCAGAGAGTGCTACATTAGCAGCAACAGCAGTAGAGCCTGGTGCTGCATCCTTGGGGAAAGAATAAAGCAATGTCGGACGAGTGACAGGAACATCCATAAAATCCAAATTGGATTCCTCCCTTGAAAATGAGCCACAGACTTCATCTCTCCACCAATGCTGCACATTCACAAACATGTAAGAGGGAAAATAATCCAACCAGGAGAGGAGATTTTCCTTGCATTATCAGACTTTCAAATCTCCCTGGACTCAATCTGGCACCAGAGTGAATCCACAA
Organism: Echinops telfairi; assembly: GCF_000313985.2. Lineage (NCBI taxonomy): Eukaryota > Metazoa > Chordata > Mammalia > Afrosoricida > Tenrecidae > Echinops > Echinops telfairi. Next base: position 98,210,330 of record NW_022111369.1, on the reverse strand, counting down.
CTACGGCACAGGGAATGAATGGAAAACAAATGACGCATTTAAGTTCTTGTATCAATCCATCAATTGAAGGATGGAAAGACGCATAAATGGATGCCTTCAAGCGGGAAAGCGAGACAAGGACAGGCAGCTCACAGCCTAATAGCTACCTGGATGCGTTACATCCAGTGTGCAGCTACAACTAGGGTCAGGGCCGCAGATAAACCATTTAGGAGAAAATGTCCACTAAGCCCCACTGTGAACTGCATTTGCTGGTTGAATATAGGTCCTGAACGTTGTTAAAAGTAAGGGATAATCCACTTGTTTACTGTCAATCTCTTTAGATTCATCTGATAAGCAATTCCTAGATTGTCTTATGGATGGTACCATAGAGTAATGATTGATAATAATATGCAATGTGGAAAACAACACGCTTTGTTGATCATTAAAATTTGTATGACAGGGAATAAAAGATTGCAATGTACTTAATTCAATTACTTTTTTTTCCTAGTGGTAGAAATGACTGTAGCCTTGAAAGAGCTTATAATCTTTTAGAAAGAAAATTAAATATATGAAAATATTAACAACATTCTTCATCTTCTGAACAAGCAGACCCTTGATATTTCTGAAGGATGCCCTCCCAAATCTGCTTTCAAACCCCAATAGAACTCAGTGGAGCATAGAAAAGCTGCCAAACTAATTGGAACCTCATAGAATATATCTGAAGTGTAATATCTTATATTAAAAGTTGCACAATCCACATGAGGCCACTATTTTTTAAAAATATGCCATTGATACGTTAATATCTGGGCCACAGGTTCCAAGTCATGTGCCTAGAGCCCCGTGATTTGAAGAAGGGTTAACAAACAACAACAATAACAAAATTAGAGTCAATAGCAAAGTAATGCCACTGTCATTTTGATACTTCAAGGTCACATGTTTGAGTGTGTGTGTGTCTTATGGACTCCGTTTTTCTATAAAACTGTATAGTAACATTCAACACGATTTCCTTTGAACCGTACTGACCAGAGACCCTCTGTTTTCTCTCAGATGGCTTAGCATGTTCCTGTTGAAATTAATTTTGATAGTTGTGTAGTGAAGTTTGATTAGGTAGCTCTCCTATCTCTGGGAAAATAGAGGAGGCAGAAGCTTGAGGTGAGGAGAGGATACCATAAACTCTAGCCTGAGTTTCAGTAGTGCATTCAAAAGAGCAAATGAGCCTGAATGAGATAACATATCCTCTTTCCTATGGAAACCACTGGCAAGTCCAGAAAGGATTTTCTCTCAGGAGGCAGCATATTTTATTAAGAGTAAAGCTTCACCTCCTGACCACAATGGGTAATCGAGAGTCTATCCTAATTAAACTAGATGCACTTGTATCTACATGAGGCAATTCAACATCCTCTTGTTCTGAATTCAGATTGTTTTTCCAAAGACACCTTTCAATTGTAGGTATCTGTTATAGATAAGTTAGTTTTAAATAAGCTATTTCTAAAAGCCAGCAGAAGTATATTTTTCACGTTTCTTTTTATTTGCTGTGGTAAAAAAAGGACATCTCTGTCTCAGTCGCAGTGATTAGTAAGTCATTTCTCCACAGGTTTCCAGGGTCCCTCTGCTGACTAATTTCCATTTTCAGTTGCTGATGACTATGTTCATTCAACTAGAGTGATGGAGTTTCTTTTCATTGGTTTTAAAATAGGGTCTTTTTATGGAAAGTTTCTGCATATCCCTGCTGAAGGTGCAGTATGCCATTTGTTTTTGTTAAAAGTTTCATTTGCATCATACATGACTGAAGACGCCTGGATGTTGAGTTCTGTCCTGAATTCCCTGAATTTATTACTGAAAAAAGCCCTCCTTAAATATCACACAGAGTGGAAGGAAATGAAATTTGTTATTAACAATTTTATGTAATAACATTTACAACATGGTTTCTCAAAATATTATTGTGATTTTCCTGATGATCAAAAAAGTAAAATAACATTAACATGTATATGTTGTTGTTGTTCAGTGATATAGAGTCAGTTCCACTCACAGCACCCTTTTATGCAACAGAATGAAACACTTCTTGTCCCTGTGCTAGCTTCATAATCATTGTCACATTGGAATCCATTGTTGCAGCAACCTTGTCAATCTACCTTGTTGAGGGTCTTCCTCCTTTTGCTTGGCCCTCTACTTTACATCATGCTTGGCATGATGTCCTCGTCCAGGGGCTCATCTCTCCTGGTAGCATGTTTAAAGTGCTTGAGATAAAGTATAGAGTGTCATAAAAATGAAAAGTATGCTGATGGTTTGGGGTTTTAATTCTAGGTCCATGATTCACCTTGAGTTTGTGCTAGGGCATGAAGCGAGGTAAACATCTTGTTTCATTTTTCTACATGTGGCTATCCATTGTTTCTAGCACCACTTGTTAAAGAAGGCATTCACCTCTCACTTGATGCTTTGAGGGCCCTTATTGAGGATCCATTGTCTATCCGCTGATCGTTTTTATTTCTGGGTTTTCTGTTATTTTCCATTGGCCTAAGTATCTGTCATTATGCCAGTACCACGCTGTTTTGACCACTTTGGCTGAGTAGTAGGTGTCAAAATCAGGTAAAGCGCATCCTCCGACTTTGACCTTCTTCTTGAGGAGTTCTCTGCTGATTCTGGGCTTCTTCCTTCTCCATATGAAATTGGTGATCAGTTTTTCCAATTCTTTGAAGAAGGTTGTTGGTATTTGAATCAGAATAGCGTTAAACTTATAAAGTGCTTTGGGTAAGATTGACACCTTTACTATATTGAGTCTTCCAATCCATAAGCATGGGATGGACTTACATTTGTGGAGGTCACTATAGATTCGATGTAGTAAGGTCTTATAGTTTTCTTTGAATAGGTCTTTAGTTTTTATGGTTAAATATATTCCTAGGTATTTCAATTTGTTCTTGGCTATTGTGAAAGGCACTGCCTTCTTGATCTTCTCTTCCATGGTCCTGTCCAATGTATATAGCAAACCGGTAGACTTCTGTTTGTTGATCTTATATCCTGTCACTCTTCAATATTCCTCTATCACTGTAAGAAGTATTCCCATTGTGGAGCTTTTGAGATTTTCAATATACAAAATCATGTCATCTGCAAATAGGGATAGTTTCACCTCCTCCTCTCCCAGTTGGACACCTTTAATGTCCTTCCACTGTCTTATGTTGCTAACTAGGACCTCCAGTATGATATTGAATAGAAGTGGGGATAAGTGGCATCCTTGTCGGGTCCCTTTTTGCCCTGGGATTGGTTTCATCTTTTCTCCATTGACTAAGATATTGGCTGTTGGCTTTTCATAGATAGCTTGTATTACCTTGAGGAATTTTCCTTCCATTCCTATCTTCATGAGAGTCTTAATTAGGAATGGGTGTTGAGTATTGTCAAATGCTTTTTCTGCCTCTACCGATATTATCATGTGTTTCTTATACTTTTTCTTATCAAAGTGGTGTATAATATTGATGGAGTTTCATGTATTAAACCATCCCTGCATCGCTGGGATGAATCCTACCTGATCATGTTGGATGATATGTTTTATATACTTTTTAATTCCTTTGGCCAATCATTGTTAAGGATTTTTGCATCTGTGTTCATTAGAAAAAATGGTCTATAGTTCTCTATACCTGTGGGATCCTGGCTCTGTTTGGTATCAAAGTTATACTGGCGTCATAGAATGACTTTGGGAGTTTGCCAACCTTTTCTATGAACTGGAATAATCTGTGGAGGATCAGTGTCAGCTCTTCCCTGAAAGCTTGGTAGAATTCCCCTGTAAAGCCCTCTGGTCTGGGTGCTTTTTTTTTTGTTAGTAGCTTCTTAAGAACCATATCTGTTTCGTCTTTTGCTATGGGTTGGTTGAGGTTCTTGACCTCTTTCTGGGATAATCTAGGGAGGGATAGTTTTTCCAAGTCGTCCATGTCTTCCACGTTTTTTAATTAATTAGCACACAGTCTTTCATAGTACTTTGAAATTATTCTTTTACTTTCATTGGGGTCTATTGTGATTTCCCCTGTTTCACCCCTCATCCGGGACATTGATGTTTGCTCCTGCCTTTCCTTGGTTAAGTTCGCCAGTGGTTTATCAATTCTGTTGATCCTTTCATAGAACCAACTTTTTGAAGCGTTAATTTTTTGCATCATTCTTTTTTATTCCCAATGGTGTAACTCTACCCTGATTTTTATTATTTCTTTTCTATTGCCATTTGAGGGGTTGCTGTGTTCACTTTTCTCTAATTGCTGGAAGTTTTATGTTAATATATTAGTTATAAGTCTCTCTTCTTTTTTCATATATGTATCTATTGATATCAAGCTACCTCTGATAATTGCCTTCACAGTATCCCATAAGTTTTGATATGTTGTGTTTTCATTCTCATTAGTTTCTAGAAACTTCCTAACCTGCTTTCTCATGTGAGCCAGTACCCATTCGTGTCACAGAAGATCAGTGTTCATTTTCCAATTGTTTGCCCTTGCTTTTCTGGTCCTCCTTTAATTAATCTCCAGCTTTATGGTAAGGTGATCTGAGTAATCTCTCTGTGTTTGAGTGTACTCAGGCTCAACTTGTGTCCTAGCATGTAATCTATTCTCAAAAATGAGCCATGTGGGCTTGAATGTGCATTTCTTCTTTCTTTTTTCTTTCTTTTTTTTTTTTTGCATTTGGAAGGAAATCTCTATAGATGTCTGTCAGGTCCAGTTGCCTAATTGCATTGTTTAGCTCTATAGCAGCAGTTCTCAACCTGTGGGTTATTACCTCTATGGGGGCGGAATGACCCTTTCATAGGGGTCACCTAAGACCATCGGAAAACACATATTTATGGTGGCCTTAGGAACTGAGACACTGCTCCTCTATCCATCTCCAGGCTGCTCTGTCCTGTTGCAGATACACCCACATTCGAGTACCCAGCATGAAGACTGTTACCCTTACTACACCATGCTTCAAGACAAAATTTCATTTATTTGTCATTAGAAATAAATATTTCACAATATATAATTATATATCGTTTTTGAGATAAATCATTATGCTTTAATTATGTTCAATTTGTAACAATGAAAATAAATCCTGCATATCAGATATTTATATTACGATTCATAACAGTAGCAAAATTACATTTATGAAGTAGCAACAAAAATAATTTTATGGTAGGGGGTCACCACAACATGAGGAACTGTATTAAAAGGTGGCAACATTAGAAAGGTTGAGAAGCACTGTTCTATAGCCTCCATGCTCAGTTTCTTTCCCAGTGATCTATTTTTCTCTGATGGTGGTGTATGGAAGTCACCTACTATGATTCTTGATTCTGTGACTTGTTTTTCCATCTTTTGAATAGTTTGTTTGAACCCTGTCCTAGACGTACATGCGACAGAGATCAACACTAAACCCAGTTGATGGAAAGGAGCCAACTTACTACATGGAAGCAAACCAAGAAGGAAGAAGAGAAAGGGACAGTTAGCGTAGACTCCATATTGGCACACCAACCTGGAGGATGATTTTCCTATAAGAAGCTGCTAAGGCCACCAGCAACTCAAGACAAGTTGTCCCCTGACTGGAGCATCCTGTGACAGAGGACCATAATGAGGACACACAGCAGGGAGATAGTGTGGCCTGAATCCCCTGCAGCAGGACAAACCAAGAAGAGAGAATAAGAGATCACCAATTGGAGCAAGGCCAATCCACCAACCCCCTAAAAAAACCCAAAATAGACCCGGGCTAGGAGGGTGAGTTAGTTAATTGTGCCAGCCTGGCCGATAATCACATGTGGTGCTGGTTGAAAGGTGGAGGGATAAATGGGTGGTAAAGCCTCGCCTTTCTAGTTCTCGGGTCTCTTGTTTTGTGATGGTTGCATCGGGTGCAGCTGCCTTAGCAGTTCCCTGCTTCAGCTTGCAAGATGGATTTCCTACAAGACATCCCCAAGGAGAAGCCGCATGGATCTATCCCGATGCAGCCCTGGGTGCTGGAGCAGCCATGTGGAGACCCCTGCCAGTGCTGAGATGCTTACATGTTCACGGACTCAGCTTTCCTCCTGCAGTCGGCATCATTGCCTCTGTTTTGTGAGGTGAAGGACTTTGTGGACTGGTGTTGGGTATGGGTTAATGTTGGACTTGTGGGCTTGGGCAGCATTGGGTTGGGATGTTTTCGTGATGCACATTTTCTTTGCATAAAACTCTCTCTTATACGTGAGTTGCTGTGGATTTGTTTCTCCAAAGTACCCAGACTAATACAGAGGGGCAGGCCCTAGAACTCCCCCAGGACCAGAGGGGAGAGATTCATAAAGGCCAGTGGAAAGACCTGGAACTATGTATTTTTTCCCCTCATATTTTAAAAGAAATTTCTTCTTTTTCCTTTTCTTTTTTTCAATCTTTTATATTCTTATTGTTTGGCCTAGCATGTTGTTGGTTTGGCTACTTATATAAGACAGGCATGGGAAGCAAGCTTGGGGGGAAAGTAATGGGGCCAAGGGCTCCAGAGGGTCTTGTGGAGAGAAGAGGGGTGGGGAGGCTTTGGTGAGCAAACAACGCCATAGACAGGGGAACAATCAGGGAATTAAAACCAACAACTAGGAGGTTGTAGAGACCCAGTGGGTATTAGAGCAACAGCAATCTAGCTGAGAGGAAGTACTAAGAGGTAGAAGAAGAGGGAATGTGGTGGTAGAGCAGGAAGAGGCATTAGAAAACAGAGGAAGGTTCTAGCAAGCAAAGCAATAGATAGAGGTATTAACCGAGATGTGTACTTATGTAAATACATTAATCCATAAAAGTAGAGGTATTGGCCTATGTCCATATATTTATAAGGCAATACACTGAGACTGTGGACACATCTTGGGCCTCAGCTCATACCCTCCCTCAATACTAGACCACTTTGTTCTAACAAACTGGGATTTTTGATGCTCTCAATCACCACCACCCCACACCCAATATGATCACTGAAGACAAAATGGGTGCATAAGAAAATGTGGTGAAGAAAGATTGTGCCAGCTATTAATAGATATAGCTTCTGGGATCTTAAAAGCTTGATGTTCCATAAGCGGCCATCCAAAAGTTAAGCAACAAGCCCACATGGAAGAAACACAACAACTGGTGCTATCATGGGATGTCTCCAGGACTGGGTAACAGGCATCAGGAGATTCATAATGAACAACAAACAAACAAACAAAATTGCTATGTTGAAAACGAGGTGGGTCTGAGCAGAGAAACAAAGCCCATCAGTGGAACAATGGAACATCCCCCCACAGAGGGGTAGCAGGGGAGGGATGAGTCATTCAGGGTGCAGGAGAGCACTGTTGGATCATGCAATATACCTCTGGTTCCTTGAGGCTTTCTCACCCCCCACTACCATGACCCCAGTGCTGCTTCCCACTCTGGACTGGACCAGAACATGTACAAAGGTATAGACAAGAAATAAAGCTCCCGACACATGGAATCCAGAAGCAGGAATGGGAATAGCGATCCCAAAAGGATAGCGAGAAGAGAGGGAGAGAAGAGGAGGAAGGATGAACATATCACAATGAATGGCACATTACCCCCCGCCCCCCTGCACACACACACCCTCCAGGGGGAAGAACAACAGAAGCCAGAGGGAAAGAGAGACTGTGGTCAGTGTGAGATATGAAAATAACAACAATTTATAATCTATCAAGGAGGCATGAGTCTGGGGGTGGGGTGGGTGGGAAGAAAAGAGGAGCTGATCCCAAGTGCTCAATAGAAAGAAAATATCTAAAGAAAAGAACAATGGCAATATGTACAAATATATATGATACAATTGATGTGTGGATTGTAACAATAGCTGAAAGAGCCCCTAATAAAATGATCGTTAAAAAAAAGAAAAGATGAGAAGTATACTTCCTCCGCTAAGGAAAGGATCCCCAGAAGTAGATGCTTCAATCCTAGATCCGTCTAACTTAAATCGAATGTGACCAAGTCACACTAGCATTCCTAGGGATCTCCATTTCAATGCCAAAAATGTTGTTTCCTTGGGAAACTCCTCCATACTAGGCAAATTTAGACAGTGGGCCCATCTGCCAAATGTGAGGCTGTTTTACAGGATAGCCACATTGCTGCCTCATGCATTGGTTTCATCTAAATGTTTGCTAACTCAATATTTTAGAAGGAAATATTATCATGAGATGGATGATATTTTAAATATCCGTTTATGTTTGTGCCCCTCTATTACATAGGACATTGTGGACTCTTTTGTCATCAGTCAAGTCGGGCACTGTGTTCCCATTGTTCCTCCATAGGACATCCAGTAGAGAAAAAGAAGCTGTTTCCTTGCTGGTTTGAAAAGTCTTATTCCTTTAAGACATGGTCTTTAGTATAGACTGCAAAAGTGGTTCTACACGATCTACAAGGAAGAGCCCCACATCTAAAAGTGATGATGGAAATTATGATGCTTGGGATGATGACGGCCAGACTAGGTCTTGCTCTTACCATCATCCAGATACTTTCTCAATGTTCTCTTGCAGTATTCCCATAACTTGATATAACTCTTAGTTTATAGATGAGGAAACTAAGAGAGAAAGAGAACTTTTCAATGTTTACATATATAGTTAATGGCACAACCACAATTTAACCTTGGGCAATCTGGGTCCAGACCTGTAGTATAAAATTAGATTTGGAGGGGGGTGAGGGGCCAGCCCCCACTGCTACTACTACCTATGGGTTCAGTAAGCACAATTGCACGGTTGATATATATATATATAATATTATAATATATTATATTATATTATAATGATATATATAATATTATAATATAATATAGATTATATTATTATATATATTATTAAAGTCATTGAGAGGATGAGAGATAAAAATGATATTACAATGATGCAGTCAGACACATTACATGGTAGCATTGCTCACCTCCTCACCGCTTGGTGGTCCTTGTGAGGGGAACCTGGCTAAGAGAGCAGGAGCAGCCTAGGGGACCGAGAACTGGGGAGCCTCTCCTGGCTCAAGAGCCAGAGAAGGCCTCAGGAATCGGGGAGAGCCTCCAGTCCCAGAGTTGGGGAGAGCCTTTGGCCCAAGGATCAGGGAGAGCTCCCCAGGCTCCAGAGAGAGCTTCCCTTTCTTGCTAACCACACATTATATCAGTTTAGGGGGACATGATTACAGAATCACATGTCACAGGAAGGGGCAGTACAATAGGCATACACATTGTAGGAAGGGGATCTATGATAGGCATAAGCATAACAGGAAGGGGATGAGCTGGAGTGTGCCTGTAGGAATGGGAAGGTCTAGGGGTATACATGTGACAAGATGGGCAGACCCTAGATTCATGATGGCAGCCAAACCTTGGTCCTCCTTGGGCGGGTTTGACCTCTCTGGAGTCTCCTACAAGGAAACAGACAACTACTATCCTTTTCAGAGGGAGTGGGCCCTGCTTGTTGTGGGCTAAACAGTGGTGTCTGCTTGGTCTAGACAGCTGATAACTCTCAGGGAGAATGACTCCCAATCCACTCCTGATGACCTCCAAGTGTACAGTCATTCTCACGCAGCTAAGTCTGGTATGTATTTGGGGGAGACAGCTTGAGAGATATCCTTCTGTTCCCCACACAGACCCTATGCTCTTAGTCAGCATACTGTAATATATAAGGGTAGCAACAATTGTGGAGGTAGAGGGTCTGCTAGAGAGAATGAAAAGAGGAATTTATTGCTCATAGTTTCTTGAGAGGAGACATCATATGGTATCTACCTAATCATTTAAGGTTTAACCCCTTAAAAGAGCAAACAGAATATGTATGATACCTTTGGGAATCTGAGCTAATAGTGAATTTGTGCTTCAGTTTTTTTAGTAGGTCCAGAAACGTAAATTTCATAGTAAAAATTTCATCATTATTAGTTATATTCTTCATCTCTGAACAGAGATTAGTTAAAATTTTGTTCAGCTGGATATAAATAACACAAGGCAAAAAATAATGGTGATCAAACACGAGTTTATTTTTTTAAGATTATTTTATTGGTGACTCTTACAGCTCTTATGACAATCCATACGTCAATTGTATCAAGCATATTTGTACATATGTTGCCATCATTATTTTCAGAGCATGTACTTTCTATTTGAGCCCTTGATATCAGCTCATCTTTATACCCTCCTTCCCCTTCTCCCACCCTTGTGACCCCTAGATACATTATAAATTATTATTTTCATATTTTACATTGACTGCTGTCTCCCTTCCCCCGAAGTTTCTGTTGTTCATCCCTTTGGGGTGTGTGTGGTTATGTGTCAATCATTGTGATTGATTCCACCTTCTTCCCTCACTCTCCCCACCTTCCCCCTGCCCTCCTGGTTTTGCTACTCTCATTTCTGATCCTGAGGGTTTTATCTGTCCTGGATTCCATGGGTCATGTGCTCTTATCTGTATCTGTGTACATGCTCTGATCTAGCCAACAGTAAAAGGCAGGACTAGGGTCTAGATAGTGGGGGTGGGTGGGAGGGGTAAGGAAGCCTCAAAGAACCAGAGGAATACTGTGTGTTTCATCGTTTCATCAGTATACTGCCCCCCTTCCCCCCGCCCCCCAGTTCAATATAGCATCCCTTTCTGTGACCCTTCTGTGAGCAGATGTCCCATTGTCTACAGATGGGTTTTGGGTCTCTGCTCTGACCCTCCTCCTTCTCAACAATATGTTGTTTGTTTGTGTGAGGTGATCTGATGACTGTTACCTGATCCCATCGATATCTCATTATTGCACAGGCTGGTGTGCTTCTTCTACATGGACTTGTTGCTTCTCAGCTCGATGGCCATTTCTTTAACTTCAAGTCTTTGAGACCCCAGAAACTATATCTTTTGATAGCCGGGCATCATCAGCCTTTTTCACCACATTTACATATGTATCCATTTTGCCTACTATGATCGTGCTGGGAGGGTGAGTATCCCAGGATGTCAGGTTGCTAGAACAAAGTGTTCTTATGCTGAGGCAAGGGTTGAGCAGAGGCCCAAAGTCTGTCCACTACCTCAATGTAATGACAAATAAATTTATGTACATATGCCAATACTCTATTTTTATGAATTAAAGTATTCACATATGTACACACCTATGTTTATACCTCTATCCCTAGTTTTGCTTCCTAGATCTTTCTTCTGGTTCTTTTTCCCTTCCTGCTGCCTCATCATAATGCTCACCCTTCTTCTGCCTCTTAGTAATTCCTTTCAGCTAGATTGTTGTTGCTCCAACACCCCCAGGATCTCTATGTCCTCCTCATCGTTGATTTTAATCCCTAGTTGTTCCCCTGTCTATGGCATTGTTTGCTCACCACTCCCCTACCCTGCCTCTCCCCTTGTTTCCCTGCCTAGTTCCTCCGGAACTGTCCACAAAGCATCTGCAGAGCCCCCAAAATAGACTTCAAGATAGGAGGGGCAATTGCCCAAATTCCCCAAGAACAGTGGGGTGGCAGTCATAAAGGTCAGCGGACAGACCTGAAACTATGTATGCTTCCCGCCACCAGTTGTTATTATTAATTTCTCTTTTGATTAATTTTTTGTTATTTTTGTTTTGTCTCCATTATTGTTGGTTTGTCTACCTATGTAAGACAGGCATGGGAAGCAAACTCAAGGAGAAAGCATGAGTTGATTTTTTGATTATGTCAAAGAAGTCCAGTTATAGTTACTTCATGATCATTGGGAAGCAATTTCCTTTAGCACTGTCTTTGCTATAGTTTTATGGTTTAAGATGGTTGTGTGATCTATTATAGTCAAATTCCTTTAATAAAACCCTTTCCATTTTCTTATAATCTATAATACTTGTTTGATTTATTTCATATTTAAAATTAAAGGAGGAAGGAAGGCAAGAGACCATGTGGCCTTTAAAAGTCTCACTCTCCTGAAAACATCACATTGTATTTCAATCACCAGAGCACAGTCACAATGCCTCATTTGTTTGGAAGGATGACACAAAGTATCACATTTATATCTTAAAAAGAAAAACTAAGAAACAGGGAGAATGCCTATCCTATAAGAACTGGTGATCTTAGATTCTTGACCCTCCTAGTAGTTATGGACAAAATCA
>NW_022111369.1:98193959-98197749 GCF_000313985.2 Echinops telfairi | reverse complement strand
ATACCAGTGAATTTGTTTAGTATGAGTAAAATATTCGTGAGTTGCAATGGTCTGTTATGGGCCAATTTTTTTCAGACAAGCATTTGGTCATCAATACTGGGAAAAACAAAAACAAACTGAAGAGGAATAGAGTCTCATTCTTTGTCAAAAAGATTTTAAGACCTTTCCAGTAGTACTAGGCTGTCAATGATAACATAATAGTCATGCATCTATGAGGAAAGCCATTTAATAGACTATGATTTAATTTTACACATCAATTACTAATGCAGGAGATAAGGAAACTGAAGATTTTTACCAACCTGAAATTGATCAAACAAGCAATCAAGATGCATTAATAATTGCTCATGAATAAAATGCAAAATTGGGAACAAAGAAGGATAAGCAATAGTAAAATATAGCTTTGGTGATACGAATGATGCTAAAAACTGCATGATAGAATTTTACAAAACCAGCAACTTATTTATTATAAATACCATTTTTGAAAATATAAAACATAGACTTGGGCCTGACCAGATGAAATACACAGGGATCAAATACACAGGAATTACATCTGTGGAAAGAGAATATGGAAAAGCATAATATCATCAGTCAGAACGAGGTAGATGATTAGCTGTGTAACAAATTAACAATTGCTGATATTAGAAGCTAAAGAAAAATGTAAAATCCACAAGAGTCAACATACAACCTTGCAGATACTGCACCTGAGTTTGGAAACCATCCCAGGAATAGATTTCACACATTGAATAGTAAAGACAAAACAAGTTATACATTAACAAGAGCTATCAGCCATGAAATAACCTAATTGATATTAAAAAATAAGAGATCAAAGATAAAAATAAATGTCAAGAGAGACTCAGAAAATTCTTTGTGCAGGTAGAATAGCTAAAGCAAAATAAAGAAATGATAAAGCCAAGGAACTGAACCAATTTCAAAAGACAGTTGGAGAAAAGAAAGTAAATACAATATTACAACTAAATGGTAATTCTTAGGTTTAGAAAAGCAAAAAGGAAGAAATTGTTCAATATTTTCAAGATGAAAGAATTGATAAAAAATCAATCCTTAAGGGATTCCCTGGACAAAATATTGAGTGATGCAGGAAGCATTAAAAAAATGATGAAAGGAATGCACAGAGTCCCTGTACCAAAATTAACTGGTCAATATTCAACCACTGCGGGAGGTAACATATAATAAAGAACCAATGTTGTTAAAAGGAGGAAATCTAAGTTTCCCTGAAGGCATTGGTGAAAAAAACAAGGCTTCAGGAATTTATGAAATACCAACTGATATATTTCAGCAATAGGATTCAACACTGAAGATGCTCACTTATGTGTGCCAAGGTCGTGGAAAAATAGCTACTTATTCAAGCAAATACAAAAAGTACCTGTGCTTTCTCCAAAGAAAGGTAATCCAACAAAATTTGACAATTATAGAGTAATATCTTCAAAATAACAAGCAAGTAAAAAGTATGCTGAAATAATTTTTAAATGATTCCAGCCAAATAGCAACAGGAAACAAACCAGGAATTCAAGCACAATTCAGTAGAGGACAAGAAACGAGAGACTTCATTGATTGACTAACAAATGAATTTGACTGTATGTGTAATAACAAATATTGTATATAACATTGTAAATAATGAGAATTCCAGGACATTTAATTGTTCTAATGTTCAATATGTACAGAGACCAAGAGTCAACTATTCCACAGAAAAATGAGATATTGTTTGTTCTAAAATCTGAAAAGATGTGTGTCAGAGCATCACCCTTTTTCCATACGAATTAAGCCAGTATGCTGAGCAAAAAAAAAATCTTAGAAGTTGGGCTATGGAAAAATCACTGCATCAGGATTGGAGACAGGTTCAACTGTTAGGCTGGGTTCTCCAGAGAAGCAAAACCCCTGACACTTGTATCTGTTGTACATAGAAAAAGATTTATATCAAGAAATGGCCTACAGAGTTGTAGAAATAGGGAAGTTCAGTCTGGTTCCAGAAAGGCTTCTCCAGAATCATGTAAACTGATAAACGGGAAGAAAGATGATGAAACAGAGACTCAAGGGGCAAAGGCTGGTGGATGCAGAAGTATATGAATCCACTATAGACTATGAACCCACCATTGACAACACGACACCAAGGAAAAGACTCAGCTCCAGCAGAAGGGGAAGTTGCAAGGAACTAGAGAGGAAGGGTTCACAGCGTCTGTCTTATGCAGGCCACACCTCCTAGGAGGCAACATCAGGCTGTGAGAAGATTGAAGGGTTGGACTCCACCCCTACAGGAGTGCAAGTTGGCATAACCTCTACGTGCTACAGCTCATTAACAACCCGAGATATACATATGATGGAATTCAACCTGTCGTGAGTCAAGAGGGCTTGAAAGTCTCAATGTCTACAGCCTTTGAGATAGATTATACTTCAGCAGGAAAAAAACAAAAAAACATATCACCGCTTTACAAATGATGATGAAGATTAACATTGTCAATGATTCCATTTTAGTTGACTCCACTGTCAACACCCATGGAGCCAGTATTAAGGAAATCAAATTAGGCATATCTGCTGCACAAAACCACTTTTCACTGTCCAAAGCAAACATAAGTACGATGGTCAGAATGACACGAGATCAGAAAGTGTTTCATTTGTAGTATGACCACTAGGCTTCAGAACAGACTTGATGGCCCCGAATAACAAACAACAGGAATTCCTACTAGTGGCAGATAAAGTGGTATGAGTCTTAATTCCCAAGGAACAGAATGATCCAGTAAGGTTAGAGAGCTTCCTGTGAGATCAGATGGCTCAAGATTAGCTAAAAGAGGTTTATACCCTGAGTACCTAACATTCCACATAATGGTAATCTGTAGAAGTTAAAATAAAGACACTTAAAAAGTGAACTTCTCTAGGATGTGGTACTATATAAGTCCTATCATAATGAACTAATTATCAAGGCCCTGATATTATGAACACAATCCAAAAACAGAAACAAAAAATGGTGTAAGAGATCCAACATTGTTAAAATAGAATTTGTTCAATAACAATGTGATGTGATGTAATATTTCTTAATGTTGCAAATAGATTTATTCCTAATTAAAATTTATTTTGAGAACCATAATTATCATATGAGCAATATTAAAATTCAGACATGCTAGCATCAATACTGTGCTTAAAGTCAAATGAAATTTTTAAAACTTTTATTGCAGATCCGCTGAGGGTTTACCAAGGATCATCAGTTTTAGATTCACCAATTCATACGTATTTTGATTAATTTTATTCATTGCAATGCCCTCCATGTCACATCATTTATCCCATTTTCTCCCTTTGTTTTTATTTCTCCTTCTTTCCAAACCTTCTGCAATTTGTCCGTGGGTAATTCTATCTTTATGATCTCAAATGGTGGATTAGTTGAATGTGTACCTACTTCACTAGTATTATTATTTCCTTATAGACTTATCTTTGGATGGTTCCATAACTAATCTGTCAGTTTGTTGTACTTGGTGGTTTGTATGTTGCTGTCCTGTTGTAAGCTCGTCACTGGTACTTTACATTAAAGTAGAATCACTCAAGTTTAATAGGTTTCAGCAGGGATCTCAGAGAAAAAGGTAAACAGACGAACAGGAAAGAATAACAGGAAGGAGCTAATCCACTCTGAGGGATTAACCCTAGAAAACCTTATGGGAAGCACTTAAATATTGTCAGATACAGCCCAAGAAGATGGTAGGAATGCACTCAAAATATGACTAAGAAATAGCTGCTTTCTCAAAGTAGAGGTGAATATACAGTGAACCCTCATTTATCGCGGTTAATC
>NW_022111369.1:98143572-98191875 GCF_000313985.2 Echinops telfairi | reverse complement strand
ATCTGAAATGGAAAGAAATGGCAAAAATTAAAGCCTAAAGTTGAAGCATTAAAGGATTCTATGAGCAAAATATTCAATGATGCAATAAGCATCAAAAGGCAATGAAAGGATTCAAAGACAAAAAATAACAGGTCAACCACTAACCAATTCAAGAAGCAGCATATGATCAAGAACCACTGTTAGCGAAGGCAGAAGTCCAGGCTTCCCTGGGCATCAAGGTTCCAGCCTATTTCAACCAGCTGATAAAGCACTGGACGCACTCACTTGTTTATGCCAGGAAATATGGCAGACAGCTAGTGGTCAACAAACTGGAAGAACTCCATATCTGTATCAATTCCAAAGAAAGGAGAACCAACAGAATGCTCACATTATAGAAAAATATCATTGATATCACATCCAATATTTTTTTTGGCTGAATATCATTCAACAATGATAAACATCAAGGATTGCAGCCTTCAGTATGGATTACAGCTCAATTTAAGAAAACCAAATTTCTCACAACTGGACCAGTAGGTCACATTATAATAAACGGAGAAAAGATTGAATTTGTCGAGGATTTCCTCTTGGTTGAATCTACAATCAACGCTTGGGGAAGCAGCAGGGAAGCGATCAAAGGATGCACTGCATTGGGTAAATTGGCTGCACACGACCTCATTAAAGTGCTGAAAAGCAAGAATGTGACATTGAGGACTAAAATGTGCCTGACTCAAGCCGTGATATTTTCAATCACTTAATATACATGTGAAAAATGGACATTATCTAAGAAGTTTTTATAATTTTGTTACCTTAGGCTTCATGACATCTATGGATCGATTAGTAGCAAAGGTAAATGCACGTATATAAATACACTCTGTCAGGCTTATATACATGAGTAGGCAGAGTACCACTTTCCTTGCAGCGCCCATTCATTCTGCATGTCTATCCATACATACTATCAAAGATTACAAGGCTGGGTATATAATAATGTATGTAACAGGATTGTGTACCAACAGGGTTTCCCTTTACCCCTTGCACGCCTTCCAGTGTTTTTTCTTGCCTCCAACATTTTTGCCAATGCTATTAGACGATAGCCTAACCTCATAGATGCTGATAACGTTAATGTCCTATGAGTACCACTTTGATTAAATCAATCCACCATTTTATTATGAATCAGAGTGCATACCCATGGATCCAATATTGCATCAAAATGATCCAAATCTATTTCACTCTATTAGGATCATGGGAAGTCTCCATGCTAACATGATTATTTGGGAATAAGATTGAGTACCCTCTATGTACCAGATCCAATGGTATAAATTTTGAAATCATAAGATCCAAGAATGAATAGTACTTCTGTTCATCAGAAGTTTCTGATGATTGATATACTGCATAAAAACATTTTCCTGGGTTTCTTAATGAAATTTGTCTTTTTACAGAGGTAGGGAACAGTCCACATACTTACCTTAAATATGAACCCAATTTCTTAAATACAATAAGTAATAGTAACTATCTATAACATCAAAGGATGTGAATGTGGGTATTGCTGTTAAAATACCTTTGATTAAATGAAATTTGAAACATTTACTACCTATATAACCATTATGACTCATGTAACATCTCTTTAAAACAGGGATAATACATATTTATAAAATTCCATTGAAAAACAGAACATTTTAAAATATATAATGCTATGTATTAGTGATTTTTAGATTTTAGATTAATATTAATTGTATATTATGATTCTTAGGGAGCACAGAACCCCATTATCGCCATGCCTATTCATTTCACTTATAGATCATAACCCAACGCATCAAAGACTTGTGCTTACCTGTATTTGAAATTGCTGCCATTCTTCTTGGCAAGGTTAATGCTCAAGACCTTAAATCCACAGGATTCCTTCTTATTTTTCCAATTGAGTTATGGTAAACTGGGGAAGGATTTTGCTAGTGGTGCTTTCAGATAAACATCAGATTGTTAAACATAAAATCAGCTGTTCAAACTCATCAGCCATTCCTTGGAAGAAAAATGAGGCTGCTTGCTCTCATAAAAATCTATAGTCTCCAAACAAGCAACCATCTAAGTGAGATGCCAACCAAGGCCATGTGAAATAAGCACCCCATCATCAGTCACTGAAGGACAGTAAAGCATATAATCCAAAATCGAAGGAGGGATCAGAGAATCAGAGCCTAAATTTTGAGAATCTGGTTTGCAGAAGGCTATCGATGAGAGTGGGAGCACAGGAATCACTGGTGGGAACTACGTAGGAAATAAGTCTCTGGTGAACTCCCTCTATGCACACTTTGGGGATGAAAGGAAAGCGGTTACTAAACAGAGTGTATTGGAGAGATGAGTATAGAAGATCAAAGGCATAAATCTGACTTGAACAGGTAACACCTTGTCAGCTAATCCCCCTCTGACACATGCTGGACCTGATCTGGTTTTCAACAATTTCTGTGTTTTGTTTTGGTTTGGTTTGTTCATATTACAGTGCTTCTCAGAGGTGTTATCCCATAGGAGGTAACCCTCTTGAAGTTATGTTACATGGTTTTCTGTATTTCAGCATATGAAATCCAGGATTGATGATTTTATAGGGGCATTGAATAGAATAATGGTTTTGGTCATGGGGATTGAAGGAGCAGGGGTGTGGCGTGGGGTTAAAAGGGAGACAATGTCAAGAAGTCCAGGAATGAAAACATTTTTTGAACTGATTATGGTAGCAATTGTAAAATTCTGATTGATGTGATTGATCTATGGAATGATATGACATATGTATCAACTTCTAATGAATAAAAAGTCATTTTTAAACTGATCTACAATATTGGAAATCCTACATTGTTATTGCTAATTGCCCTCCAGTTCGATTTGACCCACTACAACCCTATGCCAAAATCCTACATTGTTATTGCTAGTTTCCCTCCAGTTGGATTTGACCCACTGCAACCCTATGCCAAACGGAATGAAATGCTGCATGAGCCTGCACCATCTTCACAGTTGTTTCTATGCTTGAGGCCACTGAGGCATCCACGGTGTCCACAGTCAGCCTGGGGTCTGGCTTTCGTTGGTGATATTGAGCTTCACCATGTGTCTTCTCACAACTTTAGTCAAATTGAGTAGTGTGCTTTCCACATGGGGAAGTTCCTCTGTAGTGCCATTGTGGGTTGTTGAAAAAAGGGTATTTGCTATGAACAAGTCATTGTTATTGTTGTTAGGTGCCATTCGGTTGGCTCAGACCCACAGCTACACTGTGCACAACATAAGGAAACATTACATATTCCTGCACCATCCTTAACATTGTTCCTTTTCCTGAGCCCATTGATGCAGCCACTGTGTCAATCCACCTCATCTCATCAAGTGCCTTCCTCTTTTTCACTGCCGCTATACCAAACATGATATCCTTCTCCAGGGACTGGTCTCTCCTGGCAATATGTCCAAATTATGTAACACGAAACCTTGACCTCCTTGCCTCTTAGGATCACTCTGGCTTTAGTTCTTCCAATACAGATGTTTGACCTTTCTCAGTCCATCGTACTTTCAATATTTTTCTTCAGCACAACAATGAAAATATATCAATTCTTTTTCTGTCTTCCTTATTCAAGGTCCAAATTCCACGTGCATCTGATGCAACGGTGAATGCCTCAGCTTGGGTACGGCACACCTTAATCCACAAAGGAACACCCTTGCTTTTCAAGAACCTAAATAGGTCTTCTTCAGCAGATTTCCTAATGCAATATGTCTTTTCAACTCTTGACTTCTGCTTCAATGAGCGTTGATTGTGGATCCAAGTACAATACAATTCTTGAAATCTTCAGCCCTTTCTCCATTTATCATGATATTATCTCTTGGTCCAGTTGTGAGGATTTGGATCTTCCAAAATGTCATTCAACAGACAGGAAAGAAAGAAAAGACCAAACTTGATGTCAAAAGAGACGCTGAAACCTGCTCTAAATTGTAGAGTAGCTAAATCAAATGGAATAAAGTATAAAGTCAAGGATCTGAATAGAAAATTTCAAAGGGCAGCTCGAGAATACAAAGCCAAATATTATAATGAACTATGTAAGGACCTAGAATAGAAAACAAAAAGGGAAGAACATATTCAGCATAGACGAAAGTGGAAGAATTCAAGAAAAATAAAGCCTTCCAATTGTAATTTTAAAAGATACTATGGAGAAAATATTGACTGATGCAAGAATCATCAATAGAAGATGGAAGGAATGCACCAAAAAGAATGAATCGAAAGTCCACTATTTCAGGAGGTAGCACCAAGAATTGATGGAATACCAGTTGAAATGTTTCAACAAACTAATAAAGCACTAGCAGCGATCAGTTGCCTATGTCAGGAAATTTGGAAGACAGTTACTGGGCAAACGGACAAAAAGAAATCCATATTTGTCCCCATTCCAAAGAAAACTGACCCAACAGAATGCTCAAACTATAGAATGCTATCATTAATATCACATACAAGTAAAATTTTGTTGAAGATCATCCAGCAACGGTTTCAGCAGTCTATTGACAGGGAGCTGCCAAGAAGTTCAGGTAGGATTCAGAAGAGAATGCTGAAAAGGGGATAGCATTGCTGATGTCAGATAGATAGTGGTTGAAAGCAGAGAGTCTCAGAAATAAGTTTCCTTGTTTTCAATTCTATGTAAAGGCACTGTCTGGGCCATAATGAACTTTGGATAACCTTGAGAATAATGGGAATTCCAGAACACTTCATTGTGCTCATTTGGAACGTCTACATGGAACAAGAGGTAGCTGTGTGAACAGAACAAGGGAATCCTGCATAGTTTAAAATCATTAAACGTGCGTGTCAAGGTTGTATCTTCTCACCATACTTGTTCATTCTATATGCTGAGCAAATCATCACAGAAGCTGGATTATATAAAGAAGAGTGTGGCAACAAGTTTGGAGGGAGGTGCATTAACAACCCTTGTATCCAGATGATACAACCTTGCTTAATGAACATGAGGAGGACTTGAAGCATTTGCTCTATGAAGATCAAGGTTTGTAACCTTCTGTGTGGAAATCCTGTACAAGATTGCTGTAAATGGAAACTGACACAATGGCAGTGGATAAAGTATAATTCTCGCTGACATTAAGTCGATGCTGACACATAATGACTCCCCCCCCAACACCCCCCCAACACCTCCCATAGGTTTCTGTGACTTTAACTGTTTATGGGAGTAGAAAGCCCAGTCTTTATTCTGCAGTTTCTGGTGGTTTTGAACTGCTGACCATGTGGATCACAGCTCCATGAATAAACACTATACCATTAGTGCTCTTTATGAATAAAGTATAGTATAGTAGTATATGAGTACCTATGTTTTATGGTTACTTAAATTATCATGGGATTGTGGAGTAGGAAGTGGGGGCAGCATGTATATATAACAACATATTAAAAATTATTCTGTATTCATCAAGTTTAGGTTAACTTTGATCTCAGAGAAAAGAACAATCTAAACCTCAGTGACTAAAGTTTGTGTCTTGCTTATACTACATTGCCAATATAGACAAACGGCAAAGTTTCTCTTCCTGTAGTCTGGAGAATACCCAATCTTTCCCTTAATATACAGATACACCTGAGGAAATATGAATTGCATACATTACGCACTGAACCTTGGAACTTTCGCTATGAAGTGTGATATGACAATTTTGTTCACATTTCATGGCTAAAGTCACATGGTCATGCTTAAATTTTGCCACCTACATGTACATGCAAAAAGGAGAGAT
This sequence comes from Echinops telfairi, assembly GCF_000313985.2. Taxonomy (NCBI): domain Eukaryota; kingdom Metazoa; phylum Chordata; class Mammalia; order Afrosoricida; family Tenrecidae; genus Echinops; species Echinops telfairi. The sequence goes on along the minus strand of NW_022111369.1, from coordinate 98,186,169 downwards.
GAAAAAGAGGAAGACACTGAACAAGATGGATTAACCAAATGGCTGGGACTGTGGATTGAAACCTAAGAATGATTTTGCAGCTGGTACATTTCATTCTTTTCTGCAGTTTGATATTCCTAACAAGAACAATGAACAGCGAGCTGAATAAATGCACACTTGGAATAGCAGAATACTCTTTGCAATGAGGAGCATCAGCATCATTTAGATGCCCATTTTCTCTTCCATTTCTCCAATTCTTTAAAAAAAATTGGACCTCATATGATTAGACACATACCTCTATTTTAATCACATTTCCCCACTTAAAGAGAACACCCAAAGCGAGAGTTATTTTTATTTTCACTTCTACTTCTTTCAAGTGTCCTGTCCTGGTGCAAACTGTTTGCCATTGACTACTTAAGTAGTAACTGAAATGGTGAGGGTTCTAACATGCTACCAATGCTACATAAAAACGCCTCGTTATCTACTTATGTAAATTGTTATTATCCAGAAAGTGCTATAGTGTTCAATGATTTTTGTTACTACATGAGGTGTCTAACATATGCTGGAATTGGTTTGAAGCTATGCATTTAGTCACTTAGAGTCTACACTCTATTAAACAAAATGAAACTCATTGTCATCAAATCTATTTCTACTCATAGGGAGCCTACCGGTCATACTAGTACTGTGGCTATATGAAGTGGTTCTGAGACTGTAAACATTTACAGGAGCTTAAAGACTCACCTTTCTCCCTTAAAACAACTGCCAGTAGGCCAATTATTAACCCACAATACCACCCATGCAAGTCATTTCAAGGATTCCATACAAAGAGTACTTTTATAGCAAAGAAGATTTCACAAATCTGCTTCATAGGTCACTATGGAAATGTGACAGGACACTTCACTTACTCTGTCGTATATATACCAGTAATGGTGGCAATGGTCTTATTCTATGAAAGAATGGGATTGCGCTAAAAGTATCAACCTTTCCTCCTCCCAATAACTCATGGATGAAACTTAAATGAGGTACAAAACTCAGAGCATAAAAAATCTCTCCATTCTATTTACCTAAAGCTATTTCTAATGTGGATAGGTGGCTCGGGCCTAGGAAATGTTGGCTTCTGTGGGGCATAGGGTCGCTCTGGGTAGGATCCAATTGGATGGCACCTAACCACAACAACGACGACAACAATGAATTCCCAGTACCTGAGGTACCCCTTTCATCTTCAGTGGCACACTTTACATTCCAGTGTCTATCTTTGTACATATACAAGCATACCGGGTGACTAATTTTTCAATAAATATGTGTGATGTATCTGCTATGTACTAGACATTGTAGTAGAAATTAGGATTACAAACACAAACAAATCATTACAAGTGAGAGCCACATTTCAAAGTAGAAGAGCCACGTGAGAGTTCAAAATGAGGTTCAGGTAGCCAAGAGGAAAACACGCCTGCGGTGATGAGACCTTCTTATGGCTAGATGGGCTATGCCAAGGTTGAAGACCTCAGTTTGTGAGCAAACTGTACATTTTCTTGGAATACAGCTGAACTCGTTCTTTTAAATATTCTCTGTGGTCGTTGTCTCACTGTCATAGCAGAGCTGACTAGTTGTATGTATGGCCCACAACCCTATCGTACACCACCCTGTAAGACAATGTTTCTCAGGCCCTGGTTTACATAATGGCTGTGATCACCTGCAGGGGTATCATTGACATTTAAATATGATATTCAGGGGAAAAAAATTCCTTCTACCCCCATTTCATGGGAGTAGGATTAATTAACAAATTCCTTAGCTGATTGACCAATGAGAGCAAGGCCAGCAGCAAATGAGGGTGCTTGTACAACACTGGTTCAGAGGGGAACATCAGTCTCAAGGGGTTATTTTCAGAATATGTTTTTTAAAAAGCCAGTTCAAATATGCTACAATTGTTCTATTTTTCAGTGAGAATAGTAAATGAAAAAAAAAAAGAAAAAAAGCTTGAACACTATCTCTAGAACCTAGTGTTGATTTATTGATTTTGGCAACTCCTGAGCTCATGTTTACTTTGTCATGCCAATAAAGTTATTGGAATTGAAGTAGAACCAAATTGACAGACACCGACAACTATAGCTAAAGTGGCCCAAGAACATATTTTATTTATAGGATTCCGCATAGTGCATTATATTGGCATTTAATGAAGGTCTGAAACAATCTGCCCACAGAGAAACAACTTAGAACAGAACAGCAAATTACTCAGCAGGTGTCTGCTCATCAGGGTTTTACATCAAATCCAGTATGAATGGTGGCCCTTGGACATGGCAAAATAGTGCCCTGGTGACTATTATTATTGGAGGACAAAATCTCTTCCAAAATAAATCTAACGTTTAATGGAACTTTTGCCTAAATCTAGGACTTTGGGGGATGGGTGGGTAATGGGGCAGTGGGGTGGGGAAGCATGTAAACCTTTACTGGGATTTGGGCGACCCTTGATGGAGCAAAACAAAATGCTTTTCCATTGAAACATTTGCTCCCATTTTGTTACATGACATTGGTTGGAGTCCCCTCATTGTAAGGGTTTACTTACCATTTTCTCCCTTACTTCCTCATTTACATGTGTCCTTCTTTCCAAATCTATGCGTTGTCAGGAAATGTCGGTGGCCAGGTATGCATTCCATTATTATCCCCTGTCAAAGGAAAACTCCCTATTATTCTTCCTGCACAAGTCTTACATTCTTCCAGTGTTCATTATTCAGCTATTTGAACTCCTTCATACCCTTTCAGCTTCCAAGCACACTTCCTAAACACTCATAAGCCTTAGGATTAATTATATGAATGGTCCGAATGGGAATGGAAGAGAGAGGGAATGAATATACAAGGCAGACACTATACCTAACAACACATAGACCCTTACACTGTGTACAAAGGCAGCGGGCATCTGAGGTTTGGTGGCACATTTAGCTGACCATCCTGAATTGGATTTACTCAGAGGAAGTATGGCAGAAGCGAATTTCAAATGGGACTTGGAAGGGAGGCATGTGTGATGTTTGCATGAGACATTATTAGTACAAAGACTCAGTGAACTGTAGTCTAAAGTTGGCCTACTGCAACTTTCTGAAAACAGTGTTATTGGAATACAGCTGCTGCCACATCTATGGTGGATGGCTACTTCCATGCTATCACAGAAGTGGTAGTTTCTAGAGAGATGGTACATCTCACCAGGCTAAAGTAATTAACTCCCTCTTTAGTTTTTTTTTAAAAAAATCTAGACTTTCCTTCCCCAAAAACGGTCCTCTGCTACCAAGTTCACTCTGACTCACAGGGACTACCATGGTCGTGAATGACTTCGTGTGGCTTCTTCTGTCCAAAGTCTCTGTAACTCCTACCAAATGATCTGTTCCTGCATAGGCCTTGGGTAAGAAGGTGGGACATGACAAGGGAGGATTCTCCCCTGTGAGTCATCATTAGTAAGATTAGTTGAGGTTGCCCTCCTCTTGCATTTAAAAAGAGCCCTCTCAGAAAGAGGAGGCAGGAATTTCACAACCAGCAAAAGCCCATCTTCTGGACCACAAGATCCCTGAGCTGTGAACCTCCTTGATGCAGAACACAGCTTTGACATTTGAAGAGTGTCACAGTAGTTGCAGCAACAGAACCAGGAGCCAGAGCAAGAGACAGAGTGGTGGACTGCCAAGCCCACCAAGCATGTAAAACAGGGTGGTTTTCGGGTAGAAGACGGGCTTGTGGAGTGAGGTGCCACTGTGTGTTTAATTGAGGGAGCTGGGCTTGCTGACCTATGGATCTACAGAGGTGGACCTAAATGCATCAGGTTGAGGCTTCCAGTGGAGTGTCATGGCCTTTGGGAATTTATTAGAAGTGCAGCAAGAGCTGTGTGAGATATCCTCACTGAACAACAATTTTCTGAGCATGTCTCACCTCCATTGCAACCTGTTAAATTCCTTAATAAAACCCTTGAATCACTACTATTGTCTCTGAGTTCTGGGTGGACATTGCAAAAATATTATTGATCCCAGAGGAAAAGTGGAGTGTGACTATGAGGAAGAACACAGTGACTCTCATTAGGGTTTTTTCTGAGACTATAGATCTTTATGGCATCAACGTTTCATATTTGCTTCTATGAGCAACTGTTAGGTGTGAAGTGCTAGCGTTGCTGTTGGCAGCTGGATGCGTAAACCAAGGCAGGACCAGAACTGCTTAACGATGCCTGAGAGCAGCGGTTCTCAACTTGTGGGGCGCGACCCCTTTGGAGTCGAATGACCCTTTCACTGTGGTCGCCCAATTCATAACAGTAACAAAATTATAGTTATGAAGTACTAACAAAAATAATGTTATGGTTGGGGGGTCACCACATGAAGAACTGTATTAAAGGGTCTCAGCATTAGGAAGTTTGAGAACCGCTCGCTGCCTTAGAGTGATAAGAAATCAATGCCTAGGCACCCACGAGCAAGAAATTTCTATATTTCAACTGAAAATGATTGGAGAATGGGCATTCACAAGTATTTAGTTTTTTGTAACAAAGGTGGACATAATTTAAAATAAATGTGAAAGATGATAATCACATAAGTGGCTTGAGTCATTATATTTTTCTTTGAAAATTGGGAATAATACCACCTAACAATAGATCTTGGGGGGAAAATTTTATGGAGCAAACCCTTTTTCCAAGGAGAGAGGAAATACTAGATGTATCCTTCTTGAGGCAACTCCTTGTTACCACTGGGGTATTGACCTTATGCTGTCAGTCTGCTGAACCAAGACTATCTACATAAATCATTCTAGCTTTTAGAAAGATTTCAACGCCTTTTGAGTGAGGAGCTTATTGTTGTTGCTGCTGCTGCCCGGTGTCATCAGGTTTATTCCAATGAAAAGTGACCTTATACGCAAAAGAACAAAATATTGCTCCGCTCGGTGTCATCCTCACATTGATTATAAGGCCGGAGCCTGTTGCTGCAGCCACTGTGTCCACATGTTTCCCGGAGGGTCTTCCTCTTTGTTGGCACCCTTCGACATTTACCAAATGTGGTTCCTTTCCAGGGACTGGCTTTTCGTGACAGTGTATCCAAAGCGCTTGAGATAAAGTCCTGCCATCTAAGGAGCATTCTGGCTGTACTAGACAGAAGTGTTCTTCTGGCAGTCCGTGGTATTTTCTGTCTTCTTTGCTAATGCTCTCATGCATCGATGCTTTTTTTGGCCTTCCTTGTTCATGGTCCAACACTCCTATGCATCTGAGATGATTGAAAAATGCCATGGCTTGGGTTAGATTCATATTCCCCTCAAAATGATATCCTTGCATTCAACAAGGATGTTTTGTGCAGGAAGTGAGGGATTAGATTACGTTGTTTTTGTTTATTTACTTGTGCGTGTGTATGTTTGTGTTTTCCTTTGAATCATTCCTCAATATTTTGTCTCTGTATTCCTCAAATTAGTCCAAGCTGGAGTTTTAATTTGTGAACATTTCATTATAAATGTGAAAGGAAATAGAGAAAATGTGACATTCCTTTAAATATCTACTAAAGCTACTTATTTAGGACTTGTGGGGAATGAAAAGTGGTATTTTGATTGTTTTATTTTTAAATTTAGGGAGCTAAGCCTTTAAGATAACTACATTATCCACAGAAATATTCTAAGTACTTCTGTGTTATAAAGTCCAGCTGTGAAATGACTCCTACCTCATGGATAATGCACCAAATACTGAGCTCCAGAACTTAAAGTAATTTTATGAATTATAGGTAAAGAGGAACACATTTCTCTATGAAGGTGCCACTAAATTGAAATTTATGCAAATATGCTGCAGACACTTACATTCTAACATTTGCATTCCTCCCAGGCTAGATCCGTCTAGCGTCTATCATGTGCTTCAAGTTTCCAACTACTTTCACATTTTGGTTTCATCTCATGATCTTGATTGGGATTCGGGGGATGGGTCATTATACCCATTTTTTCTTATTATAAGACTGAGGCTCGTTGATATAGAGTACTCTACACAATTGTCATTAAAGCAAAGACCATTTGCAAGGATTCTGAGGTTCTTGGGAAGGCAAGTTTTACATTATATGAAAAGTTTTCTGAATGTTTTACATAAACACATAAAGATGTGTTTAGGTTTAACTTAAATAATGTTTCACATCTAATTCTCAATAGATATAAGTATATATACATGAGTAATTTTAGATATAACTATAGGTATAGATAGAGGTATCCATAGCGATATATATGATAAATTATTTTCTGCTATGCTAATTGATATTGCTAAGCACCACTTATAGAGTAATTCATGGATTATTTTTCTTGCCTTTACTCAAAGCAACATAGGACTCAATGCTTATATTGAGAAAGATGTTACATATTCACAGAAATGTCTAGACGACCAATAAAAAAAGTCTGGGCCATGTCTCTAGTTACTAATGGGGAGAATCAAGATCCGTAAGTTGTGTTGTTCATGCCGTTTTTGTTGTTAGGTGCCTTCCTGTAGCTTCTGACTCATGGTGACCCTATGCGCAACTGAACAAACCCACAGCCCAGTCCAGCCCTGTCCTCACACGTGTTCTTCTGTCCGAGCCTATCGTAGCAGCTACATGGTTGATCCATCCCATTGAGGGCCTTTCCCTTTTTGCTGCCCTTTCCTTTTATCAAGCACGATGTCCTTCTCCAGGGACTGGGCTCTCTTGACAATATGTTTGAAAATTAATGTGAGACAAAATTTCACCATCCTTGCCTCTAAGGATGGGTTGCAACCCCTATGGGGGTCGAGCGACCTATGGGTTCTCAACACGTAGGTCACAACCCCTATGGGGGGGTCAAACGACCCTTTCACAGGGGTCACCCAAGTCATAACAGTAGCAAAATTACAGTTATAAAGTAGTAACGGAAATAAGTTTATGGTTGGGGTCACCACAACATGAGGAACTGTATTAAAGGGTCGCAACATTAGGAAGGTTGAGAACCCCTGCTCTAAGGAATAATCGGGCTGTACTTCTGGGAAGAAAAGTGTGTTTGTTTTTTGGCAGTTCATGGTACTTTTAAATATTCTTCACCAATACCATAATTCAAATGCACTGCTTTCTCTGGTCTTCCTTATTCAATGTAAAAATTCCACATGCAAATGAGGCAATTGAAAATATCCTGGTTTGAGTCAGGCACATCTTCATTCTCAAAGCTACCTCCTTGCTTTTCAACACTCTGAATGGTCTTGTGCAGCAGATTTGACCAGTGCAATGGATGCGTCTTTTGATCTCTTGACTGCTGGTCCATGAGAATTGATTGTGGATTCAAACAACATGAAATCCTTGACATCTTCTGTCTTTTTCTCATTTGGGAATGATGGCACCTACTGGTTTCATTTTGAATATTTTGATTTTCCTTTTATTGAGTTGTCATCCATACTGAAGGCTGCAATCCTTGATCTTCACCAAGTGCTTCAGGTCCTCCTCCCATTCAGCAAGTATGGATTCTGGAATGGTTCTGACTCATAGTGACCCCATGCATAACAAGACAAAACACTACCTGGTTTGGTGCCATGTTCACACTTGTTCTTATGTCTGAATCCACTGCTGCAGCCAGTGCCAATCTATCTTGTTTAGGGGCTTCTTCTTTTAGGTTCACCTCTATTTTCCCACACATGATGTTTCCTTCAAGAACTGACCTCTCTGGCTGATAATGTGTCCCAGCATCTTTGCCCCAAGGAGTCTCCTGGTTTGTTGTTCGTCCAGGTACGATCATGTGGCTTCAAAACCCCTAACGTCTTCATAACAATACACTAAAAGTCTCATGTCTCTCATGTTGCTATTTCACCGGTTCTGGCCCATTGTTCCCCTATGTGTACACAGTAAAACTGCTTCATATGATTTTGATGGCTGAGACATGTTAGAAGCATATAGCCAGGTCTGTCCTCTGGGGGTTACCTTGATGCCTTCAAATTACCACCCTTTCACCTGAACGAGGTGAATGTTTATTGATTGATGCTACCAGAGACACCATTCAAATAGCATAAGGAATATTTCACTGTACAAGCCAGCTTGAATCACCCTTTGGGTAGATGGCAAAGTATATCATTGATCTACAATAGCTGGAGGGAAATATGGCTTTTACTAATTGACTTTTACCATTTATCCTTGTTGTTGTTGTTTTTACCTCAGTAGAGCTTATATAACTCAAATGACAGTAAATTAGCCAGAAGCATCTTCCTAACACTACATCTTGGATTCTACAAGGCTGGCATGGAAATCTTCATAATACATAGCAGAGTTTTAATATTCATCATTGATTACTCATTTGCTAAATGCAAGGAAGTTATCCTTTCACATTGTATTTATACAGACCACATAGCATATCCATATTTTTAAATCATCAACCAAATCCTATTATATAGCCACTATTATCCCATTTTTACATATAAGGTAGCTGACAAAGTTAGAAAATTAGTATAAAACCTGAAAACTAGTAAGTGGCCTTAAAGAATTTGGGGATTTAAATTCCAATAGTTTATGTTCATACCCATTAGCATAACTTAACAACTTATTTGGTGTAACTCTATTATCGGTACGCTTAACCATTACATTAAACTAAAAAGTTCTGTACAAATCTGAAGATTTATGAGATCTTTCCTTATACCATATTTCCACATTGAAATTCCTTCTTTTGGATAACTTTCCAAGAACTATAAGTCTCTCTCAACAAAGTCCTTCTTCCTCACAATCTTAAATTCAAACAACCGCTTTGCCTCTGGCTCTCACAACTTACCTAAAACAAAGATCGTGCTTGGATTTTGGGAGAATAACCTAAACTCTAGTAAAGCCTCAACATGGCCATTTTGGCCTGAAAGAGAAACCCTTGGCTGTGAAGTAGAAGATAAAGCATTTGAATGGACCACTGAAACCCACAGGCTGGCAGCATGCCCATAGTACTGTGCCAAGTTTTTTATCTCTTTCTGGGCAAGAGGGGAAGGTGGTAGGCTCTCCTCTCATGGCGGATGTTCCCAGTTGCCAAGAGCACATGTCTGCTAGCTTCCAAGTCAACTTCAATCAAGACTTCAGGTGGAGACCACTTCTGGAGTAAATTAGGCATCTGGAGAAACGATATGAATCTCATCAAGTTGCTCTAAAGTGAGTTAAAAGCACTTCAGCATCTCATATGCTGTATGTCATCAAAGCCTCTGGCAACCGGTGCCACTCTCCTCTCTAAAATAAAGGAAGTCCAAAGACACTTGGAAGCTTTCCTCTTTCTTTTTCCCAACAGTTTCCTCCATTGTCATCTCCAAAGAAATTGCACAAACTCCATTGTTCCTGTGCTCGTTCTACATCTGCTCCCAATGGCAGCTCGACTCTGCGTTTGGAAAACTATAAATTTTTTGTTGAACGCATTACAGCTGGTTTTCTTGGCTGAACATATTATATCTTTCTAAATACTTTCAACAAAATCTGTCTCACTCTTGTTCTATTTTTTATCTTTATGGGACGAGTCCCTTGGATAGACACCAGCCCATTTAGACACATGCGTGAGTGCACGCGTGTACACACACACGTATATGTGTCTCTAAACCCCACCACAGGACCATATTACTTCTCCTGGATGCACCTAAAGCAAGATAAAGGAAACGTTGAAGGAACATAAAACTGTAAGCCACCAGATTCATGACGATGTTCGAAAGTTTGGCAGGAGGGCATCATTAATATTTGAGAAGATACCCTGCTTTTTGGCAGGAGCTTTGCCCACAGCGTTCCAATTAGCATGCTTTATGGCTGGGGAGAACTGGTTTCTCAATTGTAAGTACCTTGTTTGACTGAAATCTTATTCTGTCAGATGAATTACAAAGGAATTTGTTCAACTTTACCCAGCCTGAGACTCAGCCGCAAGATTCATATGAAAGCAGGGCCCTCCCTCAAGTCATCTTTGAATTCTTAGGAGACTCTTCTTTATTATGTCTTCCAAATGCTCCGCTCTGCTAATGGAACATTAAATGGCATTCTTATCAGGGGATGTGGGAATGGACGCTCCAACTAAATCTTCTTAGAAGGAAGATCTAGATTGTGACATTGCATTAGGGACTGGGAGAAGATGACTTAGTGTGACATATCGTGCTTCATTTCGGCTTGCTATGAGTTGCAATACAATTGACAGTACTTGGGCTGGCCAGCATTAACCCTTCACTTAATAAACAAAACCTTGACAGTATCGCTTCGGTTTTATGATCTATGGCTTCTGGGGAAAATTTCCTAGCAAAAATACTGTATTGTTTTGAAATATCTATGTTGGAAATTCCGAAAGGCCCTATTTTGAAAGCCCTGTGGCTCAAAAATGTGCTGACCTTTGCATGAAAGATGCCCATCCATCTCTCATAAGAGAGGACTTTGTCCTATTTAATGTGACTTTTTGTCACACTCGATGTGTTTTTAAGGACAACCTGTGGGCTGACACTTTAGTTCTGAATGTGCAACATTTTGGTAGAAAACATGGTATCCCTTTTGGCATTTATGGTTTAATTTAAAAATCATACTGAAGAGCACATTTAGTATTAAAACTATACACATGCACACAGAATCAAAAAAAACTTCTGAGTAATCATCATAAAAAGTATCCATAATTTCATAAATAAAAACCTGCCATAGATGCATCGAGCTTTTGAAATTGAGATAGTGTACCGAATAGTTCATCCAACTTTTAGATTAACTTTGATTACAAGTAAATGTGTCTGTATTCATATGACACATAAAAATATGACAGAGCGTATTCATAATAATTATGTTTCTATTATGATGTTACCATTAATACATTTGTTGTGATAACATCTATAGTTTCACTACATGAGGAAATAGTGTGCGATGGTCCAAGAAAGCAAGCCAAAATCCCTTGGAAAGTCACTGCATCAAGCTAACATTGTTCTAATTTGTCTTTTTTTTTTTTTAACTCCTCATGTTTAAAACTAGTTAGGCACCTCCACAGGTATAAAATTCTAAGGAAGTGCCAACAAAACTCATTAATCAAAATAAATAACTGAAGGCAATCATTTATAAGAAAAAACTAATGTAAAACAATATTAAACTAAACATACGCTAGCTGTGGGTTTCCAAGACTGTAACTATTGATGAGCATAGAAGCCCAGTCTTTCTCCCACTGTGGAACTTCTGGTAGCATTGGACTGCCTCCCATGTGGATCGCAGCCCAACTCGTAACCACTAGTGAACTAAATATCTGTAATTTAACTGAGGCTAGATAAGTACTACTAATTGTTTCCCGTTTCCTCGGGTTCCATTATGGTCCAACATTACACTAACTGTGAGGTACCATCAAGTCAGTTCATGCTTATAGCATCTGTGGTGGGCAGATTTACTGAGAACTTGGTTCCCATTTAGAGGTAGGGATGGAAACCAACCTGTAAATGACACGAGAGCCTGTGTTAATGCCATGAGTTTGATGCTAGCTTGAATCCTCTTTAGACTCATATAGGATTTGACTGTGTAGGATTTCACATGGGATTTTCAGTCCTCAGCGTTATAGCTTGTTTTGTAAGAGAAACAGTGAGAATTTTTCTTTCTCTTGACCTTTGCCTTCCTCCTTGCTTGGGTTCTGTGTCTGCTTCCAGCAGTGGCCTCATATGGACTTCCAACCTTGGGAGCAGTTGATTCCCTGCCATGTTCCCACACATTTGGGCTGAATCCATGCAAGTCTGCACTCATCAGCCTGTGATTCCCCTGCTTCCCAATGCACCTTTATGCCTGCAGTTATATGAGTCTAAAGAGGACTCAGGCTAGCCTCAAACCCATGGACTTGAGTTGGATGAGGCAGACAGGGTTTGGGGTGCCTTCTTGTTATAAAATTACTTCCGGATACAAAGTTCCTTCTTATGCATAATGAAGTCTCACTGACTTTGTTTCTCCAGACAACCTGGCTTACCATGAGCAATCCTATGGAGAACAGGAGATACTGCCTGATCTCATTTCATCTGCACCATTGTTGTTATGGATTAAAGAATTGTTGTAGCCATTGTGTCAGTCCATCTCATTTAGGGTCTTCCTTTTTATAGCTGACCCGCTTCTTTAACAAACATAATGTCCTTTTCCTGGAGTTGCACTCTCTGGTTAACATGTCCACAGTATCGTCTTGACAATTGTAAATAATCATAACTTACACCATGTGTACCTTCCTCATCAAAGTGACATCGATGCCCCTTAGCACTTTAGAGGGAGCTCATGCAGCAGATTTGCTCAGTGCAAGGTGTCCTTTGATCTCTTCATTGATGTTTCCACGAGCCTTGACTACATACAGGTAAACTCAACTTGTTGACAACTTCCATTTTTCCCCAGAGGTCTATCGTTATTTTTTCGATTGGTCCAGCTGTGACCAGTGGCTTTGGTTTTCGTTACAGTGAGTTGTAATCTGTCCTGAAGCTTGCAGTCTTGTATCATTATCAGTAACTCCCTCAACTCCCTCTTGCTTTGAGCAAGCCACGTTGCGCAACCTCTATATTGCAAATGGTTTATGAGCCTTCCTCTCACCTTGATGACTTCTTCGTGTTGTTCAGATTTTCAGATGATTTGCTCCATACACAAATTAAAGATGCATGGTTAAAAGGTGCCACCCTCAGGCTCACCTTAGATCCAACAGAATATAAGCTGCTGGATCAACTTCCGCTTGGTCTAAGTACCTTTTGTTTACATAGGAGTGCAGTGAGGCGTTGTGGAAAGTCCACTCTCCACAATGGGATTCATAGTTTGTTGTGATCTTCACAGTCAAGTTTCTTTGCATAGTCAATGAAACATAAATAAGCCTCTTTGGGCTATTTTCTTCTTTAAGCCAGATTCATTTGATGTCAGCAGTGACCTCCTTCACTCCATGTGCTTCTCTGAATACAACTAGAACTTTTTGCGGCTCTCTGTTGATTTACTCTGGCCACACTGTTGAATAATCTTCAGCAACATTTTACCTGTATGTGATATGAACGGCATTATTTGACATTGTGCACATTCTGTTGAGTCACCTGTCTTGGCAATGAGTACACGTAAGGACCTTTCCCAGTCGTTTGACCAGGTAGCTGTCTTCCAAAGTAAGTGCCATAGACTAGTGTGTGCTTCCAGCCATCTATTGGATTATTGGAAACGTTTTCATTGATAATCTGTCAATTCCTCGAGCCTGCTCCTCATTGATGCCTTTGGTGAAGCTTGGACTTCTGCCTTTATTACCTTCATTCTTGCTCACCCTCTCAAAATGGTTGAAGGTGGACAAGTTATTTTTGTCACAGGGACTGTGTCTTCCTCCCATGGTCTTTTGATTCTTCCTCCATTGCTAGCATAGTGCTCACTCACTGTCATGAAGTGTATGCTGACTCTTACTCCTGAAGTTTTTGATAAAGCAATGACAATGGTTAATGTGTACAATGTATTTAATAATATTTTTACCTTGCTTTATATTCTCACTCTCTGCCATCAGTCAATGCTGGCTCATTGAGATCTTATCGGACAGGATAGAATTGCCCCTCTGGGTTCCTGACAATAAACCACTACTGGTAAGGAACTTAAAATATATTTCTCTATTACAGTAAATTATTAACTACTGGGGATAATTTAACCATATTTAAGCCCCCTAGCCCTTTGAACAAATATCAAAACTGCTCCATTCTTAAGAAGCTGTTTATTGAAAAAGTCATAGAGGCTTCAATGTGCAGTGAAAAAAGTGTTTTAATGCGACTATCTGCTAATCATTCAACTGTAGGTTGAATGATTTCTTAAACTCTGTGGTACTCCATTTAATCCTCCAAGATATGATATTTTAGTATACATTGTTAAGTTAGAGGAAACAAAGTCCAATACTAGCATATACACAGTCCTGTAATAGTGGTGAACTATAAGCAGATGCTTAGGCAGACATGCACGTTCAATAGGTGTGGGAGTCACAGTGAGAGTGAGAATATACTCATGAATATATATAGATTTTCCAAAGGATAACTGTAGATGTGTATTTACCTTAGCTGTAAATTTATACATGTATGTAGTAAAGCATGCAGGGGCAATGTTCATAGAACTTCTTAGATGTAAGCAAATACCAAGAAAGAATGAGGGGTTGGGCCTGGAGGGTCAGGACCACAGTCTGGGAATATTTATGTCAATTAGCATAACATAGTTCATAAAGACAATGTTCTGTATCCTATTTTAGTGCTTAGTGACTGAAGTCTTAAAATTTCATGAGCAGCCACCTATGGCACAATTTTTTATCCCTCCCCATCCTAAGGAAAGGAGAGTGTTTAAAATCAAAGACTTATGGAAAGAATGAGCCCAATGTAATAATGAACCATGTAAACATCTATCTTCACAACCCTGGAACCAGAAAAAAATGGAGGGTAACCAGTTACCACCACCGTATGCTCTTCAAAAAGATCACAGGAAAGTCCTAGTTGAAGTAGGAGAAAAATGTGAAACAAAACTCAAAATTATAAAAGAATCCGGCTTACTGGTCAAATGAAAACTCTTGGGGCCACTAAGGCTTGGCTCCTCAGTCAGCCTTTACGTCTGCCAGTGCCCTCATCCCTGTGGTAAAATAATCAGCCATTTAAGATCAAAAAGCTAGCGTTTACTCAAAACCAATGTTCAAAGGGTTAGGAAAGAAAAAGAAAAGAATACATGAAAAAAGAGGGAGGAAGTAGGATAAGTGATGGTATATTTCAGTGTATGAGTTAAAATAAATTATGTGTAGATTGTCGAATATAAAATTGATAACCTACTCTGTGATTCTTCATATGATTTACAACGAAAAGCATTCTCTTAAAAAATAAATGGAAAACTCAGTCACCCCTTAATCATCAAAGTTACATCTTTGCTGAAAATGCCTTTTGTAATCAATTCACCCAGGCGGTTATATTGTGCGAGTTCCCCGTTGCTGCCTCTATGGGTGTTGATTGTTGTTCTTAGTCAATGCAAACCCTTGATAGACAGAGCCTTGAACAATACAAGCTGGATCTTGCCTCCAAAGGACTCTGGGAGTGAATCAGACTGCCTCACTGAGCAGTGACCTGGGCCAGGAAAAGACACGTCTAACACTTGATTTCATGGTATCTAATGATTATCATTAAGCAGTATAAAACCAACATCATCTGTCATATATTCACATGTATTTTACTGATTCCCCTGCATGTTAGATGGGATATAAAGTCATGGTCTACACTGTCCAACATGAACTTCTATCCAGTGACACTTGTGCAAGAATCCAGGTATACACCAGTGTATGTGCATCCTTTAAAAAAGCTAGTATGTGTGCATGTGTGTAGATAGATAAATAGATTGATGGATAGATAGATAAACAGACATAGACATAGATACATATACAGAGATTTAGATGTATATGTAGATATAAATATACAGGTAGTCAATCAATTGCCAACCACATAGGTGGTGGCATAGTGGATTACACATTAGGCTATTAAACTCAAAGTCAGCAATTCAAATCTACAAGATGCTCCATGGGAGAAAAAGGAGGATTTCTACCCCAAAGATTTATAACCTCCATAAACCCACTGGGCAGTTCTCCTCTGTTCTACAGGTTTGCTGTCAGTTGGAATAGACTGTATGGTAGAGGGTTTGGATTTTGGTGTGTGACTCTAAGAGGTGAATGAAGTTTCAAACCAAAATGAAACAACAACAAAAAATACCCTAGTCGTAGAGTCAATCCTGACTCGTGGAGACCTGCTATGTATCAGGGAAGAACTAGGCTCTCTCAGTCTTCCAATGACTGAATGAATGTTTTAAAGTAGACTTCTATGCTTTTTGAAGGATCTCTGGGTGGACTTGAGCTGCTGACCTTTCAATGTGTTACTGAGCATGTTAACCATTTGTTCTAGGACCTCCAAAATGAGAGAGCCATTGTGACATAGTCAACATACAACCACTATTGAAATTTTATTCAAAGCATTGCATCTTCTCCATGATATCTGTGGATAGATCATCTTTCAACCTGAAGATGTCACAAGTAGTTGATTACTTCTCTCGAGAGAGCATCATTGAGGGTATAGCGTAGTACCAATACGTGTACCAAAATCTAGCTCGGGGTTTAACGATATGTGTACACCAAGGCTAGCTCCGCTTCCCTCTTTCTGAGGGGACCATGTCCTTTCTGTGCTTGTCTAACCTGGGGCACTCACCAGATGGCAGTGTCCCACTGGGGACAGAGTTCTCCCACTCTTGCAGCATACTGACCAAGTGACCATTCCTCTGCCTAACTGCGTGACTGTTATGGGTCAATAGCATTAGCCTAGGGGCTTGGTTGATGTTCAATGTAAAAACAAACACTGGAAAATCTCTATACACATTTGAATCCCAAAGAGTTTCATTTACAAGGTCAATTGGAAGCAGTACGTACGTTATGCTTTAGTAAACATGTACTTTAAATAGGTTCTTGCCAATGTTTTCTTTTGTCAAATGCTGTGCACTCTCACAAGTGCACGATGAATTTTACAGTGCATCTGATACACACTGCTAGGCACCAGGTCTGCCCCAGGGCTGCAAATGTTGACGCGGGAGGTCTATTACCTTTAAGCAACTTGCTGTGTGGTACAAGAGCCTGCTTCTATGCAACTAATGATAGCACAATGTAGTTGCTGCTATGCTCTTTAACACAGAAAACCTCAAAAGTGTTCATGGGATATGATGGGCTTCAAAAAAATTATAGAAGAGTGGGATGAAATGATAACAGAATTTCCCTCTGAATCTGTTTAAGCCCTCCCTTATGTATCTGTATCTCAGAGTTCCTGATTTTCATACATGTTTATGAAGTCCATGTGCTTTCAGCTAAGAACTCTCAAACTGCATGGATATCTCCACTTAAAAACAATCAAACCTTTCTATCTTTAAGCACCCATTATGTGTGTGATTTTGCGGCTTTCATCCTATTTATCTTTAGCTTTCATCTTTCAAGAGTAAAATGTAGTATACCTAGTAATTTGGGTTATTTCTATAATGTATTACCCAAACTTTGGCTAAATACATCAGGTTACCTGGAACTGTGCTTGGGGCAAGGTGAACATGGATGAAGGACAGTTTTTGCTCCCAAAGGTCTATGAGTCTAATAAAAAGGTAATGATTGGCTAGAATGTAATGTTCTGCTCTGTGTGCACGTGTGTTTGAGTTCCCATACACATGCATTACTCAGCCAGTACTGTTGCCACTTCTGGTGTGATTCATGAGTTGACATCTGATTCATTTTTACAGGGATGTGATATGGGTGTGTGTGTGCATGCACACGTATCTGTCTGTTGCCCCTTGTTGTGTGACTGTGATTATTGATATCAAGGATCACCTCTTTATGAAGTACAAATACACATCCCACCTAAGGGTGCCAGATAGGAAAATTACGTAACTAGAGTAAAATTCCTTTCACTGCATTTTCATTTCTCCTTTCTCCTTCTTCACTCTCTCCTTGCCTCTGTAACCATGCTGCTGACCGGGAGCAGTCATGTGTCTTCTTATGACCTCTAAGGATTCACAGGAATCTGATTTTCCGACAGGGTCCGGCCAGCTGGGGCCTTGGGAACCTGATCCACTCTTGGATCTTTCAGAGGCGCTGCCGTGGCATTTCAGACACGGCACCACCCCACATCTCTGCCCTCCATGCCCCAATATCCACCAGGACAGTCACCCCTGCCATTCCAAAGCCCAGCTCTGCCCCCAGGGAGAACTAGCTGCCTGCAGCAGTGTTGCAGCCAACACTGATGGCGATGAGAAGAGAAAGAGGCTCGTTTGGGTAGCTTGCCGAGTGAGCCCCAAGCGTGCATCTTAGAGCTGTATGTAGCCGACAGACCAAAGTTCAAGTTCAGCCAGATAATTATGAGATTTAGATGATCAAAGATTTCTGAGCTCTCTCTTTCCCTCTCCCAAAGTGTCAGTATCATGCTGAAGAAGGAGAGTGAAGAAAGAGGTGCTGGGATATCCTGGTTTACCAGTAGCACCTTGGAAAGCCTCTCTGTGGTTTTTCTTTTTTGGCTGTCAAAAGGTCACTGATAAGACCTATGATTTCTTTTTAAAATAAAATCCTTGCACAATTCTCCTTAGGCAGCCTGAATGGAAACCACTGCTTAAAGTTTACTCCTAGCTTAATATGCAGAGAATCCTTTTTCAGCAGAATACAAAGAATTAAAGGCACCATACAAGGTCAGACAGCCAGACAAGAATAAACACAAGATGAGAACTAGGATCTCACGACACCCAGTCAACTGCTCAGGCCTCTGCCCTATGTTGACCCCACTGCAAAACCATGCCTGCTTCAAAGGAGGGACACTAATTGGTATCCATGTCAGATGGGCACTTACATTCACAGTTCCAAAAATAATTTTTTTTAAATGCCATTGTTTTGAGTTGCAAAATGAGAATGAAAGAGGAGAAGAGTCGTGAGCTCTGGAAATGAGATGGCAAAATAGTGCAACCATCTCAAAACCAAGAGAGAGAGCGGAGAATGAAAGAAGGGCATGAAAAGCAAGCCTTTACTCGGATCTGTTTATGAGGATCGTGGTAACAGAGCCTTCCAAGTGCAAAAGAAGTTCTCTTGGCTGAGTGGCTAAACAGAGCCAGCCCTGTGCAGGCAGGGAGATCCAAAGGGAGGCAGCAGGTGTGGTGGGTTCAGGTACAGGTATTCGGAAGACCTTAATGAGCCTGCCATGACCCTTGCAGGTCAGTCACAGGCTTTGCTTTGAAAAAGATATCTTCAGGCCTCCATGAAGAAAAGATGAGGCCTAGGTGAGCTGCCCTAATGATTGCTTCCTCAATGATTACTAGGGATGTTAAACTCAAATGATGCGATCCTAACTCAACTGCCATCTAGTCGATTCAGACTCCTTTACAGGAGTGTAAAGCCTTGTTTGTTTCCCAGGGCGGGGGTGGGGATTTAGAAGTGCTGACTTTAAGGTAAGCAGTCCAATTGGTAACCCACTCTGCCAACAGGGTTTCTTTTGCGAAGGAGGTAAGTGCTTATATGCAATAGTCAAAATTATATAGTGAAGGCCCTGGGAGATGCAAATAGTGAGGACAGTTAGCCGCTCACTGTCCATTTGAGGGATGTCAGAAGAAAGGACTGGTGATCTACTTGAACAAAGTCGACCATTGAAAACTAAGGATCATAGTTCTTCACTGACATATGTAGGTAACTTGTCAGCAATTGGTTGTGTTTGGTTTTTAATAAAGCTTACAGTCTCAGGCCCATTGATGGCCTTCTGCGATGCCCTACACAGGTGTTGATGTAGTCAAATGCTTTATAAAATGTTCTATCTAATCTCTATTCTATTTTTTTTCTAATAATAAATAAGCTCTGGACTCTACAACATCCAGTTCACCAGGGTGAAGTATGGATTGATGGTGATGATTCCTGTTAGAAGATTCCGCTACTGCCTAGCAGGATCATCTTAGATGGGTGGTTACTCTTCCTAACCCTCACTGTTCTCATCTGTAAAATGGACTGATCCTCCCTTACCCACAAACACCCACAAATTCGTACCAGCTTGACATGGGGAAACTCTAAGACATACACATAATTGTTTTATGAATGCTTTTTGAAACGCTCACTATCTATGAAAAGGAATGTTCAGTCTCCAATGCACTTAACTCCAATGAAGTTGTTAATATGCTCTAGTAACATATTAACATGTCGACTCTACACCTGGATGGGCTGGACCAAAGCACTTACTTACAAATATACCTCAAACATGTATTTACCCCAAAACAACCTGATTCCCATGGCCCCCTAAAAACAGCCAGCGTCCACACTGCAGTGATGGCTTTGCCAAGCCTCTTTGTGTCCCACAGGGAGTCCACACACAGTAAATGCTGAAACGGAATCGTCTGCTCCATTGGCTTTGCACAAATTGCTTGTGGCCCAGGACCAGTGGGGAAGTCCCTGCTTATGAAACCACTCTCAAAGCCGTCTCCCAGGTGTAGCAGGGTTACTACTGAAGCCCGGGCCCTCTCAGCCAAGGAAGCAGCAGGTGGCCCTTTCCAGTGGGCTGCTTTGAAGATGCAGAACCACTTGACGGACATGTCTTCCTGACAGTATGAATCCCCTTATTTTATAAACTGTTGTAGTCGAGCCAGGTCCCGGCTGAATTCGTGTCTGTAGAATATCTATCCTTGAAGGAAAGCTTAAGTTATTTAATTGATAAATTCTAATTTTCCACTAACTTCTTAGAATGCTCTATAGGCCCCCCTGAATAGGACACTAGTACATCTGTGTTGAGATGAAGGGACAAGAAGGGCACAAAACATCAGTTTAAATGAGAGAGCCATTCTTTTATTTGCCATCAACTTGTTCGCATGCATCCAGGGATTCTACGTGTGCAGAGTGGGACAGTTCCTAGGGGGTTCCAGCCTGTGACCTTTCAGAAGCAGATGGTCAGGCATGTCTTCTGAAGCACGCTTCTGAATCACAAACCATCGGGCTGGTTGCTGAGTGCTTAAAAGTTGGCATCACTCAGGAATTCCCAAACAAGAAAGAACTAAAATGTAAACCCCTGCATGCATTGAGTTTCTATTATGCAGCAAACACTTCACGTGAGTAACCTTATGTCATCCTTGCTAGTTGGGTGAGAAGGCATTTCAATACCCATTTTGCAAGTGACAACTTTGAGTCTTAGAAAAGAGAAATCACGTTCAAAAAGCCAACAGCTGTTGAAAGAGGAAGCCAGCCTCGAACTCTGATTGTTCAAAACCCCAAATGCATGCCTTTTCTTCACTCAACTGCTTCCTTAAACAAAGCCAGAGAATGAGACAGATGAAAGGGGAGAAGAGAGAAGAGAGAGAACAATGTTTTTTCTTACCCTCCAGATGACAAATGGAATTCCACCGAGTGGAATTCAATGCAATCAGATTCCAAAACCGTTTATTTGGTTTTCATTCCACATACTCATAAAGGCTTCAGTTCTTAATCTCCAGAATGGCCTAGGAATACATCCCTGGATTGGAGCCAATTCCCAGAGCTAGGCACCATCTGAATGCAGGTGTGATGCAAACACCCTGAACAGTTTCTTGACTCACCTTTCCTGCAACTGTCAGTCAGAGTTCATTATCAAGAAATCCTGCTGTGGCCAAGGAGCTCTTCACAGCCACTGAGCTAGTCTCCACACATAGCTCAGATTGTGAGGCTCAGAGGCCCCTTGTCAGGAATGAAATGGCCACATGTGAGGTACTCTGAAGGGATCTAGACAGTTGCCAAGCACGCCAGCTGTGCTGGGATGTTGTGAGTAAGTGGGGGTTTTGAGGGCTGACCTAAGAGGGCATGGTTATTTTCTCTGAAGTTAACCACAGTCAGTTGATTCTGGTCTAAGGGACAGTACCAACATACTTTCTTCCTCTGCGTTCTGGGTTGCTAGGGAATGCTAAGTGAATATCCCATGATTACATATGCAAAATGTTTGCTCATTCCTCTTCTTTCATTCACCCAGACATTTGTTTAATACATATTTATTGAGCACCTACTGCCACCCATAGACTATAATAGAAGCATGAACCACAGAGATGAATAAGATGGCATCTGTGCCCTCAAGTATCTTATGTTTCAGAAGCAAAGCTATGCATATAAACACAGATAGCTGGCAAAGTGTGTGTGGTAGTTACGTAACTTCATGTCAACTTGAAGTAGGGTGGAGTTTAGTATGTCAATCAGGTCACAGCCTGATGACCTCACTAAGAGCTGCAACTGAGATATATAGCTCTCTGGAGGCATCTGTCTCTCTCTCTCTCTCTCTCTCTCTCTCTCTCTGTCATGAGTTTCTGCTTGCTGATCAGGATAGCTGCTGGAACCCTGCTGTGTTTCCACTGACCTTGGATCCACATGGCTTTGTATACACCTGCCTGTGATCTTCCTGTATTCTGCACCATCGTATGTGACTGTGTGTGTCTGAAGAGGAACTTATATGCTAGTATCAGACTTATGGACCTGAGTTGGACTGGGCAGGGATGTTTTCTTGATATGTAATTACTTCTTGATATAAAGCTCTTTCTTACTCATATATGAGTGTCACGAGATTTGTTTCTCTAGTCAGCCTGGCCGTGTTAGTCTGAGTAGACTAGAGAAATTCATAGACACACATATGTATATAAGAAAGAAGTTTATATACAAGAAAAATTGAATATTGAGAAAACGTCCCAACCCAGTCCAGATCAAGTCAATAAGCCCAATACTAGCCTATATGTCAGATACCAATCTATAAAGTCCTCTTCAAGCTCATGAAACACATGCAATGATACCAAATGCAGGATGCTCATAGGCCAGTGGGTAGAAAGCCTTTGGATTTAGTGGCAGTGTAAGCATCTCAGCGCTGGATGGGGTCTTCATGGGGCTTCTCTAGTTCCCAGGGCTGCATCAGGGTAAGTCCATGTGGCTTCTCCTCAGAGATGTCTCTTAGGAAGTCAGCCTTGTCAGTAGAGAGTCTCCAAGGGTCCAGAGAGATATGTTATATCCTGCGTCCAGGGAGGAAATAACGGAATTCCCACAATCCTTAGGGGAAGGCAATGCCCACACAGAAGCCTCATTGGTTATGACCCGATTGACAGAGTAGACTCTACCCCTTCACTCTTAATTCTCCCTAATCCCAAATTGACACCAGATTATGTAACTACCACACTGGCCTACCAAATGCAGGCTCTGTGTACTCCAATGGAAGTATGCTCCCGGCTTCTAGGAGACTGAGTTCAATGAGACCTGGAGAGGAGGGAAGGGAGGATTGAGAAGCCTATTGAAAAACCTTAATAGGGGAGACATTTTTCATAAGGCAGCCTGTTCAGCAGGAAGAATAAAGGCTGTTGAATTACATCCATTTGAAATTAAATCCTAGCTATGCTAAGAGTTAGCCCAGTAGCCAGGACCTCGTCTTAACCTTTCTGACCTCACCTGTACAATGAGAATGTGAGTCGCTGTGCCCACCTCAGACAGATGCTGCAAACATTAAATGAGCTTCACACTGGGCATTAAAAAATATATACACAAAACTGCTCACTGCTATGGAGGCAATTCTGACTTCCAGACCATAGGAATGGTTAGACCTTCTCCTGTGGGTGCCTCAGACTACAAATCTTCATGGGAGTAGAAAGCCTCATCTTTCTCTGGAGGAGCTCTTGGTGGTTCCCGACTGCTGACCTTGTGGTTGGCAGCCCAAGCTTAACCCATGGAGCCACGAGGCCTGCTTAATTGTTTTTCAGTAGGAACAATTCAGTATTTTCCAGGAAGATGGTGTCTGTGGGTAAGATGGGTGCTTTTTCACATCATCACATTGTCGGAATGTAGGCATGTATCTTTTTACCCATCAAAGATGTGCCAAGAACAGAGAAGCTTAATCTTAGCGGCTAGGAATTTGAGTTGACAAACCAAAGGCCTTAAGGACCCCCAGGCAGTCATCCATGTGTGGGAAGCACCATTGTCCCTTGAGGCGCGATGATGTAGTTTCAATTAGCACTACCTCACAAAGTTCTGGAATGAAGGAAGAATCAGATATTTGTAGGTGCGGACCTGGACAGGGGGTAAACCAATGTGACTCATCTTGCAATGTTGGTCTTTTCCCACCAGTCAGTGCTCGGTTACCTTTGTCAAGCAGAGGACACTTACTATGCTCAGCCACTCAATAAAACCAGTAGTGATTATTATTACCACATCGGCTAACTCTGCATGATTACAGAGAAAATAAGTTCATTGAAAAGCTATGAAGTAGCCCACAGAATCATTGGTAACCCAGAGAATGAGGCTAAAGGCCGATTATTCAGAAAGCGAGGAATTCATTGCCATCGTCAATGAACTTCAGGTGCGATTGCCTGCTTGAAAAGCACAGTTCTTGTGGAACTTGCATTTCTGGTTAGTGCCCTCTGCACCAACACAAATTCTTTGCCGGGAGTGTAATGTGTAGTCACTGCAACGACTACCTTGAAAGATGACAGTCATCTCTCTCAGCCGTTCCAGATCTCTGGTTCTCGGAGGCCTCCCATTGGTAGAGTTTGGATCATCTGCCCGCAGTCTAGCTAGAAGGGAAGTTGGATAAGTTAACTTGGCCTTTTGTTCAGGGAAATGGAATCTGTAATGTAAGGAACTCCCATATTTAGGAAGAATGTAAAAATGTTCCAGGGAGCCACTAGCAAGGCAATTATCTGCGTGAATATTATTGTGTCTGTCATTACTGCAGCCACTTGATTCAATAATAATTTATTGATGCACTACCAAGAGTAAGGTATTATATGGAAGGATAATTTGGAATAAAGACCAGAGCCTTTGCCTTCAACCAACTTTCACTTGCGAACAGTGTGATATATATCTAAAATATACAAGTACTTTTATATTTAAAAAATGATACAATACAGTTACTGGAACGGGATGAGGTTGATGAAGGTGGTAGTGTTTTAAAAGAGCTTCATTTAGCCAGGTAGGAAACTCGGAGCTTTGAAAAACATGCAAAATGTGGTTAGGTGTCTTTTGTTTGTCACCTAAGGAGTCAAAGAAGTGGTTTTCAAATCATACCATGTATCAGAATCACTTGGAATATTTATTAAAACACAGATTATTAGACCTATGATACTGAGGCTGATGGTCCAAAGAGAATATTTTTAAACCATTGAGTTAAAGAAGACTTCAGGAAAAAAACAATTCTGGTGGCGCAGTGGGGTACAGGTGGGGCTGCTGACCACAAAGTCAGCAGTCTAAAGCAACCAAGGGTACACTATTCTTTAACACCTTGCTGAGAGTATATTGTTATTACAAAATAAATAAATATATATTTTTGTCTAAAGAAGCAATAAGATCTTGGTATGTAATCGAAATAACCCATTGAATTCGATTTTTTTGATAAGATAAATCATTTGGTTATATTGAAGAGAAGGAGGGTACTGTGAGGTGGGCCTGATATGGCAACAAACATCAGAGAGGGAAGGGAGGGGCCAACATAAATCATATTTGAGAGGCGAATCTCTACTCTTGAAGTTGTGTATATGAACATCGCTGCTGCTAGTACGAACTTCCTTCATGAGCTTGAGCGTGCCAGGTAATCTCTGGTCTTTAGGTTCATTCACTACAAATAAATGCTCTTTTAGGATCCGTGGATTTCTGAAGGAAAATGAATATCAGAATGGAGAGATTGAAAAAAGAGAGAATTCTCAAAGGTCATTTCCATATTGTGTGAGTGCACAACGAACACACGAACAACAATAGACATAACAGCCAAATACAATGTTTTGTCTTAAACAGAACACAGCATGACCTTGCCGCAAAGTGGAACAACAATGACAACAAAAACTGATGCTTCATATGCCTTTTATTGTTTTTAAGTTCCATTCAATTTTGGAGGTTAAAGATAGATAATGTATTGGGAGGCAACAGATATATGCATATAGATGAATCCTAATTCAATGCAAACCTGTTAGTTTATTTATGTTATTAATATGATACCCTAGAGGATGTAAACCAATTAAAAACCCATTTCAGTTATTAATTGGGTCCCCTAATTGAAGGGACATAATAAATTAATTAAAATGTCCTCAGCTCCAGTCACGAAGAAAAACACCTAAGTCAGGGAACGGACTGGACAAATTGATCAACATTAAACTCTAAGGCAAAATCAGTCTAATCCACAAGAGTTCGAATTTGAGAGGACACAGAAAGGTGGATCCCTCCTTCTTTTTTTTTTTTTTTTTTTTTTTTTTGGTTATTTTTTTTGGGGTTTTTTTTTTTTTTAAACATTTTATTAGGG
Source organism: Echinops telfairi (assembly GCF_000313985.2). NCBI lineage: Eukaryota > Metazoa > Chordata > Mammalia > Afrosoricida > Tenrecidae > Echinops > Echinops telfairi. Next base: position 98,160,512 of record NW_022111369.1, on the reverse strand, counting down.
GCTCATACAACTGTTATCCCAATCCATACACACATCAATTGTGTAAAGCGCATTTGTACATCGTTTCTCAAAACATTTTCTCTCCATTTAAACCCCCGACATTAGGTCCTCATTTTTCCCCTCCCTCCCCGCTGCCCCCTCCTACATGAGCCCTCGATAGTTTATAAATGGGTATTTTGTCATATCTTGCCCTGTCCGACGTCTCCCTTCATCCACTTTTCGGTTGTCTGTCCCCCAGGGAGGAGGTCACACACAGTTCCATGTAATCGGTTCCCTCTTTCCTACCCATTCTCCCTTTACCCTCCCTGTTTTGCCACTCACATCCCTCCTTCTTATAATAGTGTGAATCGTCTTAGGCATATCAGGCAACCATGTCTCGTCTCAGTTTGCATAATTATAATGTACACATATCAAACCAAATCATTTAACATGTTTCCTTCTGTTTCTGACCATATAACTCACAATGAATACACAGAATCAAAATGTCAACTCTAAAACTTCCATTCATCACGATTGATTAAGCAAGCATTTGTTGAGCGTAGTCCAGCTTAATCTTGTGCCCAGAGTTAAGGTTTATGGAGTTGAAAGGATTCAGTTCTTGTTGCCCGTCAACCCAGGTGTCGGGAAGTGGGTGAGGAGGACAGGGGCAAAATGAAACTATGGACTTTGGAGGCTTCTCCGTCTGGCTCTAAGATGATGCTTGTCCATTTCTTCAGGTGAAAAAACATCCTCACTGCTCAGAAGGTGATTATGTTTATTAAATGAGGTTGTTGTCAAGATCATAGAGTATAATGCCGGGAGGATGGTACACACTCAGGACAATGCTCAATGCACTATTCATAATGTTCCCTTCAAGAAGAGATGATGGGGCAATACAGGAACAAATATGTCAAAGACATCAAGTTGCTGAAGGAAACAGTATTGTTTTGTTGTTGTTCTTTTCCATGTTGCTTTGGACTGAAGCATGATGCCATTGCTTAGGAAAGAAAAAACAAACAACAATGTTCACGAGCAAAGTTCAATGGACTAAAATAAATTCTGTCTGAACATAAAGCTATGTATGCTTATTTATCGTTCAGTACATTATACATATTGAAGATGGTAGGTAAATCTGTGTGTACATATTAAAAGACATCAATAAAACTAATAAAGCCAGCAGCCATGTACATAACAGCAAGCTTAGGAAAGACCTTGAAGATCCTCTAGGACTCTTTGCAAGCACATCCTATTCCATCACCTTCAGAGGTAACTGAATTATTTGTGCTAAACATTCTGTTACTTTTTGCTATATTTTTTATCATGTCTGTGTACCCCTAAAATATGCATTATTTGGTTTTAGCTGTTTTTCAGCACTAAAGTAAAATGTGTAATATTTTCTACAGATAACAAAGTGTTTTTTTTTTCTGGTTCTGATTATATATATTTTTAATCAAAGAGGATTTTAAATGATATTGTAATTTTGAGTTATGTAAGAGCACACCCTGACAGCTCATTCTATCCTACCCAATCTCCCACGATTTTTCTTCTCTCACTTATGTAACTCCATCCACCATTTCCTCCAAGTCAAGGCCTTTCCTCCTTCTAGTTCATTGTTTCCTAATCCCCCCATTCCCGCCCTCCCTTTGGAACCTCTTCCCTTTAGTGCGGAGGTCTTTGTATCAATTTTTATCCTTATAGCAATGGTCTCATACAATGTTTGTCCTGTTGTGAAAGGAGCCCTGGTGGAGTAGTGGTTATGAGTTGGACGGCTGATCATGTCAGCAGTTCAAAGCCATTGGACCCTCCAGTCTCTGAAACCCTTGGGGTAGTTCTCCCCTGTCCTTTAGGGTTGATATGAGTCAGCATCCACCCTGTGGCAGTGAGTTAGAACTTCACTCCGAGTAATGTTCTTCAGTTCCATCCATGAGGTGCTTCATGGTTTCCTCATTGTTTCTTAGGGATACATAATATGCCATTGTGTGTGTACCAAAGTTTCTTTATACAGGTTGGCATGTGGGCTGTTTCCAACTTCTGACAGTTGTGAACAGCATTACAATGAACATGGAAGAAAGGAGGATATATGTCTCCCTCTTATGGCTCTTGCTTCCTTAGGGTGTCAACCTAACCGAGGAATGTATAGTCCCAGTCATCTGAAGTGGCCCCATATAGCTTTCCACCATGGTTGTAGATATGTACAGACCCAGCAGTAGTGGATGAGATTTCCAATCCCTTTGCACCCTCCCCCACGATTGTTTTCTGTTTTGCTTGGTTCTTTCATACACACACACACACACACACACACACATACATATGTACATACATATGTATATATACTTTTTTATTTGGACTGCCATTATCTGTTTAAGTTACTAGCTCCTCATTGTTTATGGTAAGACTTGGTCTAATGCCCTTTGGACCTATTGTCAAGAGAGACCCGGAGCTGGGCAAGGACCTCGTGCTTGTTGGAGTAGCATGTACGTTGGTATGTTGTCAGGAGAGATGTCCCTGTAGAAGGACATCGTGCTTGGTGAAGTAGAAGGGCAGTGAAAAGGAAGACAGACCCCTGTGGGTTGACACAGTGATTGCAACAATCGGCTCAAGAATGCGAATAACTGTGAAGATGGATATAGTTGGCAACTCTTTCTAAAGTTAGATATATACTTTTCAACTGAGGGTTTTCTGCTTTATTTTGTTATTGTTGTTTGGTTTTTCTTTTGCTTTTATTGTTGTATGTTTTTATTTATATGAAATTCAGGATAGGTAGATTTTTAGAGACAGTAAGGGATTAATACTTTGGGGGACTTGCGGGAGATATGGAGATCTAATAAGTAGGAGTACAAGAAAAAAATGCTCTAAAATGGATTAGGGTGATGATTGCACAATTATTTTTGGTATTTTAAACTGTAGCATGATATGTATAATATGTGTCACTATGTCAATAAAACTAAGTAAAAAATATATACAAATATTTATAGTCATCACTTTTGAAAACAATTAACCAATGATCATAAAAGATTTCCAAAATCTGCCAAGTAGGTGATACCTAACTAGAATTACCTGATGAACTGTGTGTCAGTAAAATGTAAGATTGTCTTTGAGAAAATATTGCTACACATCTGATGTTGAGCTATTACCAAAACATATATTTTAGAAGTTTCATGATTTATTTTCAGTGTCTATTCCAATATTGGTTCTATTCATGCCCATGATGTATAACACAGTTAAATGCTGTGACGTGCTTTATTGTTTTTTTCTGAAAAAACAATTCACTGAATCATCTAGTCTGGTTCGAAGTACACAGATCTCCGTATCATGTCCTTCCATGTAATGTAAGTGCTACTGGGATTCTCAGTACCTAATATCTCATCCTCCTCATTTGTGCTGCAAGCTGAGAAGGGAGCACATTGACGTCTCTGTAGTTTCTCTGTCTTGCTTGGTTCAGTTCATCTTGATTGGGGGATATAATGGGGGATACAGACTAGAATGCTTCCAGGGAACCATGAAGGCAAGCAACTTTAATGATGCTCAATTATTTGCCCCAATGTTGACCCTTAATCAACATTGACTAATCAACAGTAACATAACTAATGCATAAAAGACATGGAATGGTTAAGACCAAAGTCACATCTTTTAGATCCCACAAGTGGCCATATTTTATGTACAGGGGCTTTGAATATGGTCTTAATTATTGTAAGTCAGCAAACAACAACACTGGACAAACGTATATGACTCACAGAGCGGGGTAGTTAGCTGCCCACTCGTGTGAGGATGAAGCCACTTTTTGACTATATATTCAATTTAATGGAATTTAAGTATGCACATTTGACTCAGAAAGAAGGTGAGAAAGATAGAAGCCAGAGAAAAGAGATAAAACAAAAAGGAAGAGAAATTCTACAAATACAGAAATTCATGGAAAATTCAATTTTCTTTCTTCATTTCCAATTCCTCACTAATTTTTTGAAACCAACCTCCTATTTATTGTATCCACACTAGCTCTTCTACCTGTATGTCTCTTAATGGGCAAATTCCCCAGAGCTAGCCTAAATTTGGAACACAAAATCTAAATTCCCTTGTGTCTCGCAGCCTGTGAACATCACGTCCCATTTCGAGAGTTTAGAAAAAATAATTGTCAAATCAACAGAGCTGCATGAAGGGACCAACTCCTTTATCGGTGGTCATTTACATTTCTCCAGCCCAGCACTGCAGAGAAATCCAAACCAAACAAAAACAAAAACTCATATTGCTCCGCGTGTGTAGAGAAGGTCTCCAACTTGGCATCCCCCAAAGTGGGGTTGAAGAATAATTACAAGAATGCAAACTACTGCATGCGCTGACCTTGGACTCTAAGCCATAGGGAGTGGCACATTTATTCCATTTCCAAATGTTCATGTTCCGCCTCAGGGCCGCCCCCCCCCCATTCCTTCACAGAGAAAGTTAAAATGTATGTATTAGGAAATACAGCTGTTTCTGCAGGTTATGGTAGCCAGATGACAGCTTATAGAAGAGAAAAAGCTGTAAGAACACATCAGTACATAAAATGCTGAGTCAAAAAAAGCAAGGGAAAGAGAAAAAAAATGCAGAAGTGGTAAGTGAAATTAAGCATTAAATGCAGAACAAACAATGAAAATGGGACAGAAAATAAATTACTTAGATATTCTAGTATCTTTCACCAACATTGGAATTGTTCAAAATAAGCATTTTATTCATGTCTGTGACTGTCTTTTATTCCTTAACATGCAGTACTCAAGTTGATCTGAGGCTTGAAATATTTGTCTCTCATTAAGCTAATTGTACTCTCAACATTTAAATAATTATAGGAAGGATACATGACTTCTCCCAAGGTGAGTACCTTTTTGACTACAGAGTCAAGTTATGTTTTATTTTATTTTGGATCCTAACAAATAATTTATATTAGAAACAATACTTGTATGATAAGTACAAAGTAGTTGAAATTTTTATGTTTAATTGGAGATCATCAGAGATCACAACATAGAGAGGAAAGCAGAAGAATTTATCTTTTTATTTTCATGCTGGGAATACAGTTTACCCTGTAGGGACTTACATATGCCACATCAACATTGGGTAAAGTGCTTGGCAGAATCCACTCTTGCATCTGCATCCTTTCCCACAGGTAAGCTTTCACAGGATAATAAATGTTAACTTTAAAGACTAATGCAACTCCCTATCCATTAACCAAATGGTAATTGAGAAATTAGTAGATATGCAGGAATAGACTAGGTGGAGTTGAGAACTATAATAATAAAAATAAATGACAAATTTCCTTTGCCATAGATTTACATTATTGTTTGGGCTGGGCGGGAGGTGGGGTAAGGTTGGGGGTGAGGGGGGCAGAGGCAGAGAAACAGAGAATAGAAGCTTCTTTTTCTCAACTTGCTGGATTATTTCTTTCCTATCTGAGTGTTACTGGGCTTCAGAAAAGGAAAATCTGAATGCAGTTTCTTAGAATCAGGTCCACTTCATAAAGGGGTGAAAGTTTGATTTGATTTGGGTTGGGGAAATGGGTAGAAGATGAGTTAGTAGAAGATTAAGGTGAAGGATATTAGAGTCAGGGGAAAAGAGTGCCACACGAGCTCAGAAATTGGAATTGTTATAAAATACCTTTGGAGGGAATGGGGAAAGGGGCAGTAGATATTGGCTCAAATGGTAGGGTGAAGACCTGCAGGTATCCAAAAGGAGAGATATGTGAACATTTCTATTTGCAGCAGAATAGAAAATAAAATAATATGATCCTATTTCCTCTGTGAGGAAGCTGGCAATAGTCCCAATTTCCTGAGTATTTTAAAGTCGAGGCAAATAAACATTTCTTGCACTTCCATGTGTTCTGATGTTCCTATATTTTACAACTCTCCTTTTCTTCTGAGTCTTCTGAACCCTGTAATTATCATATTGCTTTTTCTGCAGACAAAGATTCCCCAGCAGAATTCCTGTACATACCATTAATTCAATATGGTAGGAAATATACTTTAATATAACTCAATATAAGGGGAACTACCCAAAGTACTCCACCACTTCCTTGTCAGTAAGTCATACAGTGGTGGCTTGCATGTTGCTTTGCTCTGATGCTCCATATTATGCCACCAGTGTTTCAAACACCATCACGGGAATCCATGGCTTCAGAAAACCTTCTAGACTAAAAATAGGCTAGACAGAAGCCATACGCTGTCCAATTCTTAGGGATTCTCAAAGTAGAGTCGGCTTTCATGAATGGAGCAAGGCTTTCATTTGCAGATGAGTCATGACTCAAAATTAGAAAAGAAGACTGCAAATATCCCTTGATAAAAGCACTGAATGCACAAAATATAAATCTTGGGGGGGAAATTTTAAAAACATAAAAAGTGAAATGGAAGGCATAAAGATTGATATTCTGAGCATTATGGACCTCAAATAGATGGGGATTGACCATTTTGAGTCAGATAATAATATGCCTTTTACACAAGTGATGACAAATTCAGGAGGATTTTTATCACACTCATTGTCAAAAATAGCATTCCTAGGTCAACCTTAAAGCACATTACTGTTTGTGATAGGATAATATTGATATGCCTACAGAGAAGTCCAGTAAATACAACTAGTATTTAAATTCAGCACTAATCATTAAACATGATGATGAAGAAATGAAGAGTTCAACCAACATCTTCAGTCTGAAGTTCATCAAGTGTACAATCAAAAGCTATTGATATTTACTGGTAATTGGAATGCAAAACTTGTAAAGAAAGAGGTAGCATCAGTATTTGGATGAGTAAGAGCTGCCTTATCAAAGCAGGATTGACTATATTAACCGGGTTGGGCTTTGGGAACTTTAATTTGCTGATGAAGCATGACGCAAAATTAGAAGAAAGACATCTATTAATAATCAGAGAATTTGCTCTACAAAGTATGAATCCAAGAAAATTGGAAGTCACCCAAAATGAAATAAAATGTATAAAGATCCATATCCTATGCATTAGTTCGCTGAAATGTACTGGCATTGTTCATTTTGAATCAGATAATCATTTGGCATACTTGATATCAAATGATGCAGGAAGCACCAAAGAAAGATGGGGGAATTGTCATTGTACCAATAAAGAATCATTCAACCACTTCAAAAGGTACCCTGTGCATAATAACTTATGGATGGGATTCAAGGAGGAAGTGCCGCTACACTTAAAGCAGGAGTTTAAAACAAGGTTCCTGGAACTTTAGGGTGCCCATGGAAATGTTCAACAAGCTATTGAAGAACTGAGAGCACTAACTGGTCTATGCAAAGAATATTGGAAGACAGCGACTGACCAATCAACTAGAAGTGACCCAAAAGAGTGCAGAAATTATCTAAAAATATCATATACATGTAACATTTTGGTGAAGATAATTTTAAAATGGTTGCAGCAATCCTCTGCCAGGATTTGAAGCTGAATTCTGAAAAGGACCAGGGAGATGATTGCTGACGTCAAATAGTTCTTGGCTGAAAGCAGGGAATACCAGAAAGGGGTTAACTTGGGTTTTCTTGACTATTATGGGAATTCTAGAATACACCACTGTGGTCATGCAGAACTTTATGAACTATAAAGCCCTCAAACAAAAAATGGAAATACTTAGTGCTTTAAAATTAGGAGGGTACACATTAAGTTTGTTCTTTTTTACTAGGCATATTGAATCCACATATGAAGCAAATAATATGGAAAGCTGGACAATAGGTGAAGAGCTTGGCATCCCTATTGGAGAAGGGCTTGTTAGCAATCTCTGCTTTGCTCACACTCTCTGGTACGCAGATAACAAAACCTTGCTTGCTGAAAATGAAGAAGACTTGAACTTCTTGGGGGTGAAGATCAAGACTGCTGCATTGAGGACAGATTTAACTCAATGTAAAAAATCAAAGTACATCTGGACTAGTGGTCATCATCTTTATCAATAGAGAAAAACATTGAAGCTGCCCAGGATTGAATTTGGATCCACAATCAATACTCATAGAAGCAGCAGTCAAGAATTCAAAAAGTCTTACTACATTGGAAAAATCAATTATACATGCCTTCTTTAAAGTGTTAAAAGTCAAAGATATCACTTTTGAGATGAAGGTGCTTCTGATCCAAACCACATGTTTTCAGTAACCTCATGTCCATGTGACACTTGAGCAACAAAGAATACAGAATTCATGCATTTGAATTATGATGCTGTCAAAGCGTATTGTAAGTCCCAAGGACTACCCAAAGAACCAACAAATATACCATGGAAGTAGTACTTCCAGAACAATCTTTAGAAGTCAGGAGCGTCAAATGTATGGCATGTCCTTTGCACACGCTATCTGCAGAGACCTGTTTCTGAAAACCAGCATCTTGCTTGGTAAATGAAAATCGGAAGCCCTCCAATGAGATGAATTGATACAGTGGCTGCAACAATAGCCTCAATTTGATGAGCATTTGTGAGGATGACACTAGTCGGGGCAGTGCCTTGTTGTTGTTGTTGTTGTTGCTGTGGTTGTTTATGCTTATTTGATGCTGTCACTGCCCAGTCCTGCTTAATCTTCATGATTGTTCTTATTTTTGAGCCCGTTGTTACAACCACTGTGTCGATCCATCTCATCAAAGCCTTGCCCTTTTTTGAGCCCCATATTCATGATGCCCAGCTCCAGCGCCAGGTCTCTCCTGTTAGCAGGTCCAAAGTAGGTTCAACAAAGTCTCACCATCTTTACCTCTGAGAACTCTGGCTGAACTTCTTCCAAGACAGATCTATTTGTTCTTTTGGCACTCGATGGTACATTCAATATTCTCCACAAGCACCATTGTCCAAACACATTATTTTCTTTGACCTTCATTATTCAATGTCTGATTTTCACATGCATATGAGGCATGAAAATACCATGGATTGGGGGATGAGTACCTTAGTCCTCAAAGGAGCATCCTTGCTCTTCCACACTTTCAAGATGTCATGGGCAACAGATTTATCTAATGCAACCCATCTTTTGATCTCCTGACTGCTGCTTCTGTGAGCATCAGTTGTGGATCCAAGCAAGGTGAAATCCTTAACAACCTCAATCTTTAAAAATGTTAGCAATGGGCCCAGTTGTAAGGATTTGGGTTTACTTCACATTGAGTTGTAATCCATACTGAAGACTGAAACTTTTCATTTTCATCAGCAAGTGCTTCAGGTCTTCACTTTCAACACCATGGTTATGTCATCTGCATATAGCAAGTTATTAATGAGATAGCCCATTCTTCTTCAGTCTATTCTGGCATACAGATGAAATAACTATGGTGCGATGATACAATCCCGATACGCACACCTTTCCAAATTGTAACTATGCCCTCTTCCCTTTTCCTGCTCACACAATTGCCTCTTATACAGGCTTCACAGAAGCATAATTAGGTGCTCTGAAATTCCAATTCTTCTCAAGACTATCCGTAGTTTGTTATGATCCACACAGTCAAATGCCTTCTCACAATCAATGAAACACAAGGGAACATCTTCCTGGCATTCTCTGCTTTCAGCCACGATTCATCTGACAACGACGATATGATTTGTTTCACAACTTCTTCTGAATCCAGCCTGAACCTCTGGCAGTTCCCTGTCAGCAAACTGCTCCAAACATTGGATCATCTTCACAAGAATTTTGCTTACATGTGATATCAGTAATCATTGCTCCATATGTGGCACATTTTCTTGGGCCAACTTGCTTGGAATACGTACAAATGCATATCTTTTCCAGTCAGTTGGCCAAATAGTTGTCTTCAAATTTTCCTGCTGTCTACTAGTTTGTGTTTATAGTGCTTTATTAGTATATTGAAATGTGTCGATTTGAATGTCATCAATTACTAGAGCCTTGTTTTGGGCTAATGTGTTTAGTGCAGCTTGGACTTCTTTCTTCAGTACCACTGGCTCTTGTCATGCATTACCTTTGAAAGTGGTGGAATGTTCATTGGTTCCTTTTGGTGCAGTCACACTGTATGTTCTTTCTATCTTCTTTGGATGCTGCCTACATCAGCCAATATTTTTCTCATAGAATCTTTCAAGATTGTAACTCAAAGCTTGTGTAGTAGTTACATAATCTGGTGTCAATTTGGGATTTGAGAGGATTAAGACTGAAGGGGTGGAGTCTAGTCTGTCAATGAGATCATAAACAATGAGGCCTCTGTGGGGGCATGGCCTTTTCTGAGAATTCTGGGAATGCCTGTGATTTTCTTCTTGGAGACAGGATAGACTCTCTCTCTCCTCACTCCCTTGGAGATGCTCTACTAACAAGACACATGGCACTATGCTGGTAGACCCCGTGCCCTGTGAGCTGGAGAAGCCACATGGACCTACCCTGATGTAACCAGACTTCTGGAGCCGGAGAAGCCATATAGACATCCCTGCCAGTGCTGAGATGCTTTTAGCACCACTGGATTCAAAGACTTTCTACCTATTGGCCTGTGATAGTCCTGCATTTGGCATCATTGCATATGTTTCATTAGTCTGAAGAGAACTTTATAGATTGTTATCAGACATATGGGCTAATATTGGGTTTATGGGCTTGAACTGGATGGGATGCTTTCTTAATGTACAATTAGCCTTTATATAAAACTCGCTCTTATACACATGAGTTTCTATGGATTTGTTTCTCGAGTCTACCCAGATTAACACAGCTTGTATTTTTTTTTCAGTTCTTTCAGTTTAAAATATGCTGGGTATGTTCTTCCTTTTAGTTTTTTTTTACTCTAAATCTTTGCACATTTTATTATCATATTTTACTTTATCCTCCTGAGCTGCCCGTGGAAATTGCCTGTTTAGCTCTTTGACTTCATTGTTTCTTCCATTTGCCTTAGCTACACTATGAAAAACAAGGGAAAGCATCTCTTCTGACATCCACTTCGGTCTTTTCTTTCTTTCCTCTTGTTTTAATGACCTTTTACTTTCCTTTAAAAAAATCATTTTATTGAGGGCTCTTACAGCTTTTATAACAATCCATACATCCATTGTGTCAAACACATCTGTACATCTTCTGCCATCATCCTTTTTGAAACATTTTCTTTCTACTTGAGCCCTTGGTATCAGCTCTCATTTCCCCCCTCCCTCCTTGGCCCTCCCACCCTCATGAACCCCTGATAAATGATAAATTATTATTATTTTCATATTTTGCTCTCTTCATGAATAATGTTATTGATGTCATTCCATAGCTCACTAGGTGTTCCGTCACTGGTGTTCAATGCAATGTTTTGAAATGTTCTGGAAATTCAGGCAAGATAAACTCAAGTTAGTATTTGGGCTCATTGATGTATTTTAATTTTTTTCAGCTTTAGCCCAAACTTATATATGTGCAATTGATCTATTCTGGGGCTTGTCCCTGGCCTTGTAGTAGCTGTGATATTGCACTTCTCCCTCATCTCTATGCACCGATATAGCCAATCTGATTTCTATGCATTGTCTATAGGCCCGAATTGTCTTTTTGAAAAGAAGCTATTTGCTATGAACAAGTTGTTGGTCTTGTAAAATTTTATCCTGTGGTCTCCAGCTTTGTTTCCTTCATCAAGTCCATATTTTCCAGCCATTGTTCCTTCCCCTTTGTTCCCAACTTTTGCGTTTCAATCACCAATAGTTATCAGTGCACCTTGATTACACATTTTATCAATTTGTAACGGAAGAAACTGGTGGAATTATTCAATTTGTTCATCATTTGCTTTTGTGGTTGGTTCATGCATTTGAATAATATAGTCATATTGACTGGATTTCCTTGAAGGTGGATAGATGTAATCCTATCACAGATAACATTGTGCTTCAAGATAGATCTTGAAATGTCCCTTTTGACAAAGAATTTATCGCCTATATTCCAGTATAAGACACCCAGAATATCTACCGAGGCACCTAATTTTACCACAAAAATTGCGTTAAAAAATGTGCTGAAATATATACTCGCCTTATACTTGAATATATATGGTACTCTTCATTATGTCAACCCCAGTAAACCTCATGATTTTTTTAAATGTATTGGCTAAGAACCAGTCCATTTCAGATCACTAACTCCTAGGATATTAATGTTCATGTGTTCCATTAAATTTTTATTTTTTCATTTTTCTTAGATGCATGCTTACACTCCAAGTTCCGATTACCAGTATATTTTTGCATCTGTTTTTCTCATTTAGAGTTGTGGCCCAGCAGCAAATGAAGATCCTGAAGGCTTTACTACCACAGGCTTTACTCCATTCATGTCACAAAGACTGTCGCCACTTGGAGAAAGCAGTTCTCATCAATCCCATTTCTAGTGCTTTCAGACCCAAAGGGCCCAGCCTCGGGCTTCCATCTATTAGGCCTTCAGTATTCAGTATTGCCCCCATGCTATTAGAAAGGTTTCCGTGGCTGATTCCTTCCACGTGGGAAGCTAAGTCCTTCTTTGTCATCTGTCTCAGTCTGGAAGCTCCACTGAAACCAATTCACTTTGGGTGACCCTGCTGGCACTTGAAATACCAGTGACAAACCTTCCAACATCACGGCAGCACATCAACCACCACAGGATGATGAACGGACAGACATGTGGGGGGAAGTGTTTGGTTCTGTTATAACTAGAGTTGGTGGGAGTTGGAGCAACCTGATAACATCTCACACCAGCAACATCCGAATTACTTAGGAATGTGATAGCAGAACACCCAAAGCATTAATCTTAATGTTATGCATCATTTTCCAAATAGTTCAGGTATCTCTACTGAAAGGGATCCTTACAAACCCTGCCTCTCCCTTGAATTCAGATGGCCACCTTTTCTTGATGTCTGTATGTATGTGTATTCCTGTGTGCGTGTGTGTGTGTGTGTGTAATCGTGTCTGTTCTTCCATCTTCTCCTGTTTGTATAACCTAAACATCCCATTACTTTGATTTCTTAAATAAAAGAAAATCATTCCAGAAGTGGATTCTGCCCTTCCTTCTTCCCTTGCTTGCTTCCTCTTTCCCTTCCTTATCCTTTTCCTCTCTTTTTGGTTGCATTTTTCTTGCCTGCTGCTTATTATTTCCATTAGATTAGCAAAGTAAATCACTCCAATTCAGGGTCAGAGACAAGGTATTATTACAAGAAAAATGCTTTAGGGAGAAAAATTCCATCCAAAGTACTCTCTGGGCAGTAGTTGTTTAATACGTGGGGGAACGGGCAGGGGACCTCTTTCTTTCCTATTTTTGTGTCTTTGTCTTTTCACTATGTATTCTGCATAATAAATTTCAAAAAGTATATAGAAAATCGCTATCTGAAAACAAGGCAATGGCATTTCAAGTGCAGAGTGGAGAAAACTGGCTATATAGATAGCATTGCTCTATTATTTTCAAAGAATATTTTGCCCTTCATGGGTGACCCTTTGCATCTGTTGCATGTGGTGCCAAGCCAGGGAAATTATGAGAGTCAATGGGGATAATGTAACAGACTCCAACTCCCCAATGGGAGAGAAGTTCTCATTGCTGCTGTTTTAAGTGTGCATTCTAAAGACTTACAGAACCATTTGGATTTTCTGTCACTTTTAGATTTCCCTGAAAATCACCCAACCACAATCTTAATCTGTGTAATTAGTCTGCCTTTAAGAATCATGTTTATAGCTCTCTTTCTGAAAAGAGGTCTGTGTGAGGAGGTAGTTCCATTTGTCCTTTACTGGTCAGCAGGAAGAACATTCAAACATGTGGTTGCTTTGACAAAAGCTGTATTAATATTTCTCTTAATGAAGTTACAGGTTGATATTGAACCTCAATATCAACCCAAGCTTATAGAATACTGAACTGCAAAAGGGATAATATGTAGGCAGGGTCAGGGCACTAAACACACCCCACTGTGCCAAGGCCATCTGCCTCTTTGTGTCCCTTGGATGTGATATAGGTAAGATATACCTCGCTGGCAGACTTAGCCAATGGAAAGAGAACACATCACAAAAGGTCATCAATAGGACGCAGAAGTGATTTGGGGTTAAAGAAAGCCACTCTCCATGAGGAGTCCCTGAAATTTCCATGCTGATGTGAATTTTTATGCCAGAGACTAGTTGATAGCTATGCCCTTTCCTTCTTTCCAAAGGCTGGAGTCACAAAACCCACAAGGGACAGACAGCTCTGTGGTCAAGAATGAACTTGGCAAAAAACGCTGTGGCCACCTGTTACTCTCAAAGCACAGCCAAGGAGGCAAGAAGTAGTGGAAACTAAATGTCCCCAGCCATGATGAGCCTTTTCCTCCCATGTCACTCTGGTCTTGCTGCTCCCACAGAATGAATACAACCAACCTGTTCCATCCACGTGTGAAGGCATAATTATGACTCTTACTGCTCATTGTCCTGAAAAATGTTTCTTTGTGATGACTTCTATGTCTATTACCTGCTTGACTATGCGGGAACAGAGAAACACCGACCATTTCTTTGTATTACAGGTTCTAGGCTGCCTCTTAGTCCACACTGCCCCAGGATGGATGCATGCAAAAATCTAGAGGGCATGTCTTTCATGAGGTTCATGTGGCTTTTCCAGTTTTGCATATGTGTGTTTTACAACAGCTTGCTGCTTGAAAAGAAACAAACTGATTGGATTTTATATGCCTGTGCAATCCCACATGAGACAACAGACGCCAAAGGCTTTTTTACGGAGCCTGAGATTTGTTCACAAGATCCTATTCTCCCACCGTGCCTATTCCCCTTCTCTCCCAATCCTATCTCCTCCCTTCATCCTCTGCGCAGGACATCTCTGATTCCATACAACCTGGAAACTTCCTTTTTACATTCCTCTCTTTCTTTTTATCTTTTTCTTTTTCAGTGAGTGCTGGTGCCTGGGAAAATTCCTTTCTAACTATGGACAAGCACATGAAGGGATGCTTGTAATGAGGACCTCTGTCTGTCCCAAACAGATGTTGGGATAATCCCTCGTTGTCAGTAAAAGCCAGCATTCAACTCCTGAGTCCAGATTCTTGGTTGTACCTAAGGCAAAGGCAGGCATTTACTAATTTGGAGTATAATTTACTCTTGATGGTATCCTTAATTTTGGACTTGATCTACAAGAAGACACCAATACTTTGATCACCATTTCCTGAAACACCCAACTTGGTTCTATGTCCCCTAATATAAATAATGTAGAATAAGAACCTATTGGCCACATTTTGAAATTCACTTATAAAATCGAATACATAGGTTCCACATTTCTTTGAGGTATAGTTGTTTATGTAGTAAGCCCGGGTAAACATATGGGTACATTGCATGCTATGCTTATTAACATTGATCAAATATTCTGAAATGCTTGTTGGAGTCCAGCTTAAGCCATAACTTACTCATCACCTTGAAATGAAAAAGTGTCTGTCGTATTATTTTAAAACAAATCATCTCCAATAGCAGCCATTGCTTGTCCACACAGGAACATTTTGACACAATCACTAAGTTGCACAGAAACCCTTATGGACAAGCCAAATACTTATAGTATAAAAGGAGGGGTGTGAATTTATTGTTATGAAGAGTCTAATTCAAGATGCCTGAAAAATGTAAGGCACAGGTTATCTCAGGAAAAACAGTCTTTAGATAGAGAGAGGTGGTGCGTAAGTGGAAACTTATATGTGAAGTGGGTACCAATCATCCACATAACAGGGGTAAAGGACAGAAGGCCAAAGAAACAGCCCACACAACGAACCTAATAGGGCAATGGGGTAGAAATGGGAAGGAGACCACAGTCTCTGGAGCAGTGTCATCTGGAGGGCAGGGAGAGGAAGAAATTGAGGTCAGGAAGGTAGCCAAAGGCAAGACCAAGGCAAGAAATTGGAATTTTATTCTAAAATCAGAAGACAGACTACACAAGCAATTACCAGAACAGTACAATAACTATGTGGCAATATAAGAAATGTAATAAATGATGCCTATTCAAAAAATTAGAACTCAGAAGTGGAAATGCCTACTTCCTGGGATGTCACATAAAAGAAAATGAATGTTTGATATTGACACATTTGACTGTAAAGGGGGGGAAAGGTATTTCTGATAGAGGCATTGCATTGTAGAGATAGCATTGCAATGCAAGTAGAGAGGAGGAAGAGCTCACAATATCTTGAGGCGGTGCTTGAAAATGGTGATCTGCTTGAAGCATGGGAGGAAGTGCCATGGGATGAGGTAGTGTCAAGTCTTCAAGGTCCCTGTATGTCTCCCTCAGTAATTTGGACTTCAACCAGTAGGCTAGGGAGCCACTGAGATATTTTAAGCAAGGAGGTGATGCAACATGATCATAGTTTTATTTGGGAACAATAAATCTGTCAGTAGACTGTGAAGAATTAATTGAAGTACGGGGGAGTGTCTAGGGTCAGGCCTATGGCTGAGTTACTTGAAATAATCTATGAGTGGGACAAGATGAACTAGGGAAATAGCAGTAAGAAGAAATGTACTGGAGAGCGATTTAGAAAGTATGTTCTCAAAATTATTAAACTATGAGTGGTAAAATTGAAGGCTGTCACAGAAAATTTCTTGGCTCATGGTTTGAAGCTTTCGGTCAATGGTGATATCATTGCCCAAGATAGGATGGAGGATCAGGTTTGAGACTAAATATAATTTCATATTGAATAAAAGATACAGCCTGAAATAAAGGAGGAGATACTGGATGGTAGAAGGTAAGAATATAGGTACAAAAGCATAAGTGTAACTATTAGTTCTGGCTAATGAGCGACAACTCACTTATGCAGGAGGGAAGATGTTAAAAGTCAATAAGAAATTGGGAATGACTTCCTGAAAGGTATTAAATTGAATTGGTAAGCTAAGAAAATGAGTTGGTGGTGGTGGTTTTGATAATGGTTAACGTTAAATTGACTGCAAATTATGATGGTCCAATACATACTGAAGTAGAACTGTCCCCGTGGTTTTTGTTTAGTTTACTTTGGTTTTGTCTTTGGTTTTTATTGGCTGTAATTTTTTGACAGTTTTACAATTAAAAAAAATCATTTATTGGGGGCTCATACAACTCTTATCACAATCTATACATACATCAATTGTATAAAGCACATTTGTACATTCGTTACCCTCAT